>NC_045677.1:24526603-24891603 GCF_003331165.1 Xiphophorus hellerii
TTCCAGTAAAGCACTTTGATAAACTCTTTGTATGAATGTTAGGGGTAAACAAATAAAATCGTCTTGGTTTCACAGATAAAATCCGAATTAACTGACTGAGCATGAGCTGTTTAGCAAAATAAGAGCAATAATTTTGTTGGTAGATACACAAAGTTGGTGGAAGTATAACTGAGGAGACCTGCAGCTAAAAATGCGTCTGCAAAGCATCAAATCAGAAACCTGAACAAAAATCCAAGTCACTCCCTTTTGGATTTGTAAAATAAATATTTAGAAAGCCATTCAGTGTCTTTTCTTCTTCACAAATTTCCACTAATGTGTGTTGGTCGATAACAAGAAATCCCAGTTAAGTTTTGTGACCGAACGTCTTTAAAGAGGTGAAAGGTGAATGGAGCCACTCCTGTTTGCCAACCGCCATAAAACAAAAAAGAAGAAGAAGAAGAAGAAGGAGCCACTCCTCCGAATCTCGCTCCAGGCGCATTCTTTCTGCTGACTGAGCAAACAGGTAACGTGTTGAGCAATACAATGATTAATTCAAGTCTGAAAAAGAGAAATAATACAACGAAATAAAATAAAGCTTATTGATTTAATTAGGATCTAGATTATACAACCGGTATTTTTAAAAGTTGACTTTCTGCAAGCATAGAAATGATATAGGAACTCGAACGAGATTCTCAAACACACAAATAAGTTTTAGATTTGTCCAGAGCTTCACATCGTAATCACTTTGCATGTGAAACCAGAGAAAATTACCTCAGTTCAGACAAGAAGCACAACGTCCTGACTAGCAATGAATAGAGTAAATAAAGGTGTGACGGTCAGCAGACAACAGACGCGGAAACTCACCAAAGATTCAAGCTTCACTTGAAGAGGACAGACTCTAATCTAAAATATCTGGACATAAATTATGTTTCCCATAGGTGTCCAGCTGTAGTTCAGTATTTCTACGAAGCCAGAAGTACCAGGGACTTTGCATAGCTAATTGCTATGCAACGTAAAACGTCATACGTCGTATAGGTGCGCACCATTTGTGTGCCGGTATACCGGGCGGCGTTAGCCTGAGTAATAATTTTAATAATCTTCTTTCAGATTTACATAATGTAAATAATAAAGTCAAGTTAATCAGTTAATATTATGATCAATTACATACCATATATAATAATAATAATAATTATTATTATTGTTGTCTCTTTTACAAATGCCATGGTCGGACGAATCTATTTTCAGAACCCATTGCTATTTATTTAATAAAGCTATCTGCACAGAACTGGGCGTGTATAATTCTACATATTTTGAAACCAGATCCGCCAAAAAACAAACAAACAAACAAACAAAAAACAAAAACAAGAAAACTCCTCCCACTCAATCATTCTGTCCGAGTCCTCCACCGGCGGATTGTAAAGGAGCGCTTGCAGATTGATCGGTATTTACGTTTATAACCGGCAGTGATTTGTATTTTTCTAAAACATCTGAGCTACCGTAACCCACATACTGTTTTCATTTAATAAATGTCATTATTCTCACATCTTACATCTTAAATAAAAAAACGCTAGGTTTTTTTTTGTTTTTGCTTCCGAGAAAAATAAAGGAACTCAAATTAGGACATATTAGGGCCTAATAGAGAGAAAAAAGGAGTAAATTCCAGCTAAAACGCTTGAAAAAAACAATTACATTTCTGAGCTTCAAAAGTTGAAAAATTACTTCTACAATTTTGAGAATCTCAGAAATGTTCTAGAACAAGGGAATTTGAGTTTGAAAAGTCAAAAATGTGAAAAAAAATTATTTCTGAGATTTTTGGTGGAAATAGACTTTTACATTTTTTTTACAATGGCCCCATCACATTATCGTAGACAGAAATGTTATTCCATAACTTGTGGCTCTTTAAGGGACAGACGAGTTTTAATGCCCAAAGCAGAACTGCACCTACATTTTCTGAAAAGCATCCATTTATGTGAAATTCATATCTCATTAAACCCTGAATAGAATCCTGAAAATTATTTATAAAACTTGCATATGGTAAACATATCTCAGCTTGGTTAGCAAACACTAACCCACACAATAAAACTTCAAGCTCAAGTCCTTTAAAACAAATTAGTTTATTCAAAGATGTCTACATTTGTAATGTCTTAATGAACAGAGGAGGCTCGGACTAAATTCGTATCTCTTTATTGTTGTGCTATCCTTCTGGTAACTACACAGAGAGAGCTTGCAGTCACAGAATACAAGGACTGTACCAACGCAGGAAATCACAGGGGTAAATACACCACAACATTGAAGAAAGACAATTCAGTAATGCTTTACTTCTTTGGCAATAATGCTTGAAAAAACATAGTATATCCCCACACCAACAAGCTGCATATGAGTCCATTATTATATAAAGTTTCAAGTCATAGCCCTTTCTTCATATTACATGCATGATACTTTTTACTCAGAAGTAAGAGGAATAATCTGAGAAAATACTTTCAAGTAAAACAGTATTTGGTAAAAAAAAAAACAGTCAAGTATTGATAACCGTCTGAGCTTATCAATTAAACTCAGGTAACAGATTTCACGTTCTGTGCAATTTTTGGCATTTTAAAGAATAAAACAAAACACGAGTTAAGACAAGTAGATTTTCAAATAATAAAGTACAGACATTAGACAAACATTTTAAAATTGCACAGTACATCAGGAAATGTTTATAATTTAGCATGTAAACAATTTTCCTTATATTCACATTTCCTCCAAAAGGCGCAGCAGGATCAGTAGATAAAACATTTCATCAGAAAAATAAATCTTTGATCATGATAAAAAAAATATTTTTCTGTTGTTGAGACGTTTACTCCAGACACACACCATGCATGCATGCACACTCAACTACGGACACAAAGATTCTGCACAAAAGCCTTTTGTTTTATACGAACACTTTCTGTAGAAACGAAACTTGACTTTAGCTCATCGTCTGACCACTAGGTAGTGACGTAACACACCAGCAGACCAGGAGGCGGACTTTAGGATATAAGCAATGTGTCTTCCGTGTTTGAGCAGATGCTGTATAGATTCGGGCCTTTACACTTGACATCCACATAAGCCTGTAAGGGTAAGCGTCTCTTTCTTTTTAGCGCTAAAAAGAATAAAATAAGTAAACTCTGATTATTTGTGTTGGCTGATTTCCTGTTCGTGTGCTCACACGTTTTGGGTCCGTCGAGTTTAAATCACAACACTGTCTAGTGACATTAAAGCTTCAATTGGTAATTTTTGACTTTTCTTTTTAACTACACCTATGTCCTTACAGTTTAAGGAGACAATTTATGGCAAAAATGAATAACAAAAAAAACATAAATACAACAAAAAAAAATTAAGGTTCTCTTGACTCCTTGTGTTTCTATGAAATTCAACGTTCCCGGTCAGAAACGACCAATAAGAGGCAGGAGAAGGATCTTCGCTCTGTTAACAAAGATTGCTGGTTTGCAGCAGGTGTGCTAAAGGGGGAGAAACAACCGAAAGTTACAGAAAAACTAATTTCTGGCGTTCACGAGGGCAGGAGCTGTGGAAAGAGAACTGTACCGCAGCAGAGAGTGAAGAAAGGGAACTGTGAAGTGAGCTTGTTCAAACTTTCAGGCTAAGTCTGTGGTTTTCTCTGCAGAAATCTGCAAAGTTTTTCTCCATTAGGAAATCGAGCTCATCTTCAGAAATGAGTTGGGGAGCTCCGTTGTTAGAGAGGCAGAAGGGGCATGTGAATGGTTGGAGAAGTTGGTCTAGAGCCCGCTGAAAAACGTACAGGTCCTTCCTGGTCTTGGGAAGTAGCTGAGGACTTGCACTGGGGACAGAAATGTCAACATTTATATCAGTTAGCATTAATATTAGCATTGCTAACTAGGTATTCAAAGGCAGAATAATTTTAATGAGGAAGAGGAAGAAACAAGACGCTTAAACCACAGCATAAGCCAGGGCATTAAATCAGTATATTCACTGAACTATGATCCAGATCCGCACAGCATTCTGGGAGATTTAGGCAGAGCACAGGCTTTAGCTAAGCAAAGGTGGTGGAATCAACTCACTCTCTGGTTACCTAGCAACAACCTATTCAATAACTTGCACAGCAGCAGTTTCAGGTTTTAAGCTATGACTGCTAAAAAATAAAAAAAAACGACATGGAGTGAAAACTGGATAAAACAAGAAAGGTCACGTCACAAGTTTAACACCATTTCAGATATTTAAAACTAAACACTAATCAATAATTATTGATAGACAGTCATCGATATCGACTCGTGAAATGCTGGTATCTTTTTCAGCCCTACCACTGTAGTTAAATAGGCTTATGAAATATACAAAAAACCTAATTATGATAATATTTAAGTTTTTAAAATATGAGTTAAAGACTGTACTTTCTCTTCATGAAGTTGTTTACTATTTAGAATATTGCAGTTTAGCTCCATGTTGAATTAAAGTTGGAACACAGAAACCTTAAACTAGAACAGATCAGGCCTAAACTGAGCGCAAAGACCTCCTGTATGAACCTAGCCTTGGTGTCCCTAACATGTATTTGCATTATTATATTATTATTTCTCTTTATGATGCAATAATTACATACATGGACTTACCTTCTTTCTAAAGTACCATGCAGCAAAACCAGCAGCGATAACAGCAACACCAACAAGATAAGGGAAAATAACAGCAACAGCATCAACATCTTGGTTTGCAGATCCTAAAAAGATAAAACAAGAGAATATAAGAAAATAGATCCAACATGATCTAAACCCCCAGTAATGTCTCGATGTCCAATCCGCCTGATTTCAACAGCTGAATAATCTGCTCAGGATGCAGGCAAATTCTGCAGAGCCCTACTAAAAACCTACTTATTGGATTCAGGGATGCTAAAGCAGAAACACATCTAAACGTTTGGAGTTTGGAGACATCAAGAGTTTAATGTCCTTGTTCTAATTTGATCGGTAAATCTCTGGGGGAGGACAGAGGTTACGTTACTAAGCAGCAATACATTTTCCAACTGGTATAAACCAAAATGCTTTTTACTCCTCAGTCTTGCTTCCAGATCTGGAACAGGACTGGATCATCGTTGCTGACCTGGTTGCTATGGCTACAATCAGATTATTGACAGAAGTTTTAAAAACATTAAAGCAAAGTGAAGCTGATAGGATTGTTCTGCCTACCTTCAACTGTAACGTTGTACTTTCTCAGTAGCTCATATCTGTCTCCTGAACCCCATGCAGAGTAAACTCCACTGTCGGATTTTTGTAGGTTCATTAATTTCACAGATCTTTCATCTCCAAAAAGCTCAATTCTTCCAGTGTAGTTCTTCTTCACTGTACGTTTGCCACTGGAATCAAACACCACTAATATAGCTTTTGAATTAAACTGCCAGTAAAAAATGTCAAACTTCTTAAGAACGTCTTTTTCGGTGATATTAAGAAGCAAATCTCCTCCAGTCCGAACAGAAACATCATTCTCAGCACCTGTGAAACACAACAAAAGGTTTTAAATTTATAAACTCTTTACCCTATTAGTTTGTTTTGATTTGTTTATTGTATGAACAGACCAAATGTTTTTCATTGTTAAGGAAAACACTGCTGACTTAAGAAAAAAAAACAAACAAACAAAAACAAATAAGATAATCGTTACCGTTAACATTGTCTGGAGGAAGCAGAATCACAATCAGAGGAAAGAGCAGCAGCATCTTGTCACAATGAGGCCTGATGACATATTTCAATAGACAAAACAAATACACTTGAATATTTAGATTACAAAACATTTAACATATTTCAATTTTAAAAAATAAGTTGCAAAAAATAAATATTATTGTCATGTTTAAGTGAAGGGTCAGCAGGTCAGCTACATTCACCCAGCAGGTTCGATCATTGCTGCTGTTTTATTTTCAACACTTTTTAGCGTTTTTTGTTTTAAACTACAGGTTTCAACTTTTTATTGCAACTTACTTCAAGTCAAACCCTGTAGGATTAACAAAGGTCTGAGTGAGTTAATGCTAAAGTAAAAATATAATAATAAAAAAGACACATAGAAGAGGCAACATCAAATAATAGAATAGAATAGAATTACTTGATTCATCCCAGCAGGGAAATTATTTTGCAGTTACAGCATAGAGACAAGACACACAACAACCACCACTGAGTAGCAATTGTAGACAAAATAAAAATAAAATATAACATGCTGTCAATATAAAAAGCAGCTTAGAGCAGTCCTTGCAAAGATTCAAAAAATGCAGATACAGTAAGTATATGTAAATATATGTACAGCAAGTGTGCCATAGTGCAGTTGTGCAAAATCGGACTGATTGGTGCAGAACAATGATTTAGCTTTTATTGTACAGTGAGATGGCAGGAAGTCCCTACGACAGCGGAGCTGGAGCAGCCTATGTGAGAAGGTGCTCCGCTGTCTGTCCACTATGTGGTGGAGAGGGTGCTGTTATTGTCCATAATAGACAGAACCTTCTTCAGTGTCCTCCTCTCCACCACAGTTTCCAGGGACTCCAGCCTTAGTCCCAGTACAGAGCCAGCTTTCCTGATGATTTTGTCCAGTCTATTGGAGTCGCTGGCTCTGATGCTGCTTCCCCAACACACAGCAGCAAAGAAGATGGCACCGGCGACAACACTGTGATAAAAGGTCTCCAACATCTTGCTGCACACATTGAAGGATCTCAGCTTCCTTAAAAAATAGAGTCTGCTCATCCCCTTCCTGCACACAGCGTCAGTGTTAGATGCCCAGTCCAGTCTGTTGCCGATTACAACTCCCAGGTATTTGTAATCCTCCACCTCCTCCACAAATAACATGCTAATAACAACATTATGTGCTTGCCAACAACAATAATAGGTCAAAAACATAATACTTCATGTTGACTAAGGAGCAGAGAATCACGCCTCCTTCCTCTCTGATTAGCGGGAAGAGTTGGCATGTTGTTACAACCGAAGTCAAAAAATGGATAAACAATTGAGCTGGTGCGGATGTTTAAATAAATTGCTCCTTAAAACCACAGAAACGATTTTCTACGGAAACGTCAAACACTCGCTATATTGCAGAAAAACGCACCTCTTTCCACCGGGGTGCTGGTCCGGTCTCTGCTGCTCTCGTCCTGCTCGACGATAAAACTGCTTTTTCTGAGGTCACCAACACGCTTCTAACGTTGCTTTCCCAGGACAACTTCGATAATTTAATGAATGAAAAGTTGTCTCGATAGGTTAAAAGAATCACAGAGCTAAGTCGAAAAGGCGAGGGTAGCATCTCCATAGAAACAAAAACTCTGCGGCAAAATTCCAAACTTTTATTTATTTATTTTTTTTAATGGATCTTTATTGAGATACAAAATACATAACAGTACAAACACAGAAATGTCTGCCAGGTGTCACCGACACATACGGTACATCACCGTGACGTTACATGAACACATTTTTTTTTTTTTTTAAACAAATTAATCAGAAACAAATAAGGCAATTACAGTAGTGGAATTCTGTATAAGGCACATATAGAAGAGGCATATTTAAAATGGAATACAGAGTAATATTGATAATAGAAAATTAGTATTACAATAAGTAATAGTAAAAAAAAAAAAAAAGGCAAAGGGGGATTCAGGTATTAGGATTAATATACATCAGTGGGCAATTCCATTAATATTTCAGCCAGGGATTCATACGATTCAATACATTTCAAGGATTTCAAATATAACTGGAATTCAGATAAGAAGATGTTAAAAACTGGGGATGATCTCAGCACTCTTTGTTTATGAATAAAGAATTTTGCCAAACAAAATATTAAGTTACAACAGAGTTCTGTAGTTTTGTTTATTAATAACACTCCAAAAGTTACCATATCTCTAGAAATAGATTCAGGAAGTGTGATTTTTAAACTGATCCACCTTTCTAAGCAATTCCAGAATGTTTTGGTTTGGTTGCATTCATAGAAGATATGGTCTATCGTTTCAATATCACGTTCACAAAATTAGCACTTATTGTCATCGATATTAAAGCGATTTCTTAATAGTTCTTTTGAAGGGTAAATTGCATTTAAAATTTTAAAGTGTGTTTCTTTAGCTTTTGGCAAAATTCCAAACTATTATTATGCTCCTCCTCTTCCTGCTTCTCCTCTTCCTGCTCCTCCTCCTTCTTCTTCTTCTTCTGTTGAGTTTTATAGCAGTTTACACACTTTGTGCATTACCGCCATCAACTGGACGGAGATGTAGCTTCAGAAATACATTTTTTACTGTACATCTTCAAATAAAAAAAAAAAATAAAAAACCTAAATTATATTCATACTTATACACACATACATACTAAATCCTCTCAGCTAATTTTGTATCTTTTAAATATTTAATAAGTGCTTGAATTATGTCATGTGATTGATGCTTCCCTAATAAATTATCTATAATTACTAAACTCCCCATTACTCTTTCCAGTTCTTTCCTCTCTTTTATATATTTTCTACAATAAATCAACACATGTTCTACTCCTTCTGTTTCCCCGCAATAAGAACAATCACCTGATGGATGTTTCCTATTATTTTTACACCACTATTTAAACCAGTATGCTCAATCCTCAACCTGTTAATCCATATTTCCTCTCTCCTATTCATTATGCTATTATTTCTCATGATTACCTCCTTCTGTATTTTATGTAAATGCCTTCCTCTTTCTTCTAAATTCCATCTCTCCTGCCATATATTATTTATTTTATCTTTAATAATTACTTTTATTTCTGCTCTACTTAGTGGGACATCATATTCAATTTCTCTTGCCTTAACTGCTTCTTTAGGTAACTTACCTACTTTTTCATTACCTGCAATTCCTTTATGTGCTGGAACCCATGTGAATTGAATACTTATCTTTTGTTGCTTTATACCATATATCAAATAACTAACTTCATCTAAAAGATCTTGACGGCTTTCAGATTTTCCACTTATAATACTGGTTAAGCAAGACATTGAATCTGAACAGATAACTACTTTACTAGGCTTCACCTCCAGCAGCCATTGCAATGCCAAAATAATTGGCAACATTTCTGCTGAAAAAATGTATAAATTATCCGTTTTTATAAAAACTTTTTGTTTCGGAACATAAACTCCTGTTTTACCGTTTTCCTCTTTTGATACAAACCTCCACAGGACTGCTCTATTTTTATGGTTTCTAAATTTACTATTGGCATTTCAAATAAACATGGAGCAATTTTAGATTTAATTAGTTTTACAGCATGCTATATTATTTATCCTCAACTGATCTGCATACATTTTTTCTTCTTCTTTTCTATTATGGCAGATCGCAAGCAACTTTAAGGTGCATACCGTTACCTACTGTACACGAGTGTGTAGCAACATTACATGTATCAAATTCTATTTTTTAATTTTGTATTCTGAAGATAAATACATAATACTTTCCTTAATCTGTAAATATTGTTGAGGAAAAATGATTATTTTTAGTGCTTAATACAGTTAATCTTACGGCATGTGTAAGAGGTATATTGAACACTCTTATTTTGAACAAATTTCTTTATTTTGGACAGGTTTGTGTTAAGGATTTAAAACTAAACCAGATGGCCAAGTATTCAAAGTACCCCCAAATGGGCCTTCCGCTGTGCTGCCTGAGCACAGGAGGCCATAAAATTAGCATATCCTGCAGGGCAGAATCACTGGAGCTTGGGGGAGAGAAGCCTGTTCTGTTCACAGCAGATCAAAAGCCTCCCAGAAACCAACATCTGGGATGGTGTGAAACTTAATACAACATAGAAGGTTGAAACCACTAACATTTAATTTCTAAGACATTTTTCTAAGTATTAATACCATGTTTTTATTGAAGATTGTATTATCTCATTTTAAAACTACTAATCTAGTAAATGATGAATGTATTTGAAAATTGTACTATCTGTGACTATATCAGAATCAAATGGAAATTGTTTGAACGAAAATGTTTTGTTTAGTATTAGAGAATTGCTTAGGAATTATACCTCATTTTGTTCTGTTGATTTTATGTGTTATTTTTGGCAGGACTCAATCTTTTGAGGTGCTGAGTGTAGAGGAGCAAAACTGGGGTTTGTAAAGATAACCTTTCCTTGAACCAAAATTACTGGATTTAAGTTTCTTTAAGAATTTGTGTAGGGAGAGATAATGGGAGAGACTTCGGATTTCACAGGTATCTGTGAAATCTTATCTCATGCTTCTCTGTACCCAAAATGACCGTAGAACCCAGGAGGCCAGGACGCAGCTGTTGGCTCTTTTGTTTTTAGCAGAGAGCAAATGGTCTTTGATCTTTGCCGTAAAATTAGGGGGAGTTTCTAAGTTTCTCTGAGTGTCCAAGGTAGCTTCCAGTTGGCCGACGAGAGCTACGCCTTAAGTGAATATATTAAAAAGACAAGACACACCTTCAGTATAAGACTTCGTGTACAGGAGAAAAATTCAGAAAGCTGCCACTATTTTGCTTTTTTGCATCAGCTATCTCCAAAGACGCGTCTTTGCCTTTTCTTTGTTTTTTCTTTCTCTATTTTTCCTGTCTCAAGGTAAAAATGTATATCTCTGTCCCTCTGCAGTTCTGTTGTTAATTAATGCGTTGTATGGGATTAAACTCTGTGATTCTGTGACGTCAACGCGCAGTGTTGTTTTCCCTGTGGCTGCACGTTGCCCGCTGAGAGGACTCGGAAGTTTAAGGAAGAGAGAGCCAAACGTTTTGTCCAAAGTTAATTTATAAATTATTCTTCCTTAATAATATCCGTTATGTTTCCTTCATTTATCAATATTCCTTTGAGACTCCATCATTGACCTGTCCTTCCAACCATTCTTCTCAATTTTGCCCTTTCAGGTTCATGTCTTAGCTCTACCGCCACCTTCTGGATTGGAGCGTGAATAAGAACAACAGTTACAAACATATATTTTCTTATAAATAGCTGTTGCGCTTTTACAATAATAATAATTGTTTTGACTAGTCATAATTCTGATTAAAGATATCTTGAATGACACCACAAATGTATTAGGTGCATTTTGATGGGATTTGTATATTTGACTAGTGCAAAAATACATTTCAGACATCTTCAAGCAAATAATTAGGCAAAACTAAATTAGAGATAACTGTAATTTTCACCAGTCAAAATTCATTTTAAGATTTCTCCAAGTGAATTGGAGCCATCTTTAATTAGATGGCTTTTCTATTTCAGATATCTATAACACTCTGAGTAGTCAGAATGACGTTACTGATGTCCATCCATCCATCCATCCATCTTCTTCCGCTTATCCGAGGTCGGGTCGCGGGGGTAGCAGCTTCAGAAGGGAGGCCCAGACTTCCCTCTCCCCAGCCACTTCTTCTAGCTCCTCCGGGGGAATCCCGAGGCGTTCCCAGGCCAGCCGAGAGACATAGTCCCTCCAGCGTGTCCTGGGTCTTCCCCGGGGCCTCCTCCCGGTGGGACGTGCCCGGAACACCTCACCAGGGAGGCGTCTAGGAGGCATCCTGACCAGATGCCCGAGCCACCTCAACTGGCTCCTCTCGATGTGAAGGAGCAGCGGCTCTACTCTGAGTCCCTCCCGGATGACTGAGCTTCTCACCCTATCTCTAAGGGAGAGCCCAGCCACCCTACGGAGAAAACCCATTTCGGCCGCTTGTATCCGCGATCTCGTTCTTTCGGTCATGACCCAAAGCTCATGACCATAGATGAGGGTGGGAACGTAGATCGACCGGTAAATCGAGAGCTTCGCTTTTTGGCTCAGCTCTCTCTTCACCACGACGGACCGGTACAGCGCCCGCTTGACAGCAGACGCTGCGCCAATCCGCCTGTCGATCTCCCGCTCCCTTCTTCCCCCATTCGTGAACAAGATCCCGAGATACTTAAACTCCTCCACTTGGGGCAGGACACCCCCCCTGACCCGGAGAAGGCACTCTACCCTTTTCCGGCTCAAGACCATGGCCTCGGATTTGGAGGCACTGATCCTCATCCCGGCCGCGTCACACTCGGCTGCGAACCGCTCCAGCGAGAGCTGCAGATCACGATCTGATGAAGCCAAAAGGACCACATCGTCTGCAAAAAGCAGAGATGAGATCCTAAGGCCACCAAATCGGATCCCCTCAACACCTTGGCTGCGCCTAGAAATTCTGTCCATGAAAGTGATGAACAGAATCGGTGACAAAGGGCAGCCCTGGCGGAGTCCAACTCTCACCGGAAACGAGCCCGACTTACTGCCGGCAATGCGGACCAGACTCTGACACCGGTCATACAGGGACCTGACAGCCCGTATCAAAGGGCCCGGTACCCCATACTCCCGGAGAACCCCCCACAGGGCTCCCCGAGGGACACGGTCGAACGCCTTCTCCAGGTCCACAAAACACATGTAGACTGGTTGGGCGAACTCCCATGCACCCTCCAGGACCCTGCCGAGGGTGTAGAGCTGGTCCAGCGTTCCACGACCAGGACGAAAACCACACTGCTCTTCCTGAATCCGAGGTTCGACTATCCGACGGACCCTCCTCTCCAGGACCCCTGAATAGACCTTGCCAGGGAGGCTTAAGAGTGTGACCCCTCTATAATTGGAGCACACCCTCCGGTCCCCCTTTTTGAACAGGGGGACCACCACCCCAGTCTGCCAATCCAGGGGAACTGCCCCCGATGTCCATGCGACATTGCAGAGTCGCGTCAACCAACACAACCCTACAACATCCAGAGCCTTAAGAAACTCCGGGCGGATCTCATCCACCCCCGGGGCCCTGCCACCGAGGAGCTTTTTAACCACCTCGGCGACCTCGTCCCCAGAGATTGGAGAGCCTAACCCAGAGTCCCCAGGCTCCGCTTCCTCAGTGGAAGGCATGTTGGTGGGATTGAGGAGGTCTTCGAAGTACTCTGCCCACCGGCCCACAACGTCCCGAGTAGAGGTCAGCAGCACACCATCCCCACTATAAACAGTGTTGGTGCTGCACCGCTTCCCCCCCCTGAGACGCCGGATGGTGGACCAGAATCGCCTCGAAGCCGTACGGAAGTCTTTCTCCATGGCCTCTCCAAACTCCTCCCACGCCCGGGTTTTTGCCTCAGCAACCGCCCGAGCCGCATGCCGCTTCGCCCGCCGGTACCCATCAGCTGCTTCCGGAGTCCCACAGGCCAAAAAGGCCCGATAGGACTCCTTCTTCAGCCTGACGGCATCCCTCACCGAAGGTGTCCACCAGCGGGTTCGAGGGTTGCCGCCGCGACAGGCACCGACAACCTTGCGGCCACAGCTCCGATCGGCCGCCTCGACAATGGAGGCACGGAACACGGTCCACTCAGACTCCATGTCCCCCACCTCCCCCGGGACGTGTTCGAAGTTTTGCCGGAGATGGGAGTTAAAGCTCCGTCTCACAGGGGATTCCGCCAGACGTTCCCAGCAGACCCTCACAACACGTTTGGGCCTGCCAGGTCTGACCGGCTTTCGCCCCCACCACCGGAGCCAACTCACCACCAGGTAGTGGTCAGTGGACAGCTCCGCACCTCTCTTCACCCGAGTGTCCAAGACATACGGCCGCAGATCCGATGAAACGATGACAAAGTCGATCATCGAACTGCGGCCTAGGGTGTCCTGGTGCCAAGTGCACATATGGACACCCTTATGCTTGAACATGGTGTTCGTTATGGACAATCCATGGCGAGCACAGAAGTCCAGCAACAGAACACCGCTCGAGTTCAGGTCGGGCGGGCCGTTCCTCCCAACCACGCCCCTCCAGGTCTCACTGTCATTGCCCACGTGAGCGTTGAAGTCCCCCAGCAGAACAAGGGAGTCCCCAGGAGGAGCACTCTCCAGTACCCCCTCTAAGGACTCCAAAAAGGGTGGGTAATCTGAACTGTCGTTCGGCCCGTAAGCACAAACGACAGTCAGAACCCGTCCCCCCACCCGTAGGCGGAGGGATGCTACCCTCTCGTTCACCGGGGTAAACCCCAACGTACAGGCGCCGAGATGGGGAGCAACAAGTATGCCCACTCCTGCCCGACGCCTCTCACCCTGGGCAACTCCAGAGTGGAAGTATGTCCAGCCCCTCTCAAGGAGACTGGTTCCAGAACCAGAGCCGTGCGTCGAGGTGAGACCGACTATTTCTAGCCGGAACCTCTCGACCTCACGCACTAGCTCCGGCTCCTTCCCCACCAGAGAGGTGACATTCCACGTCCCAAGAGCCAGTTTCTGCAACCGAGGATCGGACCGCCAGGGTCCCCTCCCTCTGCTGCCACCCATCCCACACTGCACCCGACCCCTTTGGCCCCTCCCACGGGTGGTGGGCCCATGGGAGGGGGGGCCCATGTTTCCTCTTCGGGCTGAGCCCGGCCGGGCTCCATGGGTAAAAGCCCGGCCACCAGACGCTCGCCATCGTGCCCCCCCTCCAGGCCTGGCTCCAGAGTGGGGCCCCGGTGACCCGCGTCCGGGCGAGGGAACACCAAGTCCAAAGTTTTCCTTCATCATTGGGGTCTTTGGGCTGCTCTTTGTCTGGTCCCTCACCTAGGACCTGTCTGCCTTGGGTGACCCTACCAGGGGCATGAAGCCCCAGACAGCATAGCTCCTAGGATCATTGGGACACTCAAACCCCTCCACCACGATAAGGTGGCAGCCCATGGAGGAGGTTACTGATGTCTTGAATAATTATTCTGTTTAGTCAAAATGAAACAGATTTACACACAATTTTGTGAAATTTCAACAAAACAGTGAAAAAAAGATTTTTGAAAATGCATATGTTCAGTTTGGAAATGGGATGAGAGTAGAATTTTTAGCTAAGAGAAAAGGTACAGCTAAAAAGAGTAGATTATTGAAGGTCATTTAAATTTAATATACAAATTACTTTAATTCATTACAGTGTTAAACTTGGCACAAGCCTATGTCCCAATTAAATTAAACATAATTATGTTTTCACATTATGTAGGACATAAATTAAATGTCCTATAAACATGGTAACATGTTCAAAATGGAAAAACAAACTAGACGAACATTGAAAACTACATAAAATAACCAGAACAACAAATCAACTATGCACTGTATATACAGGAAATGCAATAAAAAGTTGCATTAAATACTTAAATAACATTACAATTTATATGTTTGCAACAATATTTGTAATGTATTTTCACTTTATGAATTAAAATAACTGTATTCTAGTTTAAGAAATAAATGGTAACTCAGAATTATACCCCTTTAAAAATCCTAGGTGGTTTTATATGTTTATACATTCTCAACTTCTTTCTACAGAAAACTGGTTGAAAATGAATCTATTAATGTTTGTTTGTGTAAGCTGGAGATAGAACTGCATATGAAAACAAAACCTTTATTAACCATTTAGAAAACCTAAACAAACAAAAAACAAAACAATCAAAAATATCAGATGACTTGGTTACATGTGAAAATAACTCAAAAATTGTCCAAATTACAGTTTCTTTCTTTTCCTTAGTACAGAAAGTTTCTCTTATTTATATCTTAGAGTACAGATGGAAAGTCCATTTTTAATCTGTTTTGTTTTTGCATTTTGCACACACGTTTGTGGTGCATTTTTAATCTAAAGGAAAAGATATAGAACTTCAGAAATTTCACCAACAAGATATTAACATGCATGTAAAACCCTTACAAAAATATTATATTATTGCAGAAAGGCTTTCAGCATGAACCATCTAGAACATTATTGCAAGAAACTGCAAAAGACAATTTTGGCGGCCCGCCATGCTTTACTGTCCCGCCGCCAGGCTAAGCGGTCACTTCAGGAACACTGCAAAAGCAGTGTTGTATAGTAACGAAGTAAAAATACTTCACTACTTTACTTAAGTATATTTTGGAGTACTTCATACTTTCCTCGAGTATGAACATTTTTGATGACTTTCACTTTTACTTCACTATTTTTCCGAACTTAATTGCGTACTTTTACTCCGATACATTTTCAATGTGTGGTTTAGTTACTCGTTACAAAAAAGCGAGAGAGAAACAAAGTGTTTTGATCCCACCTACTGATTAGCAAGTAGCAAGTAGGCTACCGATCAAAGTCCGTAGCCTGCTTGCCTGGGCTTGTTCATCACCACCAATAGGATACACCTGTTTCGCTTCTCCCATTAAACACAAAGCAAGTCTCGCAATCAGCAGCAGTCACATGGAGGAGGAGACGGAGACCACAACGACTGCAACTACGTCGGACACGGCTCCAGGGGAACCACCAGCTGGTGATGAGAGCCCATGGCCTTATTTAAACACAATACACTCTTTCGTGGGTGTTAAAGATTCGTCGAACCGCATGCAGTTTATGTTATTCCTGCCCGAAGATGTGGAAATTCTATCTTACAAAAACTCCCCGTCCAACTTGAAGAAACACATCGAGGTAACTTCTTATGAAATGGTTATAATCCTCCTGTTTCAGTAACTATAGCTTGGTCACTAGGCACTACTGTATTGTGAAATCTTGACCATAAATGAACTTTGTTTGGCATTGTTTCAGTTCCACACGTGGTGTATTTAGCTTAGGCCTAATGTTGACTGTAGCAGGCTACCTAGACTCCTCTGTTCAAGGGGGGACAGAAGCCATAGCAATAGCAATTTAGACTAAATTTAACGAATATAGGAAAGGCATGCAAGTTCAAAACCAGGTTTACAGATGCCAATAAGCTGCATTTCCCTCCCAATTCTTTTTTTCTTTTGCATAATGACCAGTTGTGTGCACCACCTACTGACTGTAGCATTGACTGATTCACTGATTTGTGAAGTAGAGTAATCGTAACAGCTCTTTTTCTTCATGTTGGCTGCATTTTCTGTACTATTTATTTTTCTCATTTTCAGCACTGACCTTACTTGAAGGGAAAACTTGAGGCTTACAAAAACTTTGTATTTTCTGTCCTGGAGGGTATACTAAGAAGCTGGTTCAGTTGTAAAGCAGGTTAAGTTAACCTTGTGCTATAGGTAAAGCACCTAATTTTCTTAACTAAATGATGCCTGCAGGTATATCTATTAGCAGGTTTAATTTTGCCTGCACTTGGTTGGGTACATTATTTTAAGTGTAGTTGACAAGTTTACCAAAATATAAAAAATGTCATTCAAACTGCATTTGCTTTGTTTTACTTTTTACTTATACTTTTCATTACATTAGTACATCCATTTTTACAGTAATTTCCATACTTAAGTACAAGAAGTTTCAGATACTTTAAGACTTTAACTCAAGTAACATTTCAGTCAGTGACTTCGACTTTTACCAAAGTCATATTTTGGAGAGGTACCTATACTTTTACTTGACTCTGAGATTTCAGTACTTTATACAACACTGTGCAAAAGCATGGAGCCAAAACAATTGAGCTAAGATAGGCTACACCCTCACCTGTACAGCGCCGTGTCGTGATTGTCTGATTGGTCCGAAACTGTCGCCATCAAATGCACTTGAACATCAAATTTTGTTTCATCTAGTTCGCTCCTAGACTGGCCATTTCTTCCTGACCAACTCCGCTCGAATAAAATCTCGCTTCCAGCACGGTCTCCTTTCTCCCCATTACTTTAAATGCTTCCGGTTGGTTTTCCTAAGGGCCAATCAGCGAATAGAAGGAGACGCTGTGAATGAAGACATCGATTTTCTGCGCTGTTTTAGAATTGTAGTCTGTAGTTTTAGCAATAGGAAAGGAGGAAGTGAACAAAATCGTTCAGTCCATGTTGGCCACACTTCCAAATATTAAATTAACGTTAAAATTAACAGCAGCCGCGTTCAGATCGGATCTTATCTATTCGCTGTGGAGGACGGTTATCTACAGTGCAGGTTGTTTCGGGTAAGCTTCATAGCGTCAAACTAGCACGTTGCATACATCAAAGGAAAACGTTCAAATTTAAATCCTCAACACAGGAAGCAATAGTTTAGGTTTTCTCTGCGCCACCACAACACCCCACCTGTAACCTGAAGTTACAGGAAAACTAATTCTGCTGTTCACAAGTTGTGGAGAGAGGACTGTAGTGCAGCACAGAGTGACAGTCTGCGGGTTTCTCTGCAGCTTTAAACAGGTGAATCTGCAGCATTTTCCTCGATGTTGTGAGGATCTCCGTTGTCTTGGGTAGGTGGTAGAAGGATCTGGACAATTGAAGAATTTGTTCCAGAGTTTGCAGAGAAGACTACGGCTTCAGTCTGGTCTTGACATTTCTGGGAACAGAAATGTTAAAGTTAACAACAGTCAGTGGCAGCATTGCTAACTAGATTTTCTACATCAGGACAATTCTAGTTCTAAGGGAGAAGCAACACATTTAAACCACTTTAGTTAATGTTATAAAATACACTGACTAATAATATTTAGATTTTAAAATGTGAAACAAGGACTGATTTCCTCTAATGAAGCTGTTTACTACTCTGACTTTATGTGTTTAATTAAAATTCAAACATAAAAACCTTAAAATAAACCTTGTTTTAGGTGCTGGACTAGTTTCTATAAACACACATGAAAAGACTGAAAATGCTGAACCAAAAATCTCTGAGATCAAATCCGTTCTAAGATGCTGTCATAAAAAACTGATCAATTTAAACATCAAACCTACACAGGTTGGAAGTGGTTAGAAGAAGGTAATATTTATGTTGCATTAAATAGATGGACTTACCTTCTTTAAACAGCACCAAAGTCCAACAGCAGCAATGATGGCAAGAACAGCAAGAGAAAGAGCAAGAACAGCAACTGTGGAAACCGTATTTTGGTCTGAAAAGATAAAATAAGACAATATAAGAGAATATATTCAACATGATTTGTCGTCCTGATCCAACAAACTTGATGCCAAAGGCTGAATAATCTCCTCAGGATGCAGGCAAGTTCTACAGGGTCCTACTAATAACATACTTATTGGATTTAATTGTGCTAAAGCAGAAACACATCTAAACTTTTAGAGATGTCTAGAGTTTAACATCTCGGTTCTAATTTGATCTGTAAACCTCTGGTAGAGAACAGGAAGCTGCTTTATTAAGCAACAATATGATTTCCAGCTGATTGAACCAAAATGCTCTTAAATCCTCGTTTGCTGCGTTTCCATTACAAATACGTGCAAATCTTTGTTGGTATTCAGCTAATGTCAAAAAATATTAAATAAAAAAATGAAATTAAAATTATGTGAATGAGTTTGTTCAGGCAACAAGTAATTAAAAATCATGACAGAGTCAGATGTAAACAGATACATGAGATTATATTCATAATTCAGCCATCAGAGGAAACGTCGGCATCTTATTCAGGTCTTCAGGTATATATACAATGTTTTGGGGAAATTGCAATGAAAATTTCCAAAAGAGCTACAAAGTCAACACGTTCAAATGACAGACAGTGTTTTATGAATTGTGTGATGCTGTCAGAGCTCTGATGGAGCCAGATGGACGTTGTGGGGGAAAAACAAAAACAAATCAAGAGAAGCTTTAAAGACATTAAGCAACGTTAACTTTAACAGCCCTGTTCTGCAGATTACAGGTAAGGAGTTTACATTTCTAAGCAGTTCTTTACAATGTGCATAACTTAAATGTTGAAAAACCTACCTGCAAATGTGACGCTGAAGCACATCACTGTATTATTATGTTTATCTCCTATCACCTTTGCACAATATAATCCACTGTCTGATGTCTGTGGACTCAGAAACGTCAGCGTTGTTGGTCCAGCAATCTTCACTTTTCCATCGAAACGCTGCTCCAATTTTGTTTCTCCATACGAATAATATGTTCCTATGGTCCTATTTAAATGATCAAACCATAAAACCGTAGAATCTTTAGGAAGCTTTTCTACAGGGAAACTAATATTTGATTCTTTTCCAGTTGGAAGAAACTTTTGGATCATCTCAGTGGAACCTGCTGAAACACAACAAATTAATTTTAGGGAAAACAGAAAACAACCAAATTAACTTAAATTAACTTGACTTAAAAAGAATCATACCCAACCCGGTTTAAACTTTTAATTCCCCCTTAACATAATAACTACTTTGCCATCGTTGGTGGCAAGAAATGGCCTTAAGCAATGCAATAATTGTACATGTCTGTTTTCCGTCA
The DNA here is from genome assembly GCF_003331165.1 of Xiphophorus hellerii. Lineage (NCBI taxonomy): Eukaryota > Metazoa > Chordata > Actinopteri > Cyprinodontiformes > Poeciliidae > Xiphophorus > Xiphophorus hellerii. The sequence goes on from NC_045677.1 coordinate 24,546,540, forward strand.
CTGTGGAGGGATTCTGGTCCACTCTTGATTTATTTCAGCCACATTTAAGGTTTTTCCAAGCAACAACAGCCTGTTTAATATCATCCTGCAGTATCTCAAACAAAATAGAAATATTTTGTCCCACAGAGGGATTGACTGAAAAATTAGGTAACTGCAACATCACACAAAAGTTATTAAAGTGTTAAAAACAAGATATAAAAACAAGATTTACAACAATAATACTGAATTTGATTTGATTTCTGTTAGTCTAGTGCAGAAATCAAATTACAGACTAATTAAGGAAATTATTAAGGACTCGGCACCTAAAACGCCCTCATTTTGGTTTGTTTTAGATCTAGAATCCAATTAATTGTCTTCAAAGTTATGAAACACATTTTGTTTTAATTTTTAGAATTAGGTCTCAGGTAACATAACTTTCAAGGAGTTATGTTAGATAGAAACAAAAACTGTTTTTAATTTATTACTTTGATCCATTTCAGTCTGTTACGAGTTATTTACTTTAATGAATAAGTATTTAGTTACTGTCATCGGCAGCTGATTTCAGAAACTGGACTAAGTTGGTGTAAGCTTAAAAAAATATACATTAAAATAATTCATCTGTTACCTTGAATTTGTCCAAAGAACAGCAGAAGAAGCGGTAGCAGGTTGATGGGTTTCATCTCAACACCCCCAAAATCCTGATAGATTAAAAGACTGACCTGATAGATAAAAGACATGTCTGAGTGATGAGACAAAAATATTTCATCATTCACTTAAACAACCAAGAGATAAAACAGCAGTGGGTCCAATACTTGTTTACCTAATTTACAGTGGGTTGCAAAAGTATTCACACCCCATGAACATTTCCATATGTTGTCACAACTTTTATTCGAAGACAGACAGAGACAGACAGATCTTTTTGCTGGGACTTTCCATTCATTTCTACTGCCAGGACTCAGTTCACACCTTGGTCCGAAACCTTTTAATATTACAATTATTTAAAATATTGAATATAACTTAAAAATTCAATAGATAATAATGTGTCTCATGTAATAGCATGAATGACCACTTTTTTGTGCGTCAGTCACAAAGCAAGACATGAATTTACATTTGTTTCTCAGGAGTGTTTGATTCGGAGTCAATTCTCCTCCGGCAGAATTTACAGAACTGCTGGCCGAAATCAGCGTTCATAAATCGGATCCACCTTGAGCCAGACGCCGCTTACTCCGCGGAGCTCGAGTATCCAACGTGAAACGAACTTCACTGCGGTCGTAAACGTCCAGTTTTGGACTTGAGAAAACGAGAAATGTCGCCGTCCGGTGGCACCGTCTGAACGGGAAAACGGGGAAAGGGGACCGAATACGGAAAAATAATGACACGGCGAGAAAGAGGAGTAAAAAAAACGGTAGTTTTCCGGCCAAAACGGGAGACATGACCGGGAAAATTATTCCCGCAATCAATCATGGCACACGCATAGAAAACCCGAATTACATCAAAATGAACCAGAAACTACGACATACTTATTATATCTACAGTAGGACAGACGAGCTGACATTTCCCGACTTAACCAAGCAACAATTGTGACTGAAGTCATCTTACCTGGTATGAAAACACCTGTTTAAATGAACGCCGCTGCTTCCCGGTTCTCTTCGAACCTGCTAGAGCCTGAAGTTTTGGGCTTAGCCAATGAGCTTCGGTTCAGCTCATGACAGGGCGTCCATAAATGGTGGCGGAAAAATGACGCAACTATGTCTGATTAGAATGTGAATTATTAAGGTTTAAACGTTGTTAATGATTTACAATTAAAAAATACCTTCAGATCTTATTGAATCACCGTCCATCTCTTACTAAGAAGTTATCATGGAGCCCATTTCACAGGAAAAATCCATTAAATATGTTATCCAACCGAATTACTTACTTTCCAGTCCATTTGTAAAGATTAAAACTTCCCAAAATAGACCCTATTTTATTTGAAAATAATTCTATTTATATCTCAAAAAATAAAAACATTGAGTTTAAAATGCTGATTAATACAGCTTGGCTAAAAGTGATTACATAGATCAAGCTGTTATTGAAAGTGCATCTTTGCACTTGTTTGCATTTAAATGTTTATCTTAAAATGACAATAGATGTCACTTTATTTCCCAAACAGTCTTTAGTGCTTTACAGTATTTCTACCCTGGAATGACTTCATTAAAATAAATAATCACATCAACAAATCTTTCATATACTGTAGATATGATACACTTTATTTTTCAGTTTTTTGCTGAAGTTTCAGCTACACATTGTGTTTAAGGCTTAAATATTTTAATAGTAGGTTAGCTGTTAAGGCAAATTAAAGCAAATTCAGGGTGCTTCCCACAAAAATAAGAAATACAATAAAAAATGTAATATTCATTTAAATTATCACATTACCATACATACATTTTGTTTGTAACAACAAGCAACAATTCTGCTGCTTTTTACAGCAGAACTGCAGTAAATATTAGGGCTGCACCGATTGCAGTTTTCTGGCCGATCGCCAATCTTTTAAAAAGCTTAACCTGCCGATTCCGATTTTGACCGATAACAATTTTTTTGTCTGAAATGTTGCTCAATATAGCAAGAAAGTTGTTCAGTTGGCAACAGAGGGGTAACATGGTGGGCCGGTCTGCCAGTCAAGCCTTTATCACTGGAGAGCAAAAGAGAATAGGGTAAATTCTTAGAACTTTGCCAAGCTAGATAAAATTGGTGAATAAGATCGACTTCACATGTAAAAATCGGCCGATCACTGATCTCCCTAAATTAAGGAAATCGGTGCAGATAAATCAGTGGACCCCTAGTAAATATAGTTTTCAGTTACGATTTAAACACACCAACAGTTTCTACTGATCTCAGGTTTTCAGGGAGAATAGAAACTAATGGCTGCTGCCCTGCTGTTTTGAAGAATCGTGGAGAACCAAGACACAGTACATCTAAAGAAATTAGAATATTGCATAAAAGTTTCACTCATTTCAGAAAGTGAAACTCACATTATATAGAATTATAATTTTGATGATTATGACTTACAGATAATAAAACCCCAAAATTTAGTAGAAAAATATAATTAATGGAAACTTCTGGCATCACATCCTGATCAGCTAATTAACTCAGAACACCTTTAAACGTCTCTCACTCAGTAGGCTACACCATCATGGAGAAAACTGCTGACTGCACAGAGTCAACGGCTCCCAAAGAGCCACAAAAGGTCATTGCTGGAGAAACTGGTCAATGCCAGAGTTCAGCCTTCAATCATACTGACAGAAAATTGAGTGGAAGGAAGAAGTGTACATCTGCAGCAGGAAGAACTGCATCCCTGAGAGCTTTGTGCTAGACAAGGGCTACAAATCTCACATTCCCTGTGTTAAGCCACCCAGAGACATCAATCGTCTTACCTGGCGAAGGTGAAAAGGAGCTGAACTGTTGAGGTTTGGTCCATAGTCCTTTCTTCACAGGAGAGAAAACTCTGCATTTCATTTTGTAATCAGGGTGTCAGGGTCTGAAGAACGGAGAAGCACAGCGTCCATGTTGGTTGAAGTACAGAGTGAAGCTTGAGGTGCCATGTTGTCTCCTGGTTCTGGTCCACTGGGTTTCCTGAAGTCCAGTTTATGCAGAAAATTCTAGAGCGCTTCACGATTCCCTCTGCTGACAAACTGTATGAAGATGCTGGTTTTATTTTCCAGCAGGACTTGGTACCGACCCACACCGCCAAAGGTACCAAATCTGGTTCAGTGTCCATGGAGATCCTGTTCTTGACTGGCCAGCAAATTTCCCTGACCTTTAACCCCATGGAGAATCCATTTAGTGTAAGATGAGGTTCTGTCTGAGCTAACTGGGCTTCTGGTTTAGTCTGTTGCATTGAAGAAGGAACTGAACTGAAAGGTAAACTGAAGTAGTTCAGGAATCTCATCAGGATCCATCTTTGATGTTAAGGTTTTCCAGTCCCATTGGGAAGAGATCCCTGGATCTGACCAAGATCCCACTTCAAGTACCATCCATCCCTCCTGGCCCAGGAACCCCTGTTGTCCCCCAGGTGGCGCTCCAGTACTGGTTGAGGAGGAACATCTGGGGATGTTTCACTCCTGGACCTTTCATCTCCGCAGTTTGACGTCTGGAAATAAAAAGAAAATGGATGGATTAACTCTAAATATGAGTCATTGTTAGTGACGACATTAGCTGCGTTTACATTACAAATGTGTGTAAATCTTTGTCTATAGTCCACTAAAGCAGAAAAAACACAACTTATCAATTACAGTGTTTCCATAAGAAATAAAATCAAAATTACACATGAAAATGTTTGTTCACCTCAGCGTCTTATTCAGGTGTTGGAGCGACAAGCCCCGCCTACTTGGGAGCGGCTACTTATGCGGCATTTTAGGGAAAATGTGGTCGGCGATTTACAGGAGTGCTATTGATTCAAAACGTTAGAATGACACAAATTTTAACTAATATTCTATGCTTGAAAAAACTAAAATAAACCATCATGTATGTCGTTTCCGCCAGTAGCAGCATCCAGTTGTTGATCATGTGATGCAAAAATAAAAGAACAAAATCTTTTTTTGTGCAAGCTTATTTTTGTAATTTAATTTTGCACAATTTTACAGATAATGGAAAAGCAGCTATTGTTGATTCGTTTAACACCTCTGATGCTGGGAGAGAAGAGGAACACTAATAATGTTTTAGCTGCAACAAAATTGACCCATGAGGTTATAAATATATTCTAAAAAAAATGAAAACATAACTTATTAAACAAGGTAATATTTAACTTCCTGTCCAAAGACATTAGTATTAGTGTCTAATGGCGTTTGTAATGTTTTACATGTTTTTTGCTTGTTCTGTAAGGCACTTTAGTCCCTTTGGTAAATTAAAGTGCTTCATAAATAAAGCTGGATTGGATTTGGCCATTTCTTTATTAGTCCAGCAGATGGCGCTGTTATTCTATCTAACAGAGCCCTGCTTTGCTACAGCAGTGATTTTTGCCATTTCACACATTTCATTTCGTGGATATTCTCAAAGGAGATAAAACTACTCATTTAGAAAACTACTTACTAAAACAACTGGTAAAAAAATTAGGACTTTTTCTGCATTCGAGATTTCTTATAGTTAAATAATGTTTCACATCTTTTCACATTAATATAATTTAGCTGTACACAGATAAACACTGAACTGATCATATTTAAGCACATAGCTGTTGTGTTAAAGTTCTATGTGACCCTGGAGACCGTTTCAGAAAGTTAGGTTAGTGATAAAACAAAAAGTTAAAGGGTACTGTAGTGTAGGTACGTTCATATTCAAAGTTTCGGTTTCAGAAAGACAACTGAATCAGTAGTAACCCTGATTCAAGTTACTACTGCATCTTTCTCCATGCACCGTTTGAACAAAGTCTATTCTACATAAATATATCTTTACTTTTCTCTTGTATCTACACTCAGGTTGTACGATTACAGTTTTATCTCGCCTTTGCTTGCAGCAGACACCGTGAAAATAGCTAAAGAGGAGAAAAGTAAAGGATTGTAGTCAAGTTTAACCCATACATTTACAAAATGTTCACTGAGAGCCTTTTAAAACAAATATAAAACAAAATGCATTACGTTTCTTTTAAATTAAATAAAACAGATTAATGTTAAAAGTGTTCAGCATAAGTTTAAATATAAATAAACCAATGATTGAATGAAAAAATTCATTACAAAACACACCTATACATGTTTATACTACAAGTTTTATACCTCATTCTGTTTTCAAGTGGCGATTTTAAAATTTCCCTCCCAATTCTTCAGGATGCCTCTCTGTCTCTTTGCAGGAACAGAAATGCAGCATGAAAAAGGCGCAAACGCCCCTAACATGGAGGCTTTACCAATCGATGCCAGAAGAGGCTTACTAGCTGATCGCTGATTTACAGATCGCAATTTCCTTGAAGAAAATGACAAATAGGCTACATGAAAAATTATAACTTTTTACTGCATTTACATTGTTTAAGCTTATTGTAACTATTATGAATTAATATTAACCCTTTTTACTAGCAATTCGTATCACAATAGTTACTTTCAACTCTGAGGTGGTTGTTGGCAACTGCTGAAAGTAAATCACGTAATTTGTAATATAACTTCATTACTTTTGTGGCCAGCAGGGGGAGATCTTTTTAAACAAGATGCACCAGCACACAGAATAGTAGACAATATTTTACTAAACAATTTCCTTAAAACATTTTTTTTTTAAAGAAAGAAAAAAAAACTGGCTTCAGACCCAAAAAAAGGGATCGTGTGAAGTAAGGACAATTTCAATTATTCCAGAACAAACTAACAAAAAATGCAATGCAAAAGAAATTAGTAAATCAAAACAAGAAAGGAAACATTAGTAATTTAAATAAACAAATACAAACTGTAAAAGAAAACACTTAAAGCGATGACACAACTTGTCGTTGTCCAATTTCAAATGCCCTTCAACACGGCCAGAGGAGTCATGTCCCGTCGCTGATTGGTGGGCGTTTTAGGCGCCCACCAATCAGCGGTGCGCTTCTGGCTGCACCTGGTGGCAGAGTGGAGAGCGTGGGACACCATCCCACCACACTTTCAAATAAAAACAAATAATTATCAGTAAATATAATAAGTAACTTTCGGGATTTCAGTTGTACTTTATATTACGGTGGCCGACAGGTGCAAATGCGCAGCAAAAGAGAAACATGCAAACAAAAAAAAAAAACGCGCACAAATTAAATGCGGCAAGCAAAAAGCGAATAAAATCCAGCAAACAAAAAGAGAGACGCAAACAAAAAAGAAGACACCCCCGAATGAAATGCAGCAAACAAAAAGAGAGACGCAAACACCCCCGAATGAAATGCAGCAAACAAAAAGAGAGACGCAAACACCCCCGAATGAAATGCAGCAAACAAAAAGAGAGACGCAAACACCCCCGAATGAAATGCAGCAAACAAAAAGTGTTGAAAACGGAAGTGCTCCAGACCACTAGGGGGAGTCAAAGAAAATAGTATTCATTTCTATGGGACCAGATGCAAGATTCAGAGAAAGAAATTTGAAAGAAAGTAAAGGTATCTCTCTGAATCTTGCATCTGGAAAGTGATTATTGTGAGAAGTCTGAAACAATAGAGCATGTTATTTTAGAGTGTTGTAAGTATGAAGAAGAGAGAAGATGCATGCTGAGAGAGTGTGTAGGTATTAAAGAAAGGTTTAATTTAATAGAATTTTTGAGGAGAGATTTCGGGAGTAGACATATTCAAATAATTATTCGGTATCTTAAAAAAACAAAGCTATTTCATAGGATATGAGTAGAGCAAGTTGGGTGTGAGTGTGTAAAGAATATCAAAGAGGGGTATATAAAGCTATAAGCAAGTTGGATAATATAAGCAGGTGTGTATGTGTGGGGGTATGTTTAATCAGGAGTTAATGGAGGGAAAAGGTAGAAAGTGAAAGTTTATAGACCATCTCGAACCACACTCCATACTGGTAAGTGGCGGTAATGCTACTGTAAGTTTGTTGCCAACCGCCAATAAATACCAAGAAGAAGAAGAAGAAGAATCTTGCATCTGGTCCCATAGAAATGAATACTATTTTCTTTGACTCCCCCTAGTGGTCTGGAGCACTTCCGTTTTCGACACTTTTTGTTTGCTGCATTTCATTCGGGGGTGTTTGCGTCTCTCTTTTTATTTGCTGCATTTCATTCGGGGGTGTTTGCGTCTCTCTTTTTGTTTGCTGCATTTCATTCGGGGGTGTCTTCTTTTTTGTTTGCGTCTCTCTTTTTGTTTGCTGCATTTTATTTGCTTTTTGCTTGCCGCATTTAATTTGTGCGCGTGTTTTTTTTTTTGTTTGCATGTTTCTCTTTTGCTGCGCATTTGCACCTGTCGGCCACCGTATTATATGGACCATGACAGATTGATTTAAATGTGTAGAGGAAGGATTTAAAAGCAAATGTTCACTTTAAGTTTAGATCAAACAAGCAGTGAAGTTAAAGATTTTAAAAATGTTTCACATTTAGCTCTTTGAGTAGCAGTGTTGAAAAGTGTTGTTTGCTCTGAACCAATTTAGAAAATGCTCTATTTGTGAATGCACAAGCAATTGAAGTATCGGTGCAATGATGTTTTTATGACTTATGCATTCATTAATTAAATTTTTTATTCAATGAAAACACCACAATTGCAAAATTATGTTGTTGTTTTTTATGTTAGCAGAAACTAGACAAAGATTTCCCCATATTTGTAATGGAAACTCAGCTATTGTTTGGTTCTGGAGCAGACTAGAAGACCTGAGGCAGGGGTGTCAAACTCCAGTCCTCGAGGGCCGCAGTCCTGCAACCTTTAGATGTGCCTCTGCTGCACCACGCCTGAATAGAATAATTAGATCATTAAGGCTCTGGAGACCTGATCTACACAAGGAGGAGGTCATTAAGCCATTTCATTCCAGTGTTTTGTACCTGTGGCACATCTAAAAACTGCAGGACACCGGCCCTCGAGGCCTGGAGTTTGAGACCCCTGCGTCTAAGTCCTAAAGGTTCGAACTAAATGTCCTTAATTTCTACTAGTAGTTTGGGAAAAGATGAAGCAGTGATCAGAAAGTCCAACATGCATCTTTTATTTTGCTTAATGTGTTTTCATATTTTGGAAGTTCATTGCAGATGTTTGCGCTGTTAAAATCTCCAAAAACAACAATAAGACAGGATGGATGTTTTTCCTTTGTGATCTGTTGTCTTGAAGAAACCTCCTTTTCTCCTGAGATGCTCCTCATGGAAACTGTTTGGAAAAGAAGAGAGTCAAGAAGAACAACAGGTTCGTATATGACCCTGTAAGTTCATATAGGAAGTTATCACTTCCTATATGAATCTTCCTCATGCGATGTGAGAAATGGCGCAGATTCACACACTACTTTTTCATCTGTTTCTAATCTACACACTTCAAATTCAAGGTAAATTCTGTTTTTTCTCTGTTTGTTTTTTACATTTGAAAGTTTTGAGCATTTTCTGTTCGTTCTAAATTAATTAATCCTGTCACAGATCTGGTATATCACCGTAAACGTGTCGATCTCATGAAACAAAAGCAGGAAGGAAGAAGGTTCAGTTCAGTAAGATAAGAAATATTTAAAGATTTAAAATGTCAAACTTTAGTTCACTTTTATTCTCACTGAAACCCTTCCATGTTCACTAATTCACAAACTACAGAAATTAAACTTAAATTACAAAACCTTTCTGTAGAAATTAGAATTACTACCCTATAATCAAGTCAGATGATCTTCTTTTAACTCATTATAATTATTAAAATTATCGCCACAGCGATTTATCGTCATCACTTTGTTTTACTAACTCTGTTCAATTTATTTTATTTATTTATTATTTTTTCTATGAACAATCTCTGACTGTGTTTTAGTCTTGGTTTGGTCAGGTTAGATTGTGAAGTTAGTTTGAACTTTTTATACTTTCAAATGATGGAGAAAAATGACAGAAATTAATACTATGAAGAAAATATGCAAAACTGTCTTCAGGTACAAAACATTCACTGTGTCTGTTTGTATAATATATTACATATGCTTTATTTTTACAAAAAGCCTTGCCTGTTTTAGGTGTAAAAATTAAGAAAAACTTTTAAAAATATCATATGTACTTGTTAAATCCAAAAACTGCACATTACACTTTTGTACATTTGTGCAAAAACAGAATATTTACAAAATATAGAATCTTGTAGAAAGAAAATCAGGAACCCAAACATCGTACTGGGTTTGTTGGGAACAGTGGAAAGTCTAACAGCTGCTGGAAGGAATTACCCATCAGCGACATACAGACAATATTTATTTAAAAAATAACAATGACGCTGACATTATAACTGTATGTAACGTATTAATAAACTCTTTTTTTAGATGAACAATACTGACATTTTAGGAATACACCTCAGTCTGTTCTGTCTAATGTACTTGACAACTTTGTACTGATCTCAGTTTAGTTTGAATTTTATTTTGTTTTTCATTTTTCAGGTTCCTCTGCAGTGACTGATGTATTTGTGAAAACTGGAGATGATTTAATTCTTAATCTCACAGAAGCTGAAATTCCATCAACTCCTCACATTTGCTTATGGCAATTTAAAGATGATATACTGGTAGAGTTTTTGCTTGGTTCCCAACCAAATGTTGTTAACAATCGCTCTGGAAAAGTTGAAGTTATAGAAAAAAGTTACAGTGTGAAATTAAAGGATCTACAGAAGTCACACAGTGGTATTTATACTGCAATGGTAGTATCACCTAAAGAGCAAATACTGGCTCAATACAACGTTACAGTTCAAGGTAAGTTGTTTCATATTTTCATATGTATATTTCTGATCAGTGTATATTATAAATAGTTACATGCGAAGTTGAAACACCAAAAACTGTGACCTACAGCGTGACCTCTCTTTGTTTTTATAACCTTTATTGATAAAAATCCATAGTCATAAACACAACAAGCTAAAATAAAGTGTTGTAAGAATAATTTTGTCCTTTGAATTACATTTCTTGTTGGATTCTGGCCTCTCTTTGCATTTTTTCTAATATTCTAAAACTTCTCAAATCTATTTCCTCCCTCAGATCCAGTGTCTCCAGTTGATCTCACCTTTACCTGCTCATCCAGCTCCTCCTCCTATAACCTGACAGCGACCTGCAGGACAGACGACATCAGCATCACTCTGAGATGTGATTATTTATTCTGCAACCAGGAAGAAGCAGAGAGAAGATCGGTCACCAAATCTGGTTCTTCTCTTCATATCTATCAGTTACAAGAATCAATCGTCTGTAGCCATAGCAACCAGGTCAGCCAGATTGAATCCAAAGTAAAGATTGAGACTCACTGCATTGAACTTGGTAAGATTACATGACAAGAAAATAACATTTTAGTTTTAACCAAGACATAAAACTGATAGAAGATGTTTGTTCACTTATTTTAAAGCAAAGCAATATTGTTTTTAATGTTTAATTGATTAAATTAGAGAACATGAGTTTTTAAAAGCTTATAAATGAAGAACTCCAGTCATTATGTTTAATTTATTTATTTTAAGTTCCTATGTTAACATTTCACATATTTTTGTTCTCTTTACAGCTAAAAAGAGAAACATTACAATTATTAACATCACAAGAATAATCCTGGCTGCATTACTGGTTGTAGTTTTCATCTTAACTGTCGTTATAAGAAAATGTAAGTCTTAGTTTATTTATTTATTTCTATAATATAACAACAGTATAATAATGTAGATTCCAGTTTAAAACAGAAGAAGGATCAGAATAAGTTCCTGATTTGATTTTTGTAACTTTTGTCTAATTTCTAGCCATGGATAATTTACTGATCCTAAAAACAGAAAATGTTTATGCTTTTTAAACGGGATTGCAATGTGATTGACTAAAGAGAATATTTTTTAAAACCTGACTTTAAGTGATCTGAAACACAATAAATGATTGTTTATAATCCATAAGTTGATTTTTAATTAATTAGAAAAAAATTAAGAAGGAAAATCAGAGATGTTAGTTTAAAATTTTTGAAGTTTTCTGAAGATTTAGATCGTCATCCAGGCTCTGTGAGCTTCTTTTATTTTCTGTGTAGGACTCTTAACTCTTTATTTGTTGCAATGTTCTGAATAAACTGGGAGATTCAGTTCTCAATTATTGCTGCTTTAGTTCACAAAGCTGATGCAGAAAATGCATTCACAGTATTTTTATGTAGCTTTTTAAGATCTTATAGTTTGAAACCTGATTATGTTTTTATCCAAATAATAAATTATGTTTTGCTGTTTGTTTTAGAAACAGTCAAGACAAAAAGAGAAATTCTGTATTTTTATTACACATTAATAAAACTCACAACAAACTAAATTTTTCTTTGTTTTCAAGGTAAAAGGAAAACCAAACCAGAGGAAATGATGTACGAGTTTCCAGAGGTGAGCAGCAAGTTTTATCTCTAAAGACAAGCTGGACAATTTGGAGGTTTAAACTAATTAATGTATATTTTGTTATTGAAATAAAGTTTATAATTACAACTCTGCAGAAAAATTACTTGTTACAATTTTTGCACAAAGATTCATTATGTTCAGCAGTCTGCCTCACTTATGTTTTTGTTTCATCATCAGTGAATCTCCATCATGTCTGGTCATCGTGATTCTGCTTCTTTCTGTTGTTCTAAACTCCTAATGCAAACTTAATGTTGCATGAGCTCATAATTACTAACATGTAATGTGAAGTGTGTCTGAATACTGACATGTTTAAACTTCTTTTCATGCAGTGACACCAGGTGAACCAGACAAGCAGAATCCTGTAGCAGGTTCTGCAGACGGGTCGTTCTGACTCATGAAGTTTCTAACATCGGAGGGACTGGAAACACCTCCGAACAAACGGAGGAAACCTGTTCACTGTCTCATAAATATAAATATGATGCTTTTGTAAAACTGTAAATATGCTTTGTGACAAAGAGGATCCATGATGTCCAAGTTAAAATATCTAACAAGTTTGAGCATCATGAATGTTAAACATGGATTCCCAGTGACATCTGCTGGGTGAGTAGAGAAATTACTGAGGAAATACAAGATTATTATTAATCCCAACAACCCAACAAAATATTTAATTTGTTTTCATGTCTTTTAATGTTTTCTATTCTTATCTATCCTTTGTGTTGTTGATAAGGTGATTTTCATGTTTCTCCATGCAGAAAATAAAATATAATTGACAGATGCTTAATTGTTCTGCTTGTGAGATTTACACAGTGATCTAGACGAGAAACAAAATAACGCATGGAAATATTTTTAGCGGATTCAGGAAGCTTTTTGTGACGAATAGATCTTTGAAACAGAAGGAAATGACTGGCGACCTGTCCAGGGTGACCCCGCTTCTCTCACCCATTGACCTCTGGAGATATTGGCACCAGCACCCCTCACGGTTCTGTAGAGACAAACGTGTTGGATGGATGGATGGATGGATGGATGGAAATGACTCGTTTGACTCAAACATACAACATTGATCCAATTACATCTCTCCAAGAACCGGATGATTGTGTGATGGTTGATCCACCGTCAATCGTTGACCTTAACTTTAACTTCAACCTTTTTGACCATAATTCAGCGTTGAATTAGCATCGCTTGCTATCTGGGAAGTCCGACCAAACACTCACATTGAAATAATAATAATAATACATTTTATTTACAAAGCACTTTTCATGACATTCAAAGATCCTGATGCATAAATAAGGATTAGAAACAACAACAAGCAATCAGACAAATATTAGATATTAAAAGCAATGATTTCTGTTATTAATTCTAACTGTTTTCTAAAACTGTACAATTCTTCTTACATTTAAATTTCCTCATGGAAAAATTACTCATGGAATGCTGGGTATTCGGTGCAGTCTTTTCGCTTTGTACCGCCAACAGGCAAATTAGAACGACTGAATGACTGAATGACTAAAGAGAAGAGGCATCACGTCTCTTTCACAGACGTATTACAAAATCACTGTTATTGTCACTGTTATGTGGTTTTAGGTCTCACTTTAATTTCTTGTCCATTTACAAACAGAACATTTTCTAAACTGGCTCAGAGCAGACAACACTTTTCCTCAAAGAGAGATAAAATGTGAAGTAAGATGCCAGACATTTTTAAAATCTTTAACTTCATTGCTTGTTTGATCTAAACTTAAAGTGAACATTTGCTTTTAAATCCTTCCTCTACACATTTAAATCAATCTGCCCTGGTCCATATAAAGCACAACTGCAATGCCTTGGTCTGAATTCCTTGGTTTTGTAATTCCAGAAGAAGTGGCGGCATAGTTACCTTGAAAAAGTAACTTAGTTACTTTACTGATTTATTTATTTATTTGAAAGTAACGAAGTTAGATTATAAGCTACGTTATTAGTTATTTTCAGCAGTTGCCAACAACCACCTGGATAGTTGAAAGTAACTTGTAATATGAATTGCTAGTAAAAAAGGTTAATAAATATTAATTTATAATAGTTAGAATGAGCTTAAAAACAATGTAAATACAGTAAAAAGTTGTTGAAAAGTTATAATTTTCATGTATTAATGTTTGTCTCGTTTTGTTCAAGGAAATTGCGATCTGTAAATCAGCAATCGGCTAGTAAGCCTCTTCTGGCATCGATTAGTAAAGCCTCCATCCTCCACTGAGGTATTTTCGCGCCTTTTTTATTTGCACTTCCTGTTCTTGCCATGCTGATCACAAAGAGACAGCGAGGGATCCTGGAGAATTAGGAGGGAAATTTAAAATAATCGCCACTGGAAAACAGAATGAGGTATAAAACCTAAGCATATTCATACTATAAATATGCATAAGTATGTTTTGTAATAAAAAATATGTTTTTTTATTCAATGATTGGTTTATTTGTTCATATTTAAAGTTTTGCTGAACACTTTTGTTAACATTAATCTGTTTTATTTTATTTAAAAGAAATGTAATACATTTTGTTTTATATTTGTGTTAAAGGCTCTCAGTGAACATTTTGTAAATGTATGGGTTAAACTTGACTACAATCCTTCACTTTTCTCCTTTTTAGCTATTTTCACGGTGTCTGCTGCAAGCAAAGGTGAGATAAAACTGTAACCTTTGGGAATAACCAGCGTCTGCAGATACAAGAGAAAAGTAAAAATATATTTATGTAGGACAGAGAAAGATGCAGTAGTAACCTGACTCAGGCTAATGGCTTCCTATCATTATAAAAGCAAATATGCCCTTGTCTACACTACAATACCCTTTAACTTTTAGTTTTATCACTAACCTAGTTTTCTGAAACGGTCTACAGAGTCACATAGATAGAACTTCAACACATAGAAATTTATTACATAGATAGAACTTTAACACATGGATAGCAACTTTAACACAACAGTTGTGTGCTTAAATATTAAATCAGTCAAATCAGTTTTTATCTACTGCGAAATTATATTAAAGTGAAAAGATGTCAAAAGTTTGAATATTTTACCAGTTTTTTTTAAGAAGTTTTATAAATGAGTAGTTTTATCTCCTTTGAGGACATCCATGAAATGAAAATAAGTTTGAAACAATTTTCTTACGCGTTTATTTAAGTGAAATGGCATAAATCAGTGCTAAAGCAAAGCAGGGCTCTGTTAGATAGAATAACAGCGCCATCTGCTGGATTAATAAAGAAATGACCAAATCCAATCCACCTTTATTTATGAAGCACTTTAATTTACCAAAGGGACTAAAGTGCTGTACAGAACAAACAAAAAACATTACAAACGCAATTAGACACTTATACTAATGTCTTTGGACAGGAAGTTAAGTATTACCTTGTTTAATATCTGATGTTTTCATTTTTTTTTTTAGAATATATTTACCGGTATAACCTCATAGGTCAATTTTGGGGGGCTACACAGCATAGCACTGTTGCCTTGAAGCAAGAAGGTCCTGGGTTTGATTCTCAGGGTCTTTCTGCACGGAGTTTGCATGTTCTCCCTGTGAATGCGTAGGTTCTCTCTGGGTTCTCCGGCTTCCTCCCACAGTCCAAAAACATGACTGTCAGGTTAATTGGTCTCTCTAAATTCTCCCTAGGTGTGAGTGTGTTTGTTTGTCTTGTCTGTCTCTGGTTTGCCCTGCGACAGACTGGCGACCTGTCCAGCGTGACCCCGCCTCTCACCCAGAACGTTAGCTAGAGAGGCACCAGCACCTCCCAACCCCACTAGGGTGTTAGAAAATAGATGGATGGAGGTCAGTTTTGTTGCAGCTAAAACAATATCAGTGTTCCTCTTCTCTGCCAGCATCAGAGGTGTGCGGTCTTTAATGGAAACGCTGTAATTGAGAAGTTGTGTTTTTTCTGCTTTAGTGGACTATAGACAAAGATTTACACACATTTGTAATGTAAACGCAGCTAATGTCGTCACTAACAATGACTCATATTTAGAGTTAATCCATCCATTTTCTTTTTATTTCCAGACGTCAAACTGCGGAGATGAAAGGTCCAGGAGTGAAACATCCCCAGATGTTCCTCCTCAACCAGTACTGGAGCGCCACCTGGGGGACAACAGAGGATCCTGAGCCAGGAGGGATGGATGGTACTTGAAGTGGGATCTTGGTCAGATCCAGGGATCTCTTCCCAATGGGACTGGAAAACCTTAACATCAAAGATGAATCCTGATGAGATTCCTGAACTACTTCAGTTTACCTTTCAGTTCAGTTCCTTCTTCAATGCAACAGACTAAACCAGAAGCCCAGTTAGCTCAGACAGAACCTCATCTTACACTAAATGGATTCTCCATTGGGTTAAAGGTCAGGGAAATTTGCTGGCCAGTCAAGAACAGGATCTCCATGGACACTGAACCAGATTTGGTACCTTTGGCGGTGTGGGTCGGTACCAAGTCCTGCTGGAAAATAAAACCAGCATCTTCATACAGTTTGTCAGCAGAGGGAATCGTGAAGCGCTCTAGAATTTTCTGCATAAACTGGACTTCAGGAAACCCAGTGGACCAGAACCAGGAGACAACATGGCACCTCAAGCTTCACTCTGTACTTCAACCAACATGGACGCTGTGCTTCTCCGTTCTTCAGACCCTGACACCCTGATTACAAAATGAAATGCAGAGTTTTCTCTCCTGTGAAGAAAGGACTATGGACCAAACCTCAACAGTTCAGCTCCTTTTCACCTTCACCAGGTAAGACGATTGATGTCTCTGGGTGGCTTAACACAGGGAATGTGAGATTTGTAGCCCTTGTCTAGCACAAAGCTCTCAGGGCTGCAGTTCTTCCTGCTGCAGATGTACACTTCTTCCTTCCACTCAATTTTCTGTCAATATGATTGAATAAAAAACTCTGGGAATGACCAGTTTCTCCAGCAATTACCTTATTTTCACAGTGTTATAATCTTCAGAGACACTAAATTTTGGGTTTTTATTATCTGTAAGTCATAATCATCAAAATTATAATTCTATATAATATGAGTTTCACTTTCTGAAGTGAGAAATAGTGCACTTTTATGCAATATTCAAATTTATTGAGTCATACTTTTATGTCATGGTTCTTCACGATTCTTCAAAACAGCAGGGCAGCAGCCATTAGTTTCTATTATCCCTGAAAACCTGAGATCGGTAGAAACTGTTGGTGTGTTTAAATCAGGACTGAAAGCTATATTTACTGCAGTTCTGCTGTAAAAACAAAGCTGACTGTTTGCAGCTTGTTGTTGCAAACAAAATATATTTAAAGTAATGTGATCACTTAAATGAATGTTACCTTTTTATTGTATTTCCTATTTTTCTGTGAAGCACCCAGAATTTGCTTAATTTGCCTTAACAGCTAAACTACTATTTAAATATTTAAGCCTTGTGTAGTATTTTCCTACCACAATGTGTAGCTGAAACTTCAGCAAAACAACAACAACAAAAATTACAGAATAATAACATGTATTGTTTCCATGTGAAAGGTTTGTTGATCTGATTAATTTGATAAAATTTAACTCTTACATGTAATGAAATAATTTCAGGTAGAAATACATTGTTCAATATTGTTTTATTATAGAATGTAAAGCACTAAAGACTGTTTGGGAAATAAAGTGACATTTACTGTAATTTTAAGAACATTCAAAGTCAGAGATAGACTTTCAATAACAGCTTGGTTTATGTAATCACTTTTAGCAAAGCTGTGTATTTATGACTATTTTAAGCTGAATGTTTTATTACTTGAGATATAAATAATTATTTTTCAAATAAAATAACATCTCTTGGGAAGTTTTAATCTTTACAAGTGGACTGGATTTTTCCTGTGAAATGGGCTCCATGATAACTTCTTAGTAAGAGACAGACAGTGATTCAATAAGATCTGAAGGTATTTTTTAATTGTAAAACAGTAACAACGTTAATTCACTTTTTAATCAAACGTAGTAAATTCACTTTCCCGCCATCTCTACGTCATTCATCACCCATGTCTACGTGACCGTAGACATGGGTGATGAATGACGTATCCAGATGTGTGTGCCATGTATTTGATGCATTACGGAGATAAGTTGGTTTCAGTGTCATTCCTTAGACACTGAAAGTAAAGGACACGTGCAAAGCGTGAATTTAACAAAAAGTTTTTATCTGTAAAAAAAAAAATGCAAATACAAAAATTACGATAAATCAGTTTTACAATATTTTTTTTTCCCAGAAAATACACAGCTTACACGGTCAAAAACTGTATTGCGCCGTGTCTTTGTAATCCGCCCAAATATAAGCAAGTCAATAGTTTTTTTCTAATGCAGCCTTTCAAAATAAAACTAAATTTAACGGTAAAAATGGCCCGAACAAATATCACTCTTCTTAACTAAATATGATAAAATAAACAACAAGCCATCATAAAAATAACTTAAATATTTCCTATTTATGGCTCTAACACTGACCATATCGGTCAAGTCTCCCGTTTCCGCCGGCTGACAGTCAGTGAATAAGTCAGCCGGCGGAAATGAGCCTCATTTCCGCCGGCTCATTCCGGCACAAGTGAGCCGGTGGAGTCTGAGACTTGCTTGACTAACTGTCAGGTAAGGTGGAAAGGCGCTGCTTGAGTAAACGCCGACTTTTCTGTTTTCTCAAGTCCAAAACTTCACGTTTACGACCGCAGTGAAGTTCGTTTCAAGTTGGATACTCGAGCTCCGCGGAGTAAGCGGCGTCTGGCTCAAGGTGGATCCGATTTATGAACGCTGATTTCGGCCAGCAGTTCTGTAAATTCTGCCGGAGGAAAATTCACCCGCAGGCAAGTTAATTTAGGGAAACAAATTTCCGAAACGAACTCATGAGAAACAAATGTAAAATTGTGTCAGTTGGCTTGTGACCAACTGACACAAAAAAGTGGTCATTCATGCTATTACATGAGACACACTATTGTCTATTGAATTCTTAAGTTATATTAACTATTTTAAATAATTGGAATATCAAAAGGTTTGAATTGAGTCTTGGTTAGACAGTAGAAATCAGTGGAACTAGGGAAGCAAATTTTGAACCCAGTGCTGCTATTATCTGTTTTTTCTTTTGTATTTTTGTCTCATCACTCAGACATGTCTTTTAATCTATCAGGTCAGTCGGATTTTTTGGGGTTGAAATGAAACCCATCAACCTACTTCTTCTGCTGTTCTTTGGACAAATTCAAGGTAACAGATGAATTATTTTAATGTATAATTTTTTAAGCTTACACCAACTTAGTCCAGTTTCTGAAATCAGCTGCCAATGACAGTAACTAAATACTTATTTGTTACAGTAAATAACTCGTAACAGACTGAAATGGATCAAAGTAATAAATTAAAAACAGTTTTTGTTTCTATCTAACATAACTCCTTGAAAGTTATGTTACCTGAGACTTTCTGTTTTCATTTACACCCATTTTTTAAAATTAAAACAAAATGTGCTTACTGTTTCATGATTTTAAACACAATTAGTTTTATTCTAGGTCTAAAAAAAACCCAAAATGAGGGCGTTTGAGGTGCCGAGTCCTTAATAATTTCCTTAATTAGAGTCCTTAATTTGATTTCTGAACAAGACTAACAGAAATCAAATCAAATTCAGTATTGTTGTTGTAAATCTTGTTTTTAACACTTTAATAACTTTTGTGTGATGTTGCAGTTACCTAATTTTTCCCTTTGTCAATCCTTTATTGTCCCTTTGTGGGACAATAAAGGATTGATATATCTATTTTGTTTGAGATACTGCAGGATGATATTAAACAGGCTGTTGTTGCTGCTTGAAAAACCTTAAATGTGGCTGAAATAAATCAAGAGTGGCGCCCAAGATGTTAACCAACAGAATCCGGTTAAAGGATTTTCAAAATAAAAGATCCTCCAGACTCAATACATAACACGGAAGTATTTAATTGTTTCTTGCGCAGCCCGGTACCGGTCCGTGGACCAACCCCGGGGTTGGGGACCACTGCTTTAAGGGGCGGAGCTTAGAGCACCGGTGAGCAGCATGCAGACGAAGAAGGGGGGAAAAGGAAAAAAAAAGGAGCTGTAGAGTTTACCGTTTGCAGTTTGTTACGGAGCCCCCTAGGGGACATGGGGAATTTTTTTTCTTTTGCGTTCCCTCGCAAAACTTTTGCGTTACCTCGCAAAACTTTTGCGTTACCTCGCAATACTTTTGCGTTCCCTCGCAAAACTTTTGCGTTACCTCGCAAAACCTTTTGCATTACCTCGCAATACTGTACTGGTCAGTTATGCAGCATAATTGAACACTGTAAGCCTTTCTTACGGTGGGCGCCGTACTTTATGCTTTAATATAAGGTTATGTGAGGTTTTTCCGTGACTGTTAGAATCTTTTTGTGAAATATCTGAAGTTTTATATCTTTCTTTAGGATAGAAAGGCACCACAAACCTACGATATAAACAGAAACTTTCCGTAAGTAGGAAAGAAATAAAAAATACATCCTAATTTGGACTATTTCTGAGTTATTATCGCGGGTAATAAATCATCTGACAGTTTTGATTGTGTCTCTGTTGTGTTCTAGTCTGAATGGTTTAAAGAGCTGCTTTCAGTGCCGCTCCATCTTAGCCTTAACAGACATAAACATGCAGTAAAAAATAAATCAATTTTCAATCAGTGTTTTGCACCAAACAGTTAATAATAATAAACAAGTTTTCACTGAGGCTCTGTAAGAGCCATATGAATGAAATAAGTAATTATTGATATGACAGGAGCAGGAGGCTTTGACACTCAGGTGTGTCGAAGTGGGAGTGACGTCACCAGGTATGAATGGGAAGGATTTGTGTGTATTAAGAAGCGGTGAGCGGGGCGGTCAGTCCTTGCAAAGTTTGGAGCCTGATCATCAAAATGGAATAAATCGATAATTGTGACAGAACAAAGAAAAGGTTTGGAGTTGATTGATACGCGGACAGATGAGATTCCCCGAGTTAATCCAGTGCGGCCCTTTACCATCATTAGTTTGTCGTGTTTTTAATAATAAAAACTTGTTAACAGTAAAAACTGTTTGGTGCAAAACACTGATTGAAAATCGATTTATTTTTTACTGCATGTTTATGTCTGTTAAGGCTAAGATGGAACTGCACTGAAAGCCCTTTAAACCATTCAGATTACGAACACAACAGAGACACAATCAAAACTGTCAGATGATTTATTACCCGCGATAATAACTCAGAAATAGTCCAAATTATAATGTATTTTTATTTCTTTTCTACTTACGGAAAGTTTCTGTTTATATCGTAGGTTTGTGTTGCCTTTCTATCCTAAAGAAATATATAAAACTTTAAATATTTCACAAAAAGATACTAACATTCACGGAAAAACCTCACATAACCTTATATTAAAACAGAAAG
Source organism: Xiphophorus hellerii (assembly GCF_003331165.1). NCBI lineage: Eukaryota > Metazoa > Chordata > Actinopteri > Cyprinodontiformes > Poeciliidae > Xiphophorus > Xiphophorus hellerii. Next base: position 24,567,790 of record NC_045677.1, read on the forward strand.
TACGGCGCCCACCGTAAGAAAGGCTTGTAGTATTCAATTATGCTGCATAACTGACCAGTACAGTATTGCGAGGGAACGCAAAAGTATTGCGAGGGAACGCAAAAGTATTGCGAGGTAACGCAAAAGGTTTTGCGAGGGAACGCAAAAGTATTGCGAGGGAACGCAAAAGTTTTGCGAGGTAACGCAAAAGGTTTTGCGAGGGAACGCAAAAGTATTGCGAGGGAACGCAATAGTTTTGCGAGGTAACGCAAAAGAAAAAAAATTCCCCATGTCCCCTAGAGGGCTCCGTAGTTTGTGTACTTTAACTTGCTGTTTGCAATTTATTGTCACCTTCTGTTGATGTGTGTGCGTGGAAATGTAAAACCACACAGTTATGTCACATTAAGAAATAAACAGCAAGTGCAAGTTAAACCCACTGGAGTGCGACTCTGCGTTTCTTTGGAGTTCTAACCGGATTCACTACAGTGGTCTGAACATTTTCACTAGCAATTACAATCCCTAACTACTAGTGACAGAAAACAGACATGTACAATTATTGCATTGCTTAAGGCCATTTCTTGCCACCAAGGATGACAAAGTAGTTATTATGTTAAGGGGGAATTAAAAGTTTAAACCGGGTCGGGTTTGTTTACAGAACTTTATTATTAAATCATCATTTCACAGCCAAATCATCATTGTCTCACAATAAAATTTATTTCATGAAGCATTAAAGTTTAACTCAAAAAGCAAAAACAGAAAATTTTTTTCATATGATTTTTTTAAGTCAAGTTAATTTAAGTTAATTTGGTTGTTTTCTGTTTTGCCTAAAATTAATTTGTTGTGTTTCAACAGGTCTCACTGAGATGATCCAAAAGTTTCTTCCAACTGGAAAAGAATCAAATATTAGTTTCCCTGTAGAAAAGCTTCCTAATGATTCTACGGTTTTATGGTTTGATCATTTAAGTAGGACCATAGCAACATATAATTCGTATGGAGAAACTAAATTGGAGCAGCTTTTCGATGGAAAAGTGAAGATTGCTGGACCAACAACGCTGACGTTTCTGAATCCACAGACATCAGACAGTGGATTATATTGTGCAAAGGTGATAGGAGATAAACATAATAATACAGTGATGTGCTTCAACGTCACATTTGCAGGTAGGTTTTTCAACATTTAAGTTATGCACATTGTAAAGAACTGCTTAGAAATGTAAACTCCTTACCTGTAATCTGCAGAACAGGGCTGTTAAAGTTAACGTTGCTTAACGTCTTTAAAGCTTCTCTTGATTTGTTTTTGTTTTTCCCCACAATGTCCATCTGGCTCCATCAGAGCTCTGACAGCATCACACAATTCATAAAACACTGTCTGTCATTGGAACGTGTTGACTTTGTAGCTCTTTTGGAAATTTTCATTGCAATTTCCCCAAAACATTGTATATATACCTGAAGACCTGAATAAGATGCCGACGTTTCCTCTGATGGCTGAATTATGAATATAATCTCATGTATCTGTTTACATCTGACTCTGTCATGATTTTTAATTACTTGTTGCCTGAACAAACTCATTCACATAATTTTAATTTCATTTTTTTATTTAATATTTTTTGACATTAGCTGAATACCAACAAAGATTTGCACGTATTTGTAATGGAAACGCAGCAAACGAGGATTTAAGAGCATTTTGGTTCAATCAGCTGGAAATCATATTGTTGCTTAATAAAGCAGCTTCCTGTTCTCTACCAGAGGTTTACAGATCAAATTAGAACCGAGATGTTAAACTCTAGACATCTCTAAAAGTTTAAATGTGTTTCTGCTTTAGCACAATTAAATCCAATAAGTATGTTATTAGTAGGACCCTGTAGAACTTGCCTGCATCCTGAGGAGATTATTCAGCCTTTGGCATCAAGTTTGTTGGATCAGGACGACAAATCATGTTGAATATATTCTCTTATATTGTCTTATTTTATCTTTTCAGACCAAAATACGGTTTCCACAGTTGCTGTTCCTGCTGTTTCTCTTGCTGTTCTTGCTGTTCTTGCCATCATTGCTGCTGTTGGGTTTGTTGCTGTTTAAAGAAGGTAAGTCCATCTATTTAATGCAACATAAATATTACCTTCTTCTAACCACTTCCAACCTGTGTAGGTTTGATGTTTAAATTGATCAGTTTTTTATGACAGCATCTTAGAACGGATTTGATCTCAGAGATTTTTGGTTCAGCATTTTCAATGTTTTCATGTGTGTTTATAGAAACTAGTCCAGCACCTAAAACAAGGTTTATTTTAAGGTTTTTATGTTTGAATTTTAATTAAACACATAATGTCAGACTAGTAAACAGCTTCATTAGAGGAAATCAGTCATTATTTCACATTTTAAAATCTAAATATTATTAGTCAGTGTATTTTATAACATTAACTAAAGTGGTTTAAATGTGTTGCTTCTCCCTTAGATCTAGAATTGTCCTGATGTAGAAAATCTAGTTAGCAATGCTGCCACTGACTGTTGTTAACTTTAACATTTCTGTTCCCAGAAATGTCAAGACCAGACAGAAGCCGTAGTCTTCTCTGCAAACTCTGGAACAAATTCTCCAATTGTCCAGATTCTTCTGACAACGGAGAAGAATCTGGACAACGGAGATCCTCACAACATCGAGGAAAATGATGGAGATTCACCTGTTTAAAGCTGCAGAGAAAACCACAGACGTCACTCTGTGCTGCACTACAGTCCTCTCTCCACAACTTGTGAACAGCAGAATTAGTTTTCCTGTAACTTCAGGTTACAGGTGGGGTGTTGTGGTGGCGCAGAGAAAACCTAAACTATTGCTTCCTGTGTTGAGGATTTAAATTTGAACGTTTTCCTTTGATGTATGCAACGTGCTAGTTCGACGCTATGAAGCTTACCCGAAACAACCTGCACTGTAGATAACCGTCCTCCACAGCAAATAGATAAGATCCGATCTGAACGCGGCTGCTGTTAATTTTAACGTTAATTTAATATTTGGAAGTGTGGCCAACATGGACTGAACGATTTTGTTCACTTCCTCCTTTCCTATTGCTAAAACTACAGACTACAATTCTAAAACAGTTCAGAAAATCGATGTCTTCATTCACAACGTCTCCTTCTATTCGCTGATTGGCCCTTAGGAAAACCAACTGGAGGGGTTTTTCACAAGCTGAAACTTAGATAGCATTTATTGTCATTGAACAGAATTCAACGAAATTTCCATTGAATTGGAATCTCAAGAAAATATAAATAAAATTCAAGCATGATTTCTAGTCATTTTTTTTTTCAACTTTGGTAACCTGCTAAGGAAAGACAGAAGTTTGTGTAAAACTTGTCTTAAACCAGCTACATTCATGAGTTGGGTCTAAAAAGTTTCATGTAGTATGTTGAACATAGTTTCCCTCTAAAACCATTTGTAGAAGCCTAAATTCAGTTTTTGTTCATTCAGACTTTAGGATAAGTTATGTTCATATTTCTTATTATAATTTGTTTATTTGGATAAAAATGATAAGTAGTTAAATCTATTGCATAGTAATTTACTATTTTTGACTACACTAAAGTTGCCCTGCGACAGACTGGCGACCTGTCCAGGGTGAACCCCGCCTCTCGCCCGGAACGTAGCTGGAGATAGACACCAGCAACCCTCCCGACCCCATTAGGGACAAGGGTGAACAGAAAATGGATGGATGGATGGATGGATGGATGGATGGATGGATGGATGGATGGATGGATGGATGGACCACACTAAAGTCTTGAAAATTTGCATATCTAATTGGAATTAAGGATTTTAGGGTGTGGCTGGGCAGAGTCAGTTGGGCAGTTGGAGTGGAGCCACAGTTTTTTGACCTCACTCGCTTTCTTTTTAAATTTTCTTGTTTCTCTTTATTTTTCGTGGAAAGATAACCTTTGTACTGTTTTTTGTTTATTTCTGAAGTAAACCATTCAACTATATTAAGAGGATCTAGTCCCTTTTTTTGGTTTTGTCGTTTTTGTCATGAAGTGGACTGAATGGGAAAGACTGAGAGCGTCAAGCTTATGGCTTCTTTATTTAGGAAACTACACCATTTATGATTTAAATATTGTCAGGATTAAATGTAAACATTGTGCAAGTTTGAGTTTAGTTAAATAAACATTAAAAAGAATAATCAAAAACAAAATGACAGACATGATCAGAAACAAGGATCAATAAGGTGTAAAGGAGACCGTGCTGGAAGCGAGATTTTATTTGAGCGGAGTCGGTCAGGAAGAAATGGCCAGTCTAGGAGCGAACTGGATGAAACGAAATTTGAGGTTCGGGTTCATTTGATGGCGACAGTTTCGGACCAACCAGACAATCACGACACGGCGCTGTACAGGTGAAGTGCAGCCTTTCTTAGCTCAACTGTTTTGGCTCCATGCTTTTGCAGTGTTCCTGAAGTGCTCAGTCTTTAGTTTTGTGAAGCCATGTCCAGCTCTGTCTTCTTCTTTTGAGTTTTGTTGGCGGTTGACAAACCAACATTTATCACCACTTACTGGACTAGACAAGCTCGGTTCCCCAAGCATTCGGTAAAAATAAATAAAAACGGGTCTAAATTTTGGCATCTAGAAAAATCTTTTTTTTTTCTGTAGTTATGGAAGCCCGTTTCCGCCACTCTGTTAAAAGAGATAAAATAAATTATCTCATAATAATGAGATAGTATCTCATTTTAATGAGTAACTGGTTCATTCCTTTATCTTATCTTTAAATGAGTGCACTATACACCAAGGCAAGTTTTTTAAGCACTTGTGATTTATTTGGGGGGATGTCAAAATAATGGATTGTTCTTTGTTTACAGAATACAAAATAAATATGTTCTGAATAAAGTGTAGAGTCTTTATGATTTGCTGTTGCACTGTAAATAAATTGATTGGCCATAATACTGAGAAACAAATATATGTCAAGAATAATGACAACATTTGTACTCTTTTAAATTAATACCAACTGCAAACAACAGCAGTTGTCACAAATAGTTATGTTAGTAAAAACATTATTAAAACATTGCATTGAAGAAAGACAAATACAGGTGAAGATAGGCAAGGATTATTCTGAGAGTTTGAATATAGAAAATGGGACAAGGAAGTATAGTAAGTCCGTTATTATTTTCAGTGGTAGTTAATGAAATGTTTAAAGAAGTAGAGGCTGGAATGGGATTTTCATTTTTTGCTGATGATGGAGCAGAAAGAGGAAGAAATTGAGCAATTTCAGTTATGGTCATGTAAATGGGGTTTTAAACTTTCTGTAGAGAAAACTAAAATAATGTTTTTTACAAGGAAAAGAGTTGATGAAAAAATTAACTTAAAATTATATGGTCAGGATTTGGAAAGAGTTAAACAATTTAAATTTCTTGGGATGTGGTTTGATGAAAGAATGACATGGGGTGTGCACATTAAGAAAATAATCGATAAATGTAGGAAAGTATTAAATATAATGAGGTGGTTAGTTGGAACAGAGTGGGGAGCTGATAGAAATTCATTAAAAGCAATTTATATGGGGTTAATTAGGTCAGTCTTGGATTATGGATGTATAGTTTATAACTCAGCAGCAGACACAAACCTCCATAAGTTAAATATTATCCAACATCAGGCTTTAAGAATTTGTACTGGTGCTTTTAAAACATCTTCAGCAGCAGCGTTACAGGTTGAAATGGGAGAAATGCCTCTTAAAGTTAGAAGGGATCAATTATCTTTAAACTACTGGTCAAATTTACAGGGACAAAGAAATGATCATCCAACATTAGAGGAGCTTAAACCTGGATGGGAAAAGGAAAAGAAACATTTAAAGAGCTTTGGATGGATAATAAACTCTAAAGTTAATGAAATTCATTTAAATCAGTTAGATGTACAGTATGTCAGACAGTTCCATTACCTGCAGTAACACCTTAGATACTTCCTGATGCTGAAGTTGATTTTTCATTATTAGAAAAGAAGAACAAAGATAAATATCACATTATGAATAAATATATAATACAAGGATACTTAAATAAATATTATAACTATATACAAATATACACATATGCATCAAAATGTACAGCTAATAGGGTAGGGATAGCATTTATTGTGCCACAGTTTCAAATAAAGTTAGGGAAAAGGATTATTGATGGAGTATCGGTGAATACAGGAGAAATACTAGCTTTGTTTTTAGCAGTTCAATGGGTGGAAAAGGTCAGACCATTAAAATCTATCATTTGCTGAGATTGAAGTTAGATTACAAGTTAAGTTATTAATTACTCTCAGCAGTTGCCAACAACCACCTGAGAGTTCAATGTAACTTGTAATATGAATTGCTAGTAAAAAAAAAAAAGGCTAATAAATATTAATTCTAATTCATAATAGTTAGAATAAGCTTTAAAACAATGTCAATACAGTAAAAAGTTGTTGAAAAGTTAGGTACACTTGGATAAGGTATGACACTTATCCAATAAAATTAACTCAGCTACACTAATGACGAGGGAAGAGAAGGGTTGATTTTTTTGTTTTACTTTTTCATTTTTGTAGCAGCTCCACAGCACTTGAATTAGTTTGCGCCGTTCCCCCCGTACCGTTCCCCCCGCCCCCTTTCTGCTGCAGCGAGCTCGGTCTTACTTCTGATTGGTCGTTAGACGGTCGGCTGTTTTACAGCAAAAACAGCCAACTGAAGATGCGTGTGGATGGTACATCAGCTCACACTCAACCTGCGCCCAGAAAAGCTCTCTGCTTGCGACCTTTTTACATTCTCGCAGCCTCTCCTTTAAATTAAAATCCCTCCGGTGCTCGCGCCCGGTCTCCGTTTCCTCTCGGTCTTCATTCAGCTCATTTCAGCGGAGGAAGTTCCAAGACATGAGCCAAAGGTAAGACGTTCCTGTGGTTTTACCATCACTTCATGTTTGTATGTTCAGCCACGACATGGTTATTATCTGTGCTAATGTAACAGTTGTTAAAAGGCTCAATAACGTCACGCTGGAATCAGGATCTGCGCCAGTTTATTACTATAAGACACAGAACCAGCGGTAAACCAGCGGGTACCGAGGGGGCACCGTCAGATTCCCGCAGGACTAGCCTATCTTCCGCCGGGCTGCGGGTGGTGACAGCAGCATGGGTGGTGCAACACCAATAACTATAATCCCGCTACACATTTAGGAACCAAAAATAAAACCTGTATACAATAGAAATAGCCCTGCTGTAGCGCTAACGCGATGCTAGACATACTGTATATGCCAATTCAACAAAAAGGTGTTTTCAGAAGGTTCATTGAAATCAACTATGAAAAATAAAATTAACTCGGTTACACTAATGACGAGGGAAGAGAAGGGTTGATACTTTTTTTTTTTTTTTTTACTTTTTCACTTTTTCACTTTTGTAGCAGCTCCCCAGCACTTGAATTAGTTTGCGCCGGGTGATTTTCAGAACTTTATTTTCTTTGATGCGGATCATCACAGTCACCACACCCACTTCAGTCACAGCGAAAACTTTCACCAAAGCGAATCAACATTCCTAAGTACCAAACACATCATGACTGTTGTTCAAGTCATTCATTGGTATAATGATTCTGCCAGCTTTGACAGGCCTCCTCTTATTAGCTATGGCAAAATAAACAAACATTACTAAAGAATAGGGATTATAATTGCTGGTGGAAAAGTTCAGATCACTGTGGTGAGTCCGGTTAGAAAACAGAGTCGCACTCCAACGGGTTTAACTTGCGGTTTATTCCCTAACTTGACGTAACGGTGTGGTTCTAGAAAAGATAAACAACAATACAACGTCAGTGTCCGAATAATCCCCAAACAAATGACTGAAATAACATCACACATACTAAATAACTGCAATATTAATAGTCACAAACATCAAGTTCTAAACAAATACACGACACGAAAAACTAGTGCACAACTCATCAGGCGCGTTTTGTCTGAACGCACCATTTTGGTGCAAAAATATGAAAGCACATTTTACTGGAGAGATTTCCTTTAATGCCTCACTTTCATTTATTCACAGATTCCGTCCAGAAACTTTGGAATTCCGTTACACATTAAAATGGGATTAGCATTTTTCGGAATGAAAGTTGTAAGGGATAGTTGTCATATCTGCTTTAACACTACGAACCCACATGCAGAACACAACTCGGGACGCGAAAGATCAGTTAAAGTGATTTATTTACAAAAGATTTCCAGGGTAGGCTCTCAGTCATCGAAGGGACGGCGACAGACAGGTAAGTCAGGACTTCTGGGAACAACAACAGATCGGGAGGTGAGTTCAGGGACCGTGGGGATTTTCCAGAGCTCTAAAGTGTATGCTTACTCGGGGAGGAGAATAAACAACGGCGTGGCCAGGTGTGGAGGCGCTGGAGGTGGAGGTTGTGCTGCGGTGGAGGGCGGACAGGTAATAGGGTCCAGACGGCGTCGCAAGGGAAACTCGGGACTACAGCCAGACTTGACGTTGCAGGAACAGCTGAAAAAAATCCAAACAACAGATGGCGTTAGCTCAGAATCGACAGGAAGCTCGACTAGGTCGCTGGAGAGGGCTCTGGGTTACCATTACAGGCTAACACTCAAGCGTTGGTATGCTGGCAGTCGCCGTCTCTTGAAGTCCCGCTGACGAGTGGATTGGGAACCGGTGTGACGGTGACGTCAGCCCTTCAGTCCTCCTATCCTAGCCTCCATGGTGCCATCTGGTGGCGATGGCAAGCCATAGGAATGAAAAAAAACAAAAAAGGCAAAACAAAAAAAACCCAACTCCTGACAGTACCCCCCCCCTAACGGTCGCCACCTGGCGGCCGAGACGACCTGGCAGGCAAAGAAGAGCGATAATCAGCGATCAAATCCAAATCCAAAATGAACGAACCAGGGACCCAGAGGCGCTCCTCCGGGCCATAGCCCTCCCAATCAACAAGGTACTGCCACCCCCGACCCCGCCGACGGGAGTCCACAATCCTGCGAACAGTGTAAGCGGGGTGCCCGTCAATGATACGGGCGGGAGGAGGGGGTTCAGGTGGAGGGCACAAGGTGCTGGTCTGGAGAGGCTTAACTTGAGACACATGAAAAGTGGGATGGATCCGTAGCGAGTCTGGGAGACGGAGACGGACAGCTGACGGATTGATTATGGATTCCACCTCAAAAGGTCCAATGAACCTAGGGGACAGCTTCTTTGACATAGATTTTAACTGAATGTTCTGAGTGGATAGCCAAACCTTCTGACCAGGAGAGTACACCGGAGCCGGAATCCTTCTGCGATCAGCGAAACGCTTGTTCTGAGTTGAAGTTCTATTGAGGGCGTTGATGGTTGATCTCCAGACGTTCTTGCAGCGCCGGATGTGGTGTTGGACAGAAGTAACGGAGATCAGATCCTCCTCAGCGGCAAGAAGTGGGGGCTGGTATCCTAGGGAAACCTCAAAAGGAGATAAACCAGTAGCGGCAGAAACATGGCTATTGTGTGCATACTGAACCCATGGCAGGAAAGTACTCCAGTCAGATGGATTGGTGGATGAGAAACAGCGGAGGACCGACTCAAGTTCTTGATTCATTCTTTCCACTTGACCATTGGTCTGAGGATGATAACCAGAAGTTAGAACTACTTTGGCCTTGAGAGCAGCACAAAAATGTCTCCAAACTTGGGACACAAACTGTGGACCCCGATCCGAAAGTATCTCAACTGGGATGCCATGTAAACAGAAGACATGTTTAATCATCAACTGAGCGGTCTGAAAAGCACTGGGGAGCTTGCGAAGGGGAACTAAATGACAAGCCTTGGAAAAACGGTCTACGATGGTGAGTATAGTCGTCATCCCTTTAGAGGGAGGTAACCCAGTGACAAAATCAATGGCAATGTGAGACCACGGACGCTTGGGAACAGGTAGTGGTTGAAGGAGTCCTGATGGGGGCTGATGAGAGGACTTGTTCCGGGAGCAAACAACACAGGCTCGCACATAGTCCTTAACATCCTTATGGATGGATGGCCACCAAAACCTGCGGTTTATTAGAGAAATGGTGCGACTCGTACCTGGGTGCCCTGAAAACTTAGAGGCGTGGATCCAATGTAGAAATCTGGCTCGGACAGCTGAGGGAACAAAAAGTTTATTAGCTGGGCAATCAACAGGTGTAGATTCAGAGGACTGAGCCTGCTTTATGAGATCCTCAATCTCCCAGGTGACAACACCCACGGTGCAGCTGGGGGGCAAGATGGTCGCAGGAGTCTTGTCTGAGTTATCAGCAGCATATTGCCGGGACAGAGCATCTGGTTTCAGGTTGCGTGAGCCTGGGCGGTAGGAAATGGACAGGTTAAATCTTGAAAAGAACAGAGACCAACGGGATTGACGTGGATTGAGGCGTTTTGCGGATTGAAGGTAGGAGAGGTTCTTATGGTCAGTCCAAACTAGCACTGGATGTTCGGCACCCTCCAACCAATGTCGCCACTCCTCCAGGGCCAACTTGATGGCCAGAAGTTCCCGGTCGCCCACATCGTAATTCCGTTCAGCAGGGGATAACCTACGGGAAAAGAAGGCACAAGGATGTGTCTTATTATCAGTGCTAGATACTTGGGACAGAACGGCTCCCACTCCTGTATCGGACGCATCAACCTCCACAATAAATTGTCTGGACGGGTCGGGCTGAATCAGGACAGGGGCAGCAGAAAAAAGAGACTTGAGTCTTTTAAACGCTGCTTCAGCTGTGGGTGTCCACAGGAATGGAGACTTTGTGGAGGTTAGAGCGGTTAAAGGAAGAGCTGTTTGACTGTAGTTGCGAATGAATCTTCGGTAGAAGTTTGCAAAACCTAAAAATCTTTGGAGCTGTTTACGTGTATCAGGGGTCGGCCATTCCACAACTGCTTTAATTTTGTCCTCCGTAGGGCGAACCTGTCCGCCCTCAAGTATAAAGCCCAAGAAGGACACTGATGATTTGTGGAATTCGCATTTCTCTGCTTTCACATAGAGTTTATTCTCAAGTAGTCGTTGCAGAACCCGGCGGACATGGTGTTTATGTTCAGTTAAATTCTTGGAGTAAATGAGTATATCATCCAGATATACAAACACGAATATATTCAAAAAGTCTCTTAAAACATCATTTACCAAAGCCTGAAAGCAAGCTGGAGCATTGGACAGGCCGAACGGCATAACTAAATATTCAAAGTGTCCCAGAGGTGTCTTAAAGGCCGTTTTCCACTCATCACCCCTTTGAATGCGAAGCAAATGGTAAGCATTTCTTAAGTCTAGTTTGGAAAAGACCGTGGCACCATGGACAGGCTCAAACGCAGACGACAACAGAGGTAAAGGATATTTATTTTTAACTGTGATTTGGTTTAGCCCACGGTAATCTATGCAAGGTCTCAGTGTTCCATCCTTCTTGCCAACAAAAAAAAATCCAGCCCCCAGAGGAGAAGAAGAAGGTCGAATTATACCTGCTGCCGAAGAGTCCTTAATATACTTCTCCATAGTCTCCCGCTCGGGCCGTGAGATGTTATACAGTCGACTTGAGGGTAACGGGGCCCCTGGGAGGAGATCTATGGAGCAATCATAAGGTCTGTGAGGAGGAAGAGAAAGAGCTTTAGCCTTACTAAAGACAGGAGCCAAATCGTGGTAGTCAACAGGGATGGACGATAAATCCAAAGGATCCACTTCTTGTTGCTCTGCCGGTGGCGGACCTGGGGGAACAGCAGACCGGAGGCAGGTGGAGTGACAGTTAGTGGACCATGAAACAATGTTCTTATCTGACCAGTTTATGTGAGGGTTATGTAGTTCCAGCCAATCAAAACCTAGGACGACAGATGATGTGGCTGTGGGAAAAACAAAAAAAGAAATCAATTCGTTGTGGTTACCTGAACTAACCAGGAGAAGCGGTTTGGTTTTGTGAGTTATGGGTGGAAGTGATTTTCCATCTAGAGCAGAAACTCTAAGAGGAACTGGTAACTCGACAGTCTCAATTGACATCTGTTTAACCAATTCAGAGTCAATTAAGGTTCGTTCACAACCAGAATCAATCAGGGCTGTCAAAGGAATGGTCTGGTTATTGTAACTAAGGTTTGAAATTATCGAAAAGCGAGGAGAAGCTTGAACATGTCGGTCCACCAGATCTCCCCCCTCTACTGGCGGACTAGGGGGTTTAACCGAACCGGACAGCTAGCAATGAAATGTCCGGGCGCGCCACAGTATAGACAAAGGCGAGACCTCATCCGGTTTTGTCTCTCTTCGGGGGATAACCGTGTACGTCCAAGTTGCATTGGTTCTGGTTCAGGTGAGTTGAGTGAGGAAAGGGTTGGGGTCACAGGAGCAGAAGTCTGTACGTTTCTGGTAGATGAAGTTCTGCGGCTCCTCTCCCTGTTACGGGATCTGATCCGGTTATCTAACCGAATAGTTAATTTTATCAGATCTTCTAAGGAATCAGGCTCATCGAGCGTTGCCAACTCATCCTTTATCGAGTCACTGAGAGCGTGAAAGTAAGCGCTCTTTAAAGCTGCCGGGTTCCAAGCCGAGGCTGCAGCCACTATTCTGAAGTCAATTGCAAAGTCTGCTACAGATCTTTGTCCTTGTTTTAATGACCATAACTCTCGGGAGTTAGCGGTCTTGTCAGGGTCACAAGTGAAAACCTGTTTGAAGTCCGCCAAGAACTCTGTGAATGTACAGGCAAAATTAGTGGGGTCAGGAAACTTCGCCTCAGCCCAGCTAAGAGCTCTACCTGACAGGTGAGCAATTATAAATGCAATCTTGGCCCCATCGTTAAGAAAGCTCTGAGGAGAATGATTGAAAATCAATGAACACTGCATTATGAAACCCTTACATTTGTTAGAGTCACCATCAAACCTTTCTGGCGAGGGTGGGCGGATCTCCGAATACATGGCGCGGCTCACTGGAGCAGGATCGGGAGTAGGGTCCGGAGCGGCGACTGGAGGCTGTTGGGATGAAGTCTGCAGAAAGTTAGCTATTTCTTCAAGCCGACGGTTCGTTTCTGCTTGACTGGCGCTAAGATCGCGAAGGACCTTTTCATGTGACTGAATCGCTGATTGTTGTTCAGCTAAAGCCCTTCTGATTGTGTCTGCTGGGTTCGGTTGTTGGCTTGAGTGTTCTGTCATATCTGCTTTAACACTACGAACCCACATGCAGAACACAACTCGGGACGCGAAAGATCAGTTAAAGTGATTTATTTACAAAAGATTTCCAGGGTAGGCTCTCAGTCATCGAAGGGACGGCGACAGACAGGTAAGTCAGGACTTCTGGGAACAACAACAGATCGGGAGGTGAGTTCAGGGACCGTGGGGATTTTCCAGAGCTCTAAAGTGTATGCTTACTCGGGGAGGAGAATAAACAACGGCGTGGCCAGGTGTGGAGGCGCTGGAGGTGGAGGTTGTGCTGCGGTGGAGGGCGGACAGGTAATAGGGTCCAGACGGCGTCGCAAGGGAAACTCGGGACTACAGCCAGACTTGACGTTGCAGGAACAGCTGAAAAAAATCCAAACAACAGATGGCGTTAGCTCAGAATCGACAGGAAGCTCGACTAGGTCGCTGGAGAGGGCTCTGGGTTACCATTACAGGCTAACACTCAAGCGTTGGTATGCTGGCAGTCGCCGTCTCTTGAAGTCCCGCTGACGAGTGGATTGGGAACCGGTGTGACGGTGACGTCAGCCCTTCAGTCCTCCTATCCTAGCCTCCATGGTGCCATCTGGTGGCGATGGCAAGCCATAGGAATGAAAAAAAACAAAAAAGGCAAAACAAAAAAAACCCAACTCCTGACAATAGTGAGCTATTTAAAATAAATTATTTACATTTGTAGACTAAAGTAAATTACTCAAAGTGAATTTTCTAAATTAAGAATGTTGCAGATTGTTTATGGATGTTTGTCTGTTTTGATTAGTACTGTTGGTGGTTTATATTTTGTTTTGTTTAATTGTATTTGCACTTTGTAACTGTGAAAAATGCTGCCTGACAGTCTGCTATGTTGAGCCCTTTAAGGGGCGGAGCTTAGTGCACCGGTAAGCAGCATGCAGACGAAGAAGGGGAGAAAAGGAAATAGGAGCTGTAGCAGCACAAACAGACGGGGAGCCAACTTCACTCACTCTGTGGTTTTACTCAGACACCAGTTGTACTCACCAATGTGACGCAGGAGTTTGTGGCAGGCCGTTTTAACATAAATCGGGTTCACCACCAACAATCAATAGAGGTCAATTTTACCAAATCCTATTTTGATAAAAAGGTTTATTGTAAGTAAAGAATATTAAAAAAATTTGAATAATTTATCCACAACCAGATTCATGCTCTATCATTTTACCATTCAGGATCTAGTCGAAACTATTTGTTATGTAGGGGAGACCGGGTATGGTTGTAACATAGGGAGAGTTGTAACACCACCAGTTCCACCAATCAGGGATAAGATAGGAATTACATGATCATTTCAGTGTTTACCCGCTTCCTCCCCAATCCCATATTGTGATTGTCAAGGCTGGAAACAGGCACATGCAGATACTAAGGAGAAAAAACTGATTTTGAGGTAAGAAAGTAAATTTTTTGACCATGACTATATTTTGTTTAATACTTATACTGTTGCAGATAAAACCATATGACTTACATTAGATGAAAGTGTAATTTCTCAGGCAAAATGTGATGCATTTTCCCGTGCTAATTTCAAACCGCTATGCTACTACAGCTAGCTAAACATGGCTGACAGGGTTGGGGTGGGTTGTAACACATCTTTAAAAAGTGTTACAACCATCCCCTTACATACAACTAAGAACATTTTGATTTTAATAATTTTACAGAATGCCTAGGCAGTGGATACGAAAGACTGACAGAGGTGTGCCTGCAGATGTTTTAAAAAAGTCATCTGATGAGGTCACAAAGAAGAGCAAGTCAGTCAGATCAGTTGCAAAGGCGCATGGGATCTGCCATGTAACACTGAGCAGATACTGCAAATCACTGCAGAAGCTGAGAGAACAGGTGTCCAGTGATCTTCCCAGTGTAGGTTATTGGAGCAGCAACAAAGTCTTCTCTAAGGTGCAGGAGGAAGTGTTGGCTGACTATTTGACTCAGGCAGCAGACCTGTATTATGGACTGACTCCACGTGAGGTAAGCATATGACAGGTTAGTCACTGGAGACAAGAGAAGAATTGAATACCAGCGTAGGTGCTAGACAAATTTAAAAGCTCAAAGCCACAGGAAGTGTGGGTAAAATGTGCCCTATGCAGCCTCTGGGCCCACCAAGCCTGCACTCCTGGGCTACCATCATTCATTTGTCACCACTGTGACTCTGATTAAGGATACACACACATAAACACACACACACATTGACATTGGTTTTTGTTAGACCTACATGTTTGTTCAGTGTTCATTAAGCATACATTATACATGTTAAGGAAGTTTGTTCTAGTAGAATAATTTACACACATGCACACACACACAAACAGAGTATATTTGAGTTATGGTCAGTCACAGAGAGAGAGAGAGAGAGAGACATTGTTTTTGTATTGTTCTTTTAATTCAGTAAACCTCTTTTTGAAGCATATCACATGGTGTGGCCTCTGTTTTTGCTTCTTTTGTCTAATTGTTACAACTTACCCCAGCAGGTGTTACAACCTACCTCGGTAGCGGGGTAGGTTGTAACAAAGGAACACCATGTATTTGACATGAACTCATGCGGTCTGTGATATTCTTGCAGAGGTTTGAATTGGTGCCATTTGTAGTAAACAAATGTGGGTATTTTGTATAAAAGTTTGAAAACTCTAGCTCAAAAATTCTGTGAGTTAATGGTGCTGGAGCAAAAAGTGTTACAACCATACCCGGTCTCCCCTATATGGAATGTGCAGACGAAATAATTTTATATTACGACGGCCTGCCCTAAATAGAGTACTGTAACTTTAATGGACGCTGTGTGTCTCACAACCCACTTCCTGCATGCTGTATCGACATTGAAAATGCCGGTTATAAGGATCAGGTGTTATGCCGAGAATTGCATGCCCTGTCGCGGGAGCACGCATCGCTCTAAACTCTCGCATATTGATGAGAAAACGGACTGAAATATGACCGAAGAGGAAACTTTTAAAGATATTCGTAACATTATCACGTTTCTTAACCATGTAAGCCATAAAACGGTGGGTTTTATTTCGCAGATTAATTGAAGCAAATACGGTTTTTATACCTTTATTGAAACATATGAGTCGAACGTTTTTCAGTGAGTGTCTGATGAAAATGTTCTCCGCTAATGGTTTGAAATTCCCCGATTTTTCTTTTAACACAATAATGGCTTAAAGCATTACAAAACAGAAGCCCGTTATGTAGAACATTTTATATCATCCTTAACTGTCTAGTCTCTTTATGTAGGGGGGATGCATTTTAATTTCTGAGCCAGCCAATATTTGTATCCCCTGTCTATTGTCCTGTTAATATGAAACTTACAGAAGTAGCTCAGAGAACAAGTGTCATTACGTAGAAAAGGTAAAATCACTCTTAACTCTTTATTTCTCCATTTAGCAGGGGGATGCATTTTTGGCAGGCTAATAATAGGACTTGCCGTAAAATGCATCCCCTGCTAAAATGGAGAAATAAAGAGTTAAAAGTGAAATAACTTTTTCTACATAATCAAACTTGTTCTATGAACTGCTGGTATAAGTTTCATATCAATAGGATAATATTTGGGGAATATAAAGGCGGCATGCAGATATCGGCAGGAACAAAATCCATATTGTCAAAAAATGCATCCCCTGCTAAAATGGAGAAATAAAGAGTTAAGAGTGAAATAATGTTTTCTACATAATCACACTTGTTCTATGAACTGCTGGTATAAGTTTCATATCAATAGGATAATATTTGGGGAAAATAGAGAGGGGATGCATATTTTGGCAGGCTAATAATAGGCTTTGCCAAAAAATGCATCCCCTGCTAACATGGAGAAATAAAGAGTTAAGAGTGATTTTACCTTTTCTACGTAATGACACTTGTTCTCTGAGCTACTTCTGTAAGTTTTATATTAACAGGACAATAGACAGGGGATACAAATATTGGCAGGCTCAGAAATTAAAATGCATCCCCCCTACATAAAGAGACTAGACAGTTAAGGATGATATAAAATGTTCTACATAACGGGCTTCTGTTTTGTAATGCTTTAAGCCATTATTGTGTTAAAAGAAAAATCGGGGAATTTCAAACCATTAGCGGAGAACATTTTCATCAGACACTCACTGAAAAACGTTCAACTCATATGTTTCAATAAAGGTATAAAAACCGTATTTACTTCAATTAATTTGCGAAATAAAACCCACCGTTTTATGGCTTACATGGTTAAGAAACGTGATAATGTTACGAATATCTTTAAAAGTTTCCTCTTCGGTCATATTTCAGTCCGTTTTCTCATCAATATGCGAGAATTTAGAGCGATGCGCGTGAGACCGGTGGACTTCTGCGTTGTGTGTTGATAGGACAAACCATAAAAACACCGAGTCAGGGTTTGGAGGCTCTCCGTTTATTCAGCCTGTCAATCGAGAGATATTAGCATTAGCACGTAGCATGTGCTCCAGTTCTCCAACCCGATCTATACAAAATAATAATGTTAGCATGCATCAAATCTTATAAATGCATAATAGCAACTCGAATGAAAATATTAAAACACCTAACATTAATACAGAAGAAAAAAAAATAAACATTTGGACAATATAAATGAAAGGATTACAATAGATTATAAAACTTGCCTCTTCCCAGTGGAACGAGTAACAAAACGGAAGAGGAAATGAACAACGTAACATTTATAATGGTGCTGGAGGACCCCAAACAAAAGAAGAAGAAAGTAGGGCGGAGCTGGAGGACCAAACCCCTTATAGCAGACACAGAGGAACACAAAGACAGAGAAGTATAAGAGGACAAATAAATTAAAGAAAACATTTTGTGAAAATATACAACTAACAATATAGACCCAGTTACATTCACCCCCCTAGATTTACACAAAATTATAAAACCATAAGGAAAACAAACACACACACAAAAAAACATACATCACAGGCCAAAAATTACAAC
This sequence comes from Xiphophorus hellerii, assembly GCF_003331165.1. Taxonomy (NCBI): domain Eukaryota; kingdom Metazoa; phylum Chordata; class Actinopteri; order Cyprinodontiformes; family Poeciliidae; genus Xiphophorus; species Xiphophorus hellerii. Next base: position 24,585,742 of record NC_045677.1, read on the forward strand.
AGCCAATGGGCAAAGTCGGCAGAAGAGCCATCTACTAAAAGATTAAGAGGTTACAGAAACCTATCAGACAGGATGCGGTGCCCTATACACCACACCGTTTTGGCTAATTACAATATTCAGAAATAAAAGCGTGTACACGCCATCCATATACTCAACAAAGTACTTGCCTAGAAGCATAACAATCAGGTGACCAAGAATGAAGTGTGGGGAAAAACAAAACAAACAAAAAAAATTACACAGTTCTGATAGGAGATTTTTGATTCCCAAAAACAGACTCAATCTGGGCCATAGACTCAATCAATCTACACACCGGCTTGATAATCCTGCCAAGACGCGTAGTGACTCTGTGACCTAAACCCCTGTCCTGAAGGTCATGTAAGTCCCCTTGATGACTATGTGACTCAATGGAAGGGAGTGAAGGAGCACCTGCACCAGCCCACCCAAGGGAGGCAGAACACATCCCCTCAGGGGAGGGTAAGTCTTCGCTCTCACATGATGACTGTGCCTGAACCCAGGATGCCGTACGGACCTCACTAGACTCACAGACACAAGGAGGGATAACAGGCCCTAGGGTGTCAGTTCCTCTCTTTGAGGAGGAGGTATTGGGCTTCCCTGGGGCAGCAACAGAACTAACAGAGCACTGCTCATCCAATGAAGGGTCCAAGGGCAAGAAGTTGACCTGGAGTAGGAAGTTGCGATGAACTGTCCTTTCACGTCCTGAGGAATCCCTGATCTTATAGAGGTTAAGGCCGGGTTTAGAAGCGACTACCTCAAAAACTGTAGACTCCCATTTATCTGACAGCTTACGTTTCCCTCTCGCGCTCTTGTTTGCCAACAGCACCCGGTCCCCCACCGACAGAGGTAAGCCCCTGACCCTTTTGTTGTACTGCCTTGATTGGTATCTCTGCTCAGCAGCACTGTGTTCTTGAGCCAGGACCATAGCAGAATGTAGATCATTCATGAGTGACTTGACATAGGCATTGTAATCACAAACTGTGTCATCACGAAGAACACTCTTGAAAATGAGATCAACCGGTAACCGTGGAACCCGTCCAAACATCAGATAAAATGGCGCAAACCCAGTCGTTTCATGTGCAGTACAGTTGTGCACAAACGTCATCGACTGAATCATTTGTGGCCACTCCTGTTTCACTCTAGGGGGCAGAGATCTCAGCATGCTCCCCAAAGTTCGGTTAAACCTCTCCGTAACACCATTGCCCATGGGGTGGTAGGGTGTAGTGTGTGATTTCATAATGCCCCCCATGTCCAATAGCTCTGCCACCAACTCACTCTCAAAGCTTGGGCCCTGGTCAGAGTGTATGCGCTGAGGGAAACCATATATGCAGAAGAAACCCTCCCACAGCTTCTTTGCCACACTCTTAGCTGACTGGTCATGACAGGTGAAGGCATGTGCCAACTTAGTAAAGTGGTCAGTGATCACAAGTACATCCACAGACTTGTTGTTTCTGTCTTCAGCTGACCAGAAATCAATGCACACTAACTCAAGTGGGGCACAGGTCTTTATACTCTCCAGTGGTGTAGTGAAGGCCGTGAAACGTCTGTCGGACTCATGCAGAGGCACGTTGTAAAACCCGGAGGTCAGATCCATGGTGCTGAAAAAGGCATTCCCTCCCAGTGCGGCAAGACAATCAGTTTGGTGGGGCAGTGGATGGGCATCTTTAACCGTCCTAGCATTAAGCCAACGAAAATCAGTACATATTCTCAAGTCGCCATTCTTCTTCCACACCAACACCAAGGGTGATTCACTTATTGACTTACTGATTATGCCTTTCATCTCCATCTCTGATAGCACTTCTCTCAACACTTGATAATGTGCTGGGGGCACCCTGCGGAAAGGCAAACTGAAGGGGCGAGTATCAGATAGATGGATCCGATGGACAAACCCTTTTGCTTCTCCACAGTCCAAATGGTCCTTGGAGAACACATCCTGAAAGCTCAACAACAGATCAGCCAGCTTCCTCCTCCACTCATCAGACACTTCACAACCCTCCAAGTCCACATCACCAAGGCCACGGTCCTTTAGCATCTGCACAGGATCTGATTCACATCCCAGAGAGAATGAAGAAGTAGTCTGGCTAGACTGCACCATGCATGAGACCGGTGTGACAGGAAAGTCCTTAATAGCCACACAAGGGAACACATCAGCTAACTTACTATTGCGGCGCAATATAAGAGGCTTAGCAGTGGGATTAAGAACCTTCATGGGAATCCAACGATCGCCCCACATCGGTGTAATGACCCGACCAACCAAGATGTTTTTTGGTGTGGAGCGAGCTGAAGTCGGTTCCACGACGACAGTGCTCCCAGGAGACACAGGGGCAGAGGGAGGAAGCCTTCCCCAAACAATGTATTCCTTTCGGGGGAGCAGTGTAACGGCCTGCTGCAATTTCACAGTACCCACCTTGTCAGGTACCTCTGGGCTCTGCCACCGGGAGGTGCAACTCAGTAACTGGAGGAACTGTTCACAATCAGGGTCAGTCGTATGAGAGGACACCATCTCCCAGTATTTCCCATCAGACTTCATTCTTTGGATCACTGGTCAAAGCACATTTGTGCCAATAATCAACTCATCCCTCTGTCCAGGAACAAGGAACATCGGCACCAGACAGTTAAGACCGTAGAGCTCCATGCTCAGCTCGTAAATGCATTTAGGTCGTGTAATAAGTCCACCACAACCAACAAGGACAACTCTTTCAGGGACAGGTTGCGGGGACAGGACAACACCTGCCGCTCTCAGCTTAGCCTCTCCCGTTTCGCTAAGTGTACATGACATGCTGCCCGAGTCCAGCATCCCTGTCAGTGACGTCTGGCCACCAATAGACACAGGGGCATAAAACAACTCACTAGCTTCCTCAACTCTTTGGGACCCAACCAAAATTATTGTTTTCTCGTTGGGGAAGCTTTCACAGCAGTCAACATACTCTGAGTGTGGATTAACAGAATCAGTGAGGGTGTTGTGTACAATGCCCATGTTGCCCCTCTCATCACATAGGCCAGTCAGTTTAAATCAACATGTGAAGCAGCATTTGAGGATCTCTGTTCCACTTCCTGCCTGCAGTCACGTTTCACATGTCCTGGCTCAAAACAGTTAAGACTTAACCTGTATAGTCTGCAGTATGAATGTGTGGAGTGTTCACTGGACCCACAAACTCGACAGGCTAGGGGCTGTGTTCGCCGGGGAACCTGAGATCGGCCCGCTCTCTGGTGACCAGTAGCCAGAGACGCATTACACAGAGAGAGGACCCTGTCAAACATGGTCACCATCTGTTGAGAAACAGGTTAAATAGTGGCAACACTGCACGCCCCAGTGGGCTGCGGGCTTGCCATAGGGTCATGCAATGTATCGGCACCGTCAACAGCCTGTGTATTTGCCACTATGCTCTTGACTGTCCTCACACGACCATCCAGGCGTTGCTGGACCTCAGCTACTGTCCACTGTTCTGCTGGCTTCATTTGAAATGACAAGGAAAGGGTGGGGTCAGGGCAGTGACTGATAAACATCATCACAACCTCTGCATGAGGGTCCTCCACACATTTACCACGCCTGCGGAGACACTCATCCACAGCATCAATGGTCTTATTAAGACGGATCCAATAGTCCATAGCATCCTCCCCAGTCCTCAGAACAGTACCATAAAAGTCTCTCATTGGCAGGTTGGAACATGTAAGCTCACTGAAGTGGTGCTTTAAGACATTAAAAACAGCATTAATTAACCCAGCACCACACAGTTCAGGACGGCACCGTAGAGAGACCTTCACCACATCACGGGCTTTGCCTGTTAATCTTGACATTAGCAGCCCATATTGTTCTTCGGGCGTCCCACAGTTAGCCTGAGACAGGTAACACCTCATCAGATCTTCCCATTCTTGGATGGAAAATGTGTCACTATTGTCACCCCTGAAGAATGGAGGGGCTTTGGCTTCAGACTGCACCACAACCTTCACATGGGGAGACTCCGGTAGAGTAGGAGATGCATTATTAGCAGGGTACTCCTGGGAGTGGCTGGCCTGTTGCACGGTGCACATTTTAGCTGTAATATTATCTCCAATTTGTTTTGCCAGGTCAGATATTAAACCACTGAGTGCCTCATGTGAAACATGTGTAGGCTGTGAATTAACAAAAGGAACTGGTGTGGAGTTTGCAACAGGCACAAACTGTGGATTTATCACAGACTGGTCAACTGTGCATTCATTGTGACCAGGCACCACAGGCCTACCCCTCCCAAAACACGGTGAAGCATTATGTTGATTGTTTGCTGAACCAAAACTCACACCACTGCCTACATATTAAAGTTCCGGCAGATTTGCATGAGACATGTCTGTGAATTGCAACAAAGCATACAATTAAAAGAAAAAAAATAATAACAATGACTTAAAAATATATATATATAGAAAAAAAAATCACACACCCAGAGCAAATACAGAAATAAAAACAAAACAAAAAAAACACAGCTTTTAATGGAAAACTTATTTTGTTGTTGTCGGTGTTGAGCGTCTAGCGCAAAAAAAATAGTAATATTAAACCTGAAAGACCGCACTCAGGGCAAAGCGGCTCTAGTGGCGCAGCTCGGGATCAGGAGACAGCCAAAGATCGTCACAGCTCCGCTGGACGGGGGTTCGCTGACTGCGGACTCGATCAGAGATGTCTCGGGTCGAACGGCACCAAGTGAGACCGGTGGACTTCTGCGTTGTGTGTTGATAGGAAAAACCATAAAAACACCGAGTCAGGGTTTGGAGGCTCTCCGTTTATTCAGCCTGTCAATCGGGAGATATTAGCATTAGCACGTAGCATGTGCTCCAGTTCTCCAACCCGATCTATACAAAATCATAATGTTGGCATGCATCAAATCTTATAAATGCATAATAGCAACTCGAATGAAAATATTAAAACACCTAACATTAATACAGAAGAGGAAAAAAAAACCATTTGGACAATATAAATGAAAGGATTACAATAGATTATAAAACTTGCCTCTTCCCAGTGGAACAAGTAACAAAAGGGAAGAGGAAATGAACAACGTAACATTTATAATGTTTTTTTTTAATGGATCTTTATTGAGATACAAAATACATAACAGTACAAACACAGAAATGTCTGCCAGGTGTCACCGACACATACGGTACATCACCGTGACGTTACATGAACACATTAATTTTTTTTTAAACAAATTAATCAGAAACAAATAAGGCAATTACAGTAGTGGAATTCTGTATAAGGCACATATAGAAGAGGCATATTTAAAATGGAATACAGAGTAATATTGATAATAGAAAATTAGTATTACAATAAGTAATAGTGAAACAATAACAAAAAAAAGGCAAAGGGGGATTCAGGTATTAGGATTAATATACATCAGTGGGCAATTCCATTAATATTTCAGCCAGGGATTCATACGATTCAATACATTTCAAGGATTTCAAATATAACTGGAATTCAGATAAGAAGATGTTAAAAACTGGGGATGATCTCAGCACTCTTTGTTTATGAATAAAGAATTTTGCCAAACAAAATATTAAGTTACAACAGAGTTCTGTAGTTTTGTTTATTAATAACACTCCAAAAGTTACCATATCTCTAGAAATAGATTCAGGAAGTGTGATTTTTAAACTGATCCACCTTTCTAAGCAATTCCAGAATGTTTTGGTTTGGTTGCATTCATAGAAGATATGGTCTATCGTTTCAATATCACGTTCACAAAATTAGCACTTATTGTCATCGATATTAAAGCGATTTCTTAATAGTTCTTTTGAAGGGTAAATTGCATTTAAAATTTTAAAGTGTGTTTCTTTAGCTTTTGGTTGTATGGGGAGTTTAAAATAAAGAGTTCTTAACGTTTCAATTGATTTATTATCAAACTTGGAAAGAATGTTATTTCTATTAATTTTCCCAGGGAACAGAGTTTTGTTAAGACAGTTTCTAATTGTGTGGTTATTGAATTTTTGGTCAGTCAATGAAATTCCATTAATTAATAAATTTGGTAATTGTGGGGTCATCGGATTATTTATTATCAAGTTTTTTACCTGATTAATAAATTGTTTCGGAAAGGCATTAAATAATTTGGTAAATTCAGCTCTTGGGGGAAAGAACTGATATTGTGCACATAATTGTTCGTAGTTTAACAGGCAACCATTAGCATCCATTAAGTGCATAATAGACCAAATATTCTTCTCCATCCAATCTTTGTAAAATAAGGATTTATTGCGATGTAATATGAATCTGTTATTCCATATGATAGAGGAGTGTGGCGAGTAGTTATGTACATAGAGCATTTTCCAGTATAGTAATACTTGTTTATGGAACTCTGATAGTTTAATGGGCAATTTATTTATATTGAAATCAGCTAGAAGTACAAGTTTTAAACCACCTATTTTGTTAAATACATAATTAGGGACACAATACCAAAATAACTGAGAATTTTTAACCCAGGATTTCAACCAATTAATCTTAAGGGTTCCGTTAAGACATTCAAAGTCAATTACTTTCAGACCGCCATCTTTGAATTGTTTCACCATATGACTTTTCCGTAGGTAGTGTGGCCTGTTCCTCCAAATAAAGTTCATGTTCATTTGGTTAATAGTTTTAGTTAAACTATTTGGGATAGCAGTGCTACAAGTTGAGTAAATTAATCTTGATAAACTTTCCATTTTTGTTAAATAAATGCGTCCTAAAATAGAAAGGTCCCATGAGCCATGAGTTAAGTTTGGATTTACATTCTTTGATCTTGTTTTCAATAGTTAAGGTTGATTCTTGGTTTTTGGTTATAACATTTCCTAAGTATTTAATTTCAGATTTGATTGGAATGCTAGATATTTCTTTTAGGGGAGTGTCATGAATGGCTATAAGCTCACATTTTTTTAAATTTAGTGTTAGTCCTGAAGCCTCAGAAAAATTTTTAATTTTATCAATTACAATTGAAACCTGCTTGTGATTTTTTTAAGAAAACGGTGGTGTCATCTGCTAACTGGCTAATGATTAATTCTGTACCAAAAACATCTAATTTCTCAATGACTACACAGTTTTTAAGATAGATTGCTAACATTTCTGCAACCAAATTAAAGAGATATGGGGAGATGGGACACCCTTGAGGAATTCCAACATTAATGTTAAATCTGGCTGTGGTGCCCTTAGGTAGTATTACACAACTATTAATGTTTTGATATAAACCTCTAATTAAGTTAATAAAATTGGCTCCAAAACCAAAATGTTAAAGAACTGAGAATAAGAATTGATGTTCCACCGAGTCAAAGGCTTTATAAAAGTCAAGAAAAAGAATAAAGCCATCGTCTTGGATCATGTCCCTATATTCAATCAGGTCCTTCACCAGTCTGATATTGTTGTGGATTAACCTTCCTTTTAAGAAGCCAGATTGTGATTCTGCAATAATGTTTGAGATTCCTGTTTGGAGACGCATGGTAAATATGTATGTTAGTAATTTATAATCAGAATTTCTGAGTGTAATAGGTCTTCTATTCTCAATAAATCTAGGGTCATTGTCTGGTTTGGGGATACATATAATAATTCCTTGATTCATTGTGGTAGGTATAGAATAATTTTTAAAAATTTCTGTAAAAACTTGATGCAGTAATATTTTTATGTCTTCCCAAAAATGTTTATAAAAGTTTCCTGTAAGTCCATCTGGACCCGGTGCTTTATTTATTGATAAGCGATTAACAGCCTTATCAAGTTCTTCTATTGTAATTTTGTTGTCACAAGTTTTTTGGTAGTCATTCTCTATTTTAGGGATAAATGTTTCAATTTGTTTTAAAAAGTTGTGAGATTTTTGTTCTGAGAATTTGGAGGTATATAATTTGTTATAGAATTTAAAAATTTCAGTTGATATTAATTTTTCATTGTTGGTTTCTACATTATTTATTATTAAGGATTTGATAGAATTTTGTTGTTGTCTTCTTCTTTCCAGATTACAGAAGTAGGCCGTGTTTTTTTCTCCTTCTTCGATCCATTTTGCTCTTGATCTAATAAAAGCCCCTTTGGCCCTCTGGATATACATTTCATCTAGTTTGGGTTGGAGGATTTGTATTTTTTCTTTGTCTTCCATTGAAGGATTGGGCTTATTGCAATATAAATTTAGTTGTTGTACAATATCTAGTTCTTTTTTTTGGAGTTGTTTTTTAATTTGTTTACTGAATGAGATAGAAAATTGTCTGATCTTGTACTTCAGGAATTCCCATAATATTTTGGATTAAATCTTTGATTTTTTGGCAGTAGGTATCATTTTTAAGGAGACTGCAGTTAAATTTCCAATATTTACTTGTACCTGATTTCCAGTTTTGAGGTTTCATTTGAAAAGAAATAAGGCTATGGTCAGTCAAAGGTGCTGCAGAGATGTCTGAGTTAATTTTATTGGACAATAATTCATTTGTTATAAGCCAATAATCAAGTCTTGACTTGCTATTTGAGCCAAACCATGAAAATTGATTACAGTTGGGATTAAGATGTCGCCATACGTCAACTAGATTTTGTTCACTGCAGAAATTGTAAAATATTTTGTTAAGGTAACTTGAGTTATGTTTAGAGGGCCATTTATCAAAAAAGTCATCATGAACAAGGTTGAGATCCCCACCAATTATAATATTGTTTGTTGAATAAAAAGATTTTAGGTGATCTAAGTTTAGGGTTGTTTCTTCAAGTAATAATTTGTTCTGGGTTTGATTGTTATAACCATATATGTTTAATAAAATAAAAATTACGTTATCCAAACATACAGTGAAAAATAGCCAGTGACCATTTTCATCCATTTTACTTGAGATTATCTGACCCTGGAAATTTTTAAGAAGAATAGCGACCCCTGCTGATCTTGAAGAGCCATGACAGAAATAAGTTTCATCTCCCCATTGTTTAGACCAAAAGATGCTATCTTCTTGTTTAGAATGAGTTTCCTGTAAGAATATTAAATTTGCATTTTTCCCTTTACAAAATAAAAAGAAACTTTTCCTTTTAGTTAAATCTCTTAGGCCCCTTGCATTAATAGAAATTAACGAAAGTTCACTTGTCAAGTTAAACATAAAAAATTAAAAAAACAAAATAAAAGGCTGAACAGTATTTGAATAGGTTTACCTGAGAATAAATTGAACTGTAGGTAGCAAAAACTCCTGAACTGATAAAATTATCTGAAGTCAGAAATGTTGTGTAGATCTATTGTGACGTTAAGGAGCAACTCGTTGTCCATTGATAAAGGCATATGGGCCTTTGAACACCGCCTTTATCCCAGCTCTTCGTGCTGGCTCTACTTTGGGCCACACAGCCAGTCGTGCTTCTCGGTCTTCTTTGCTGAGGTCCTCGGAGAACCGGATGTTGAGCTCCCTGCAGATGGGGTGTTGCTTAGTGGATCTCCAGAGTTCATCCCTGAAGATCCGACCAGTAAACTGGACAATAATCTGCCGTGGGCGGTTGGTGTCGTTCGGGCCAAGGCGGTGTACAGTGTCGAGAATGAAGTCCATCTTCTCTTTCCATTGTGGGAAAATCTGCTTAATAACATTCGCGACTTTCTGTCTTGTGTCTTCCTCCTTTTCCTCTTTTAAGCCGTTAATGCGCAGATTCCATCTTCTTTTGTAGCGCTCTGATTCTGCCGCTTTTCTTTCAACCTCTTGAATCTTCTTTGTCAGCTTGGCATTTGTGGTTTTAAGTTGTGTAATCTCATTTTCCTGCTTTTCGTTTGTATTTTTACAATCTTGAATTTCAGCGCTGTTGAACTCCACCGCTTTAGCAATATTTGCAATGGAGAGCGTGTTCCGTTTCATTTCTTCTCCAAAGTTCAGCATCATTTTCTGTAGATTTTCAACTGCTTCTAAAATCTTGGCATTGGGTGCATTTAAACTAACCTCCTGGTCTCCTTTTGTCTTCTTCTGTGGTACCGGAGGCTTGCATGGTGATGATAGGGCGTTTTTAGTCCCTTTGGCATCGGTGTCCACACAGTGATCGTGAGTTAGCAGAGCCTTGTTAGCTTTGCTGTTAGCCATTATCCTCGTTGTTTTTTTCTTTTGCTTGTAGTTATCTTTCCCGTCATCACTGGACGCTTTAAGTTATTGTTATTATTATTAAATTACGACTGTACTCCTTTTTTGTGTCTAGTCTGGACTTCATAATATTTAACTACTTATTTAGGGAGTTCGCTACCCGGAGCTCATTACTGCGCATCCGCTCTCTCCGCCATCTTGCCGTCCTCTCCGTAACATTTATAATGGTGCTGGAGGACCCCAAACAAAAGAAGAAGAAAGTAGGGCGGAGCTGGAGGACCAAACCCCTCATAGCAGACACAGAGGAACACAAAGACAGACAAGTATAAGAGGACAAATAAATTAAAGAAAACATTTTGTGAAAATATACAACTAACAATATAGACCCAGTTACACGCGCTCCCGCGACAGGGCATGCGGTTCTCGGCATAACACCTGTTAGTTGCTAAAATTCAGTATTTGGTTAAATTAGGAAATACCAGTGGCCCTGCGTTAGATTATTTATAAATATTGTTGTTTCTGGTTCAGTGTGATTACGGCGCTCGGTAACCTCATAAATTATGCCCAGGTCTGCATGACCGATCGGGGAAGGGGCACTCATTAAAATATAATTTGAGTCTTTATAACGTCGTTCCCTCGGTTTATGAAATCTTGGTCACAAATCCGCGCGTAAGGATTATAGAAATCGTGGCTGCGGTTTGCGCCTCTCTGATCAAGTTAGCTAACAGTTAGCCGCCGTTGAATGAGCATTACCCAAGTCAACGGAGGCTAACTGTTAGCATTTCTGTAGTCCTGCAGCACAGGAACGAGCACAGGATCCGTTACTCACAGTTAACTCTTTATTTCTCCGTCTTAGGGGGATTTATTTTTTGGCAAAGCAAATTAGTGGCCTGCCAGTATTTGCATGCCCTCTCTATTTCCCCCAAATATTATCGTATTTATATGAAACTCATACCAGCAGCTCATAGAACAAGTGTGATTATGTAGAAAAAGTTATTTCACTCTTAACTCTTTATTTGTGCAAGCCAAGGTAGGAGGAGATTATTCTTTTTGAATAATTTTTTGCTGTCTTACCCTTTGTTGTGAAATAATGAATGCGTAAGATCAAATAGTCCAGTGACATCAGATGAGGAAGGTCAACAACAATGGTCTCCAAATGTCCCTTGCCTGAAAATGCATGCCTGCAATGTGAAAATATTGGATGGCAATGTGTTGTATGACATTTTCTACATAATGACATGTCCTCTGAGATACCGGTGTGACTTTCATATCTGTACGACACATTTTGAGCTGAAAAACAGGGGATGCAAATATATCCATGTGGAAAAGAAATAGAAAAAACATTTTAAAAAATAAGCCTCATATCGTCTTCAGTACTATATGTGTTGTATATTGTACAATATAACCCATATATGATTTACTCTTGAAAGTGGCCACTTTTACAATTTTTTTTCATACAATATAAGTAAGTACTCAAATTATATAAGTTTTATTTTGTTAAAAAAATACTATACTAAGGATCTTATACTTGGCATCAGTGTGTTATGCAATAAATATAAGTTTCTAATAAAAAAAGATAAAAACCTTATAAGAATTTTATACATCTTTTCCATATGGGTCGGCAGGCTAATAATTTGCTGTGCCAAAATATGCATCCCCTGCTAACTCAGACAAATGGAGAGTTAAGAAAGATGTAAGCTTTTCTACATAATCACACTTGTTCTCTGAGCTACTGGTATCGGTTTCATATCAACAGGACAATAGACGGGGGATGCAGATATTGGCAGGGTCAGAAATTAAAATGCATCCCCTCCTATATTAATTTGTTATCACCATTACCTGTATAGTCTATATTAATAGACTAGACAGTATACATAATTATATATGTATATTATAATTACAAGTCTAGTATAATTATTGTCTAGTATAGTATATTACTAGACAATGTGATGGTGATGGTGATATCAAATTTTCTACATAATGGACCTCTGTTTTGTCATGAGTTAATCTATTATGGTGTTAAAAGAAAAAGCAGGGAATTGCAAACCATTAGCGGAGAACATGTTCATCAGACACTGACTGTAAAAAGTTCGACTCATGTCTCAATGAAGGTGTCAAAAATTTATTTATTTCAATTCATCTGCGAAACAAAATCCACCGTTTTATGGCTTATATGGTTAAGAAACATGATAATATTATGAATATTTTTAAAAGTTGCCTCTTCGATCATATTTCAGTCCGTTTTCAGTCCCACAACAGCTGCAGACATGCGTTTCTCGGTATAACACCGGTAAGTTTGGCAGCTTACCGGACTAAACTGTGGACTTCAGTCTAGTCATGATCTAATTTAAATCAGTAGATAAATCTAACTTCAACCTAGGTATATTAGGCATACAAATGTTGCATCTACTTTTTAAATTTTTTTTTAAATCATTTTATCTCTTGGTTGTTGAGGTGAAAAAATATGTTTATCTCATCAGACATGTCTTTCAATCTTTCAGGGCAGTTGGACATCTATGGTTCAAGATGAAATGCATCTCGCTGCTTCTACTCTTCGTTGAGCAAATTCAAGGTAACAGATTAAAAATAATTTGAATGCAACTTTTTTTAAGCTCTCCATACCAGTTCAGTTTCTGAAATCAGCTGTCTATACACAGCAATTAAATACTTTTGTGTGGTTTATACAGTGAGTATCTTGGAACAGACTGAAATAAATTAAAGATCGCTTTTGTTTCCATTTAGTGCCTCTCTGAACAGTTTGTTGTTACCTGAGACTTTTGGTGTTTATTTACATCTATTTTTGAAAATTAAAATTAAATGTGTTTTCTGTTTCATAACTTTGAACAAAATTAGTTGGATTCTTAAAACTGTTTTTGGTGCATTCATATTCAAATGTGCCTGTTACAACTAATCCTAATGAGGTCAGAACTGCTTCATTAACTCAGTGCCACTGTGATAAAATGGACAGACATCCCTGTAAAAAATTTTGAATTATTTGTTTATCCATCTTTATCAAAACAATTTGGTATGACGGAGTAGATCAAACATTATCTACATCAAAATGCACTCCTCATTAGATGATTATTAAGAAGTTTTTGTGTCTCTTTGAAGGCCTGATTACTTTTAAAGTTAAACGGAAATCACTTAAACAGAACCTGACAACAGAAAGTAGATCAAAATGAATAAAAAAGCAAAACATCAATCGCTAATTTATATGAATTTAAGAACAGATAAGAAACAAAATCAGTAGCTGAGTTTCCATTGCAAATGTGAGCAAATCTTTGTTGATGTTCTGCTAATGTCAAAAAACGCAATTTCACAATTGCGATGTTTTTATTAAGTAAGAATCAAAATCACACTAAAAGTCATTAAAATAATGGCAGCGACAGATTTAAACAGTTACATAAGATATATTTATAGTTCAGCCATCAGAGGAAATATTGTCATCTTATTCAGGCATTGGAGCAACAAACCACTTGGGAGCAGATGTGGCATTTTGGGGAAATTGTAGTTGTCGATTTCACATAAGAGCTGTTTGAATGTTACACAACTTTTTACGAACTGTGCGATTCTGTAAGAGCTCCGGTGGATCCAGCTGCATATTGTACGAAAAACATAGAAACAAACCATCATCCTCCTCCTACTTCCTTTTTTCTTCGTCTTTTCCTCCAGTAGTACCATTTGGCTGTTGATCACGTGACTTGTGAAAAACGTGAAAAAAGTGTTTCCGTTGCAGTTTGTCAAATTACATCTATTTAAATGCGGTTGAAAAACCACCTCAAAGCGCTAAGCAATTATTGGGGAAAAAAAAAAGTTTTTTGTTTTTTTTTCCTTTTCAAAAGTGGCAAGTTTCCATTAAGCAAATTTATTTTCTATTTTTCAATTTGCACAATTTTATGAACAATGGAAATGCAGCTATCAGCCTGGAAATATTTCAAAGCAGCTGCTATTGCTCTGAGAGACTAGTGATCCACAGTGAGAACAATTATCCACAAATGGAGAAAAGGAATATAACACTCGCTGCCCTCTCGGCTAAGAACAACAAAAACAGAGATTAAGAAAAATGAAATGGAATAGAAATATCCTTTATTGTCTCACAGTGGGAAAATTCAGCTGTGCCAGCAACATCAGGACATCAAGGTTTAGGCTAAATAGATTTTTTTTAATGTATAGAAACAGAATAATATTTACTGTGCAGCAAGGATAAAAATGGCCTCCTTGGGCTGCTGACCAAAACAAAAGTGGAGCTGCTTCCTCTGATGACAGTTGGCTTCACATGTTATCATCACAGACCCGTATCAGCTGACCTGTTCAGGGCCAAACCAGCTTCAAATTCCTTACATCTGGCCATCATTTTGGGATTTTAAATCAAGCTCACTATGTAGCAGGACACACTAGTCAGTCCACATCTGAATAGTTTTAAAAAATAAACTAAATAAGGTTGTTTCAGTGGCCAGGTCCTTAAATTTGATTTCTGTTAGTTTCATACTGATTATTATTATTAATATAATATAATCTTATTTTTATATCTTGTTTTTAACACTTTAATAACTTTTGTGTGAACCTTCATACCTGATGCTGCTGTTCTACTTGAATTTTACCTTTGTGGGACAATAAAGGTTCTATGTATATATATATATATCTGTTGATTGAGATACTGCAGGATGATATTAAACAGGCTGTTAAAGCTTGAAAAAAGCTTAAATGTGGCCAAATTAAAAATCCCTTCACAGTTATGGAAAACAGACGTCACCAAATTATTGCAAATGCTTAAGGCCGTTTTATGTTAAGGAGGAATTACTATTTTACACTGGATCAGGTTTGTTTCAGAACTTTATTAAATCAAATTATCATTTCACAGCCAGGCTTCTTTTTGTCTGACAATAAAATTAATGTTATGAACTGAAACATTAAAGTTTGACTGAAAAAGTAAAAACAGAACAAATCTGTAAGGGACCAAACACTTTTCCATTGGATTTGGTAACATGGTGCTGTTGTGCTTTCTGTTTAGTCTGAAATTAATTTGTTGTGTTTCAACAGGTTCCTCTGAGATCATCCAAAAATTTCTGCCAACCGGAAAGAGATCATCTATCAGTTTCCCTGCAGATGACCTTTCCAAACATTTTGTGGTTTCCTTGTTCTATAATACAAATATAACTATAGGAACATGTTACTTCGATGGAGATCCAAAGCTGATGAAAGATTTCACTGGAAAAGTGGAGCTTTCTTGTCCAGCATCGCTGATATTTCCGAGTCCACAGAAATCAGACTGTGGACTTTATTCTGTACGGGTCACGGGAGATCAATCTAAAATAGGGAAGGGCTTCAACGTCACATTCCAAGGTAGGTTTTTCTGCATTTAAGGACACATTATAAAAAGCAGCTTATAAATGTAAACTCCTTACCTGTAATCTGTAGAACCGCGCTGTTAGACTTCACTTTGCTCTAATGTCTCTCATCTGTTCTTCCTCATCAGATCCAGTGTCTCCAGTCGGGTTGAAGGTCATTTCAGAATCCTCCTGTAAAGCAACCTGCAGTACAGATGACGACGAGATCAACGGCATTTTCAGGTGTGATGATAAATCCTGCCATCTGGTGGGAGGACAGGGGTCAAAGATCACCAAGTCTGGGGCTATCCTCAGTCTCTACCAGTCAAATGGATCAATCATCTGTAACCATAGCAACCAGGTCAACTGGACCCAAAACAAGAAAGAGATCCAGCCCTGTTTGAGATCTGAAGGTAAGACTGAGTAGTAAAGAGCGTTTTGGTTTAAACCATCTGGAAAACATGTTGTTGCTTAGCAACATCAGGAAGTAAAGCAGCTTCCTGTTCATCACCAGAAGTTTACACATCAAATTAGAAATGGGATGTTAAACTCCAGACGTCTCCGAATGTTTAGATGTGTTTCTGATTTAGCATAACTGTATCCAATAAGTAGTTTTTTATCAGAACTCAGTAAAACTTGTCTGATTTCTTAAAGTCGTCGTCTAGAATCAAAATAAATCATATTGAATTCATTGTTTTATACTCTCTTGTTTTCTCTTTTTTAGGGTCCACAGAGCAAACTGCTCTTATTGCTGGGGTCATTGTGGCCATTGGTCTAGTTGTAGCTGCCATCATTGGTGGTGTGTGCTACTGTGAGAAGGTAAGTCCATCCATGTAATGCATCATAAATATTGCCTCATTCTAACTAATTTCAGTCTGTGTAGGTTTGATGTTTAGGGTGAACTTTGTTCCACTTTGTATTCTACATCAAAATGAGAGTTCAGTTCACTTGCTCCTGTAACTGCCTTAATATGTAATTATTTGATTTCTCTTGGTTATGAATTTCATGTATTTGGCCTTGTATTTTGGATTTGTTGCATCTTTTATGCTGCTGTCTTGGCTAAGTCACTCTTAGAAAAGACGTTAATGTCAACGAGTAAATTTTATTCTTTATAACATAAAGGATACATACATACATAGTTATTTGTTTTTGCTGTTCACCTATCTATATTTAACAGCATCTTATAACAGATCTGATCTCAGAGATGTTTGGTTCAACGTTTTCAGTTTTTCATGTGTGTTTATAGAAACTAGTCCATCACCCTAAAACAAGGTTTATTTTAAGGTTTTTATGTTCCAACCAGCATGGAGTCATAATGTCATCTACTGGGTTAGCAAACGGTTTCATTAAAGGAAACCACAGTCTTTGATCACAATTTAAACATTTAAAGATTAGTCAAAAAGTTTTTGTGTATTTTAAAACATGAACTAAAGTGGTTTAAATGTGTTGCTTCCCTCTCAGAACTGGAAGCATTCTACCGTAGAATAGTAATACTAATCATTAACTGACTGTTTTTAACTTTGACATTTCTGTCCCCAGAGGAATCTCGCATGTTTTGCCCCAAGAGAGCCATCGAACTCGCAGGTACCTCAACCTCAGCAAGTCAACGGAGACCCCTGCATCATTCCTGAGTCTGACCACCTAATGAAGGAAAACATTGAAGTGTCACCTGTTTAAAAACACGGACCGTCGCTCTGTGCTGCTTCACAGGCCCCTGACCAAAGCTTATAAACGCCAGAAATAGTTTTCCTGTAACTTCAGGTTACAGGCGGTGCATACAAACACATGGTTGATGGAGCTAGTTCTCTCGTCTTGGCTCTGATTGGTTGTTTCTGATGGAGTATTTTTGATGATGGCAGTAGGACTAGGGATGGGAATTGTTTACAAACTCATTATTCAAGTCCAATTTTTGGGCCAAATCATGATGTACGAGTCAGATCAATTATTCATAATGATTTCTGCTTTAATTTATCAGTGTGCCTCATTCAGTCCGCTTTGCAGCCTAGAATGACAAACGGAGATGAAGGGAATTCATTTTAATCAGTAATCTATACTTGGACTGAATTATTTTTCTGCGTTTTTGTTTTTATGAAACTGTCACTGGAAGTGCCACATGTTTATGTAAGCAACTGCCTCCATTTAGAATAGAATAGAATAGAATAGAATTCAACTTTATTGTGATTGCACTGTCACAAGTACAAGCAACAAGATGTAGTTTGCATCTATCCAGAAGTGCTCTACGAGATATAAATATTTATTTACAGATGTACAAGACTATGTATATATGGACTATAAGGGGTTATAGCAAAGAGATATACTGTAGATATTGTGTATAAATATAAATATGGGAGCTATATGCACAGATTATACAGAATATACAGATTATACAAGAATGTTAGGGAATGGATTATAGATAAATAATGGCAGATAAAATTTACAGGTTGTATGTGTGTGTGAAGAAAACAGTCCGTGATGTGTGTGTGTGTGAGGATAGTCCATGTGTTATTGTTGTATGAGAGGATAGGGGAGTACAGTCCTTATAGTTTATGTTTTATGTCAGGAGGCGTTCAAAAGCATGACAGCTGTGGGAAAGAAGCTGTTCCGGTGCCTGGTGGTTCTGGTCCGTAGGCTTCTGTAACGCCTCCCAGAGGGCAGGAGGGAAAAGAGTGTGTGTGCTGGGTGAGTGGAGTCCTTTGTGATTTTCCCGGCCCTTTTCAAACACCGCTTCCTGTAGATGTCCTTGATGGCAGGGAGCGGTGCCCCGGCGATATACTGGGCAGTTTTCACCACCCTCTGCAGCGCCTGCCGGTCGGAGACAGAGCAGTTCCCGTACCAAGCTGTAATACAGTTGGTGAGGATGCTCTCAATGGTGCAGCGGTAGAAGTTTGCGAGGATCTCTGAGGACAGGTGGTTCTTCCTCAGGGTCCTCATGAAGAAGAGGCACTGATGCGCCTTCTTAATGAGTTTGGAGCAGCTGGTCGTCCAAGTCAGGTCTTCGGAGATGTGGACTCCCAGGAACTTAAAGGTGTCCACACACTCCACCACTGTCCCCTTAATGTGGATGGGTGGATGTGGGTCAGCGTTCCTCCTGAAGTCCACGATAAGCTCCTTGGTCTTCTCGGTGTTCAGCTGCAGGTTGTTTTAGTCGCACCACTCAGCCAGACGGTCTACCTCCTCCCTGTAAGCGGCCTCGTCATTATCTCTGATGAGGCCGATCACCGTGGTGTCGTCTGCGAACTTGATGATGGCGTTAGAGCCATGGACAGGTCTGCAGTCGTAGGTGAAGAGGGAGTAGAGGAAGGGACTCATCACACAGCCTTGTGGCACTCTGGTGTTTATGATGATGGTGGATGAGAAGTGGTTGTCCAGCCGGACATGTTGAGGTCGACTGGTCAGGAAGTCAAGCAACCAGTTACACGAGTGGACTGATGCCGAGGTCTGTGAGTTTGGTAATGAGTTGTGATGGGATGACAGTGTTGAATGCTGAACTAAAATCAATCAAGAACAACAGTCTGGCGTAAGTGTTCTTACTGTCCAGGTGAGAAAGGACAGAGTGCAGCGCTATAGAGACTGCATCCTCTGTGCTCCTGTTCTGCCTGTATGCAAATTGGTGGGGGTCTAGTGTTGGGGGGAGACAGGATCTGAGGTGTGCTAGGACCAGCTGCTCCAAGCACTTGGTAATGATGGGGGTAAGAGCTACCGGGCGGTAGTCATTGAGTCTGGTTGGGTTGGGATTCTTGGGGATTGGGATGATGGAGGTAGACTTGAAGCAGGTCGGTACCACAGCGCGGGCCAGGGACAGGTTGAAGATGTCCGTCAGCACTCCTGCCAGCTCCCCAGAGCACGTTCTGAGGACACGTCCAGGTATGCCATCAGGACCCGCAGCCTTGTGGGATTTAATCCTGCTCAGAGCCGCTCCTACGTCAGTGGGGAGGAAAGTCAGTGGCTGTTGGCCTGGGGTGGTAGCTGCTTTGGTTGCACTTGTGGTATTCCCTCTCTCAAAACGAGCATAGAACTTCGTTGAGGAAGGAGACATCAGTAGAAGCGGGGGTGGTATTGGGGTTCTTGTAGTCTGTGAGAATCTGAAGGCCTTGCCACATACGTCGGGGGTTGGAGTTAGAAAAATTATCCTCCACCTTCGTTTTGTAGTGGTGTTTGGCCTTCTTGATTCCCTTCTTCAGCTCAGCCCTGGCTGCACTGTAAGTCTGTGCATCCCCTGACCTGAAGGCGATGTTGCGGGCCTTCAGCAGGAGACGAACGTCTCGGTTCATCCAGGGTTTCTGGTTGGGGTACATGGTAATGCGTTTGTAGGTGGTGACACGTTCTATGGTGGTGGAAATATGGTCCAGTACAGATGAGGCGTACTGATCCAAGTCTGTATGGTGGAAAATAGTCCAATCTGTATTCCTGAACCGGTCCTGGAGCACAGCGTCTGAGCCCTCTGGCCACACCTTTACTGTCCTCACGGTAGGTTTCGCACGTTGGATGAGTGGTAAGTACCGAGGTGTGAGGAACAGGGAGAGATGGTCTGATTGTCCGATGTTGGGGAGGGGTGTCGTGCCGTGGTGGCGTAGGGGTTAGCGTGACCCATATTTGGAGGCCTTGAGTCCTCAACGCGGCCGTCGCGGGTTCGACTCCCGGACCCCCCATGTCTTCCCTCCTCTCCTTCAGCCTACTTTCGTAAAAAGGGACACTAGAGCCCACAAAAAGACCCCCTGGAGGGGTAAATAAAAACAACAAAAAAAAACCATTGTAGGCTCCAGCCAGATTGGAGTAGACATGGTCCAGGGTCTTGTCTCCTCTGGTGTGGCAGAAGACATGTTGGTGGAATCTGGGAAGAACTGTCTTCAAGTTGGAGTGATTGAAATCACCTGCAACAATAAAAGCAGCCTCGGGGTATTTGGTTTGGTGTTTGCTAACAGCCGCATAGAGTTCTTTCATGGCTAGCTTGGCATTAGCATCCGGGGGGGGTGTACACGGCAGTGAGGATGATCGAGGTGAATTCCCTTGGGAGGTAATAAGGTCTGCATTTGACCATTAAAAACTCCACATTCTGTGAGCAGTGACTCTCAGTAGTAGCAGAGTCTGTGCACCAAGCTTTGTTAATATAAATGCACAAACCTCCGCCTCTGGTCTTGCCGGAGTCATCTGCTGTCCTGTCGGCTCGGTGTGTGTGGCGTCCACTTAGCTGGATAGCATTGTCCGGGCAGCTGTTGTTTAGCCATGTTTCGGTGAAAAACATGACATTTGAGTCCATAATCCGTCTGTCACTCCTGATGGATAGTTGTAACTCATCCATTTTATTAGCCAGAGAACGGACATTGGCGAGGAAAATGCTGGGTAATGGGAGCCGGTGTGGTGTTAGCTTTAGCCTAGCTCGCACCCCTCCACGCTTACCCCCCCTTTGTTTACGTTCTCGTACTGCGTACTCGCCTGCGTACACTTCCACCCGGCCGGGAGAAGTGAGCAGCCTCCGGTGTTCTGGAGATCTCTGGGATGAGTCGGAGATCATAGAGTCAAAATTGTAGCTCCAAAGGTCCAGAAGTTCGTGTCTGCTGTAGCGCAGCAACGCTGTGCAATTCGGGGAAAAAAAGTCCAGTAAAACAGCGTTGCAATTTCTATGGTGCGTTTTTAGCCATTTCACAATGTTTGTAATTATTTAGCAAAGAGGCATAAAAAATTTACATAATTTCTCACTGTGTTTGATAAACATTCAGTATTTGCAACGGACAGAGGAAACAAATTAGCCTGGTAAAGATCAGCCCCTTTTCCTAAAGCCATTCGCTTCGTACAATCGTTACTGAGAAAAGATTGCTTTCTGTGTTCATGTTTTAAATTTTAATGTTTCCCCGTGATGTAAATGACGCACCAGTTCGACTATGAAGCTTACTGGAAATAACTTGCACTGTAAACTTCTCTGTGAAGAGAGAACAATAACAGGATCTGAACAAGCCTGTTAATTTTAATGCTCTACTCCTACATAGGACCACACAGAGGAGCCAGATGTGCTTGATATTCATTCATAAATTGTCTGTTGCAATGAAGTGAGAGTGAATTTCCATAAAGACTGAACAAGCACTTTTTGAGTCAGTTGTGCCTTTTGGGATAATGTGAATGTACTACCTACTGTGCAATTTGAAAATGACTATTTTTCTTGACTACTGTTTTTCTTTATTCTTAAAAATGCCAAAGCTGGAACACAACTGGCAATCTTTGTCTGTCTCACTTTCACAAACAAAATCAGACATTGTGACAAGTTACATGTGTTGAATTGCATTTTACATAGTACTTTTTTACTTGGTCATTTTTTTACTTCTACTTTCTTAAATATATTTATACATATAAGAAGTATAAATGAAATGAAAAGTATAATGAAATGTTATTTGTAATAGGTACCAATATATAAGTCCTTTTGGGTGTGTACTTATATATTGCAATACCTCATCATTGCCAAAAAGTGAAGCATTAATAAAATATTTTATCCAAACATCTATGAAAAAACTTTGTTTGGACTCTTATTGTGTGTGTTGGTGTTTCTTAACAAAGCTGAGATCTGTTAAGCAAATGCAAGTTTCATAAATAATTGTCAGTATTTTACCCAGTTTCAGAGCGATATGAATGAATGAAATCTGCTTTGTGAATTAAAACTTCTTTTATACGTTTCTAAAAGTTGTATTTACAGGTCAAAGCCTCTGGGTGGCGCACAGAGGCCATTATATCTGTTCAAGATATGCATAACATTTTGTAACTAGCAGTGCAGCAGTCATTCCGTTTTTTTCTTTCTTTTGTCAAATTTATCATCTGTTTTTAGCAGACATTTTTAAAAGTAATCTGCAAGCAGCTCTGAACTTTCAGAAGGTGAAGTGAAGCCATTTACTCTGGATGTAAATTTAAAATAAACTCAGATATCAGGGGGATTCCACCTACATGGGTAAGTTGCAGCGACATGCTTTTTGCTTTGCTGTTTTAGAAACAGATTTTCCTCTACATGCAGATTGAGAATTAAATAAACTCTAGTCCACATGTTAGTTCCTGCATGTGGTTTCCTGACTAAAACCGAAGGTCTCTAAAGGTGAGTACTGCTCCAGAGAATATTAAGTGTCATAATTTGATCATTGGTACAAAACCACATCCTCTGCAAAGAGCAGTGAAGAGATCATGAGGTTTCTAAACCAGAATCGTTTTTCTCTTTGGCAACCAGATTTTATAAAAATAATCAGCCCTCCCAAACTTTTTCTCATACAACAGTCGAACTTCAACGAAGCCTCAGAAACTGTCAGTAAAGATTTGTTTCCTTGTTTCAGGATGTAAATAAAAGCAACGCGCCTCAAAGTTTATCCAAGGTTTAAGGAATCAGACAACATGGCCGCCGGGATCTTGGGTACAGGGTGAGGTGGTATAACTGCAGAGAGCATTAAACTGTAATTATTCAAGATTTCTACTTTAATTTGATTTACAAATCAGAAATAGTGACAATAATCAGATGCATGCAACAAGAATAGGGCCAAAAAAAACCCACATAAAAAATAAATAAAACTCTGATTTTAATATAAAAATTTCTAAATTTAAATTATTTTAAAGATTTCAGACTTTAATCCCACAATTCCTTTTGTTCCTCATAAATTTGACTGTTTTCTGGGAATTTTCACTTATTTTCATAATTTTGACTTTAATCTCAGAATTCTGACTTTTTTCATCATTTTGAATTTAAATTCAACATTTTCTCAGAATCTGCCATGTTTTCCAGAATTTCACTTTTCTCAGAATACTCAAGTTTCCTTCTTGTTATAGGATTTTTAAACCTGCACTTTATATATGCTGAAAATGTATCCCAAATTAATTTTGGTAGATTTGAGTTTTTACGATTAAACTTGAATTTAAACAATTCTGATTCTTAGTAAAAAAAAAAAAAAAATTTTAAAAAGTCAAAAATTTTCTTTACTTTTTCTTTTGGCCCTAATCTTCTTCCATACAAATGGGTGAACTAATAACTAGAATCAATTGGAATGTGTGCGTCAATAAATTGAAATTACTTTTTTGTACAGTTCATTGAGATGATATTTATTGTGAAATAGCGCCATATAAATAAAAAACTTAATTGAATTAATAAACATGCACCAAACAAATCATAAAAGTGAGATCAGATGAGCAGAAAAAGAAAAGGAATAACAATGGTCTTATAACTGTCATTATGAAGGAATAACATACAAAAATTTCAATTCACAAGCAACTTAATAGAAGAAAATATATCAGAAAACGTAATATTTTTTAATAAGTAGGTAACCGGTTATTTGTGTTTGTTGAATTTCTCCTTGAGGTGGACGGCGATGACGACCAACACCATGACGATCAGACCCACCGAGAAAACGACTTTCTTCACGTAACAAATGGAAAATCCATGGGGTTCGTCTGGACCTGCAACAGGGAGGCATCGATTTATTACAGAACCAGAGTGACTAGTTTATTTCTCTAATTTAAGTTTTTTTCAAGATTTCTATAAATCTGGTAATTTATCTCTTGCTTGAACACAACCTTAATCACATGATGGTGTTATATTTACAAGCTGCTGTGATTTTCCTCCTAACAATTTATGTTTTGACTTGGAAAATCAAGATTTTTTCTCCACATTGCAAAATTTTCACTCAGGTTGAACATTTTTATGTTTTCTCACAAACTAGAATGTATTTAAATGGGATTACAAAGTAGTGCAGAATTGTTAGAGGGATTGAAACGACTTTTTTATATTAATTTGTAAAGTATGATGTGCCTTTGTATTAATTTCATCTTTATCATTTAATCTCCACAAATATGCCATTTTATTAGGAGTTGCAAGAAAAGAGCCAAACTAAGAAGTCCACAAAGGTCATAACAACCTGTTATGGGCGGTTTTCTGGTCAGATGAGACCAAAAATCTACTTTTTTCCTCCTAATGTCAAATGCAAAGTTTTTCCACTTTTTACTTCAGCAGAGAAAAGGAATCTGGTCAGAGTTGATGAGAAGGTGGATGGAGTCAAATATAGTACGATAATAATAACAGAAAATCTGTAACTTTAGACTGGGTTGGAAGTTCACCTTCAATTGGTCCAGTCAAAGTCCATGCACTGAACTTTGCTATAACTTGACAAAATGCAAAAAGGTTTAAGGGGTAGAAAAACTTCATCTAGTAATCTTGTTGTGAATCTCAAACTTACCGGCATTCTTCAGACAAAGGTGATCAATCTCTGCTGTTTTCTCCATCCAGCTGACCTGGTTGCTATGGTTACAGACGACGGCTGAACGGGACAGGCAGACAAGGAGGGCAGCACCTGATTTGGTGACCTTTGATCCCTCTCCCCCCTCTTGAAGGCAGGTTTTGGCGGTACATCTGAAAGTGCTGCTGATGTCGGTGCCGTCGGCGGTGCAGGTCGCCGTGAAGGAGGACGAGTCGCTGGACACGGAGTCGACGGTGAGATCGACCGGACCCACCGGATCTACGGAGAGAACCGATAGGAAAAATTAGAGCAAAGCAGTGATTTCTGGAACAACTGAGAAACTCAGACAATAAAGTCCTTTCTTTGCATGTCAGCAAAGCAAACTCACCAATTCCTTTTAATCTTCAATTCAAAATGTTTATTTAATTCATTTACAGTCTAAAATGAACAAGTCACATGTTAACATAAACAAAGGTTTTGAATGAAAAGTAGAAGTTTGAATAAAAAAGTCCTCTATAGTCTACCCCTTCTACCAAAAGTCAATTATCTGCACCATAAGCAACTCAAGACTCCAATGTGGCTTGGACTCTTTGGCTCAGACCAAAGAGCGGTCCAAAGAAACCAGAGACAAAACCGTAGACCTCCACAAGACTGGAAAGGACTACAGGGGAAATGCCAAGCAGCTTGATGAAAAAAGATCAACTCTTGAAGCAATTGTTAGAAAATGGAAGAAGCTAAACATGACTGTCAGTCTCCCTCGGACTGGAGCTCCATGCAAGACGTGACCTCATGGCATATCAATGATCCCAAGAAAGGTGAGGAATCAGCCCAGGAGGAGCTGGTCAATGACCTAAAGAGAGCTGGCACCACTGTTTCCAAGGTTACTGTGGGTAATCCACTAAGATAGCATGGCTTAAACTCATGCATGGCACCGGAGGTTCCCCTACTTAAACCAGCACACGTCCATGCCCATCATAAGTTTGCCCAAGACCACTTGGATGATCCAGAGTCGTGGGAGGAAGTTATGTGGTCAGATCGATCGATCAATCAATCAATCAATCAATCAATCAATCAATCAATCAATCAATCAATCAATCAAATTTTATTTGTATAGCACATTTCAGCAGCAAGGCATTTCAAAGTGCTTTACATCATATCAAACACAGAAACACAATGCAATATAGAATCAATAATCAAAACAAAGCATTAAGTCAAGTTCCATCAATAAATTTGTAATTGATTACATTTCAAATACAATTCTAAACAGGTGGGTTTTTAGTTGAGATTTAAAGGAAGTCAGTGTTTCAGCTGTTTTACAGTTTTCTGGAAGTTTGTTCCAAATTTGTGGTGCATAGATGCTGAAAGCTGCTTCTCCTCGTTTGGTTCTGATTCTGGGGATGCAGAGCAGAACCAGAACCAGAACCTGAGAGGTCTGGAAGGTTGATACAACAACAGCAGATCTTTAATGTATTGTGGTGCTAAGCCGTTCAGTGATTTATAAACTAACAACAGTATTTTAAAGTCTATTCTTTGAGCTACAGGGAGCCAGTGGAGGGACTTTAAAACTGGTGTTATGTGCTCTATCTTCCTGGTTTTAGTGAGAACCAAATGGTTTAATGAGACCAAAATAGAACTTTTTGGTCTTAAATCCACTCGCCGTGTTTGGAGGATGAGGAATGATGAGTGCCATCACAAAAACACCGTCGCTACTGTGAAGCGATGGCTGGGTCTTCCAACATGACAATGACTCAAAGCACACAACCAGGATAACCAAGAAGTGGCTCCGTAAGAAGCATATCAAGGTTCTGGAGTGGCCTAGCCAGTCTCCAGAACTAAACCCGATAGAAAATCTTTGGAGGAGCTCAAACTCTGTGTTTCTCAGCGACAGCCCAGAAACCTGATTGGTGTAGAGAAGATCTGAATGGGCCAACATCTCTGCTGCTCTGTGAGCAAACCTGGTGAAAAACTACAGGAAACGATTGACCTCTGTTGCAAACAAAGGTCACTGTTCCAAATATTAACACTGATTCTCACAGATGTTCAAATACTTATTTGCAGCAGTAAAACACAAATACATTATTAAAGTCATACATTGTGATTTCTGATTTTTATTTTTATTTTAGATTATGTCTCATAGTGGACATTCACCTAAGATGGAAATTTCAGACCTGTCCATAACTTCTAACAGGGAGAACTTGCAAAGTCGCTCAAATACTTATTTTCCTCACTGTAGCTTTACATCAACTCTACGCAGAAGGAAAATATTACTTCCGATTCATCTGAGCAAGTTTTCTATTGCTTTATGTATCTACATTTATCGGAAAGTTGACCGCCCCGATTCCTGAAAGCGGGGCAAGAACTGCCACTAAAGACCATAAATGCTGTCAAAACTACAACATCATAGTTACAACTCCCCAACAAGTGTTTATGTTTTCATTTTAGAGGCAGGAATATTTTTCTTTCTTTCAAAATATACATTTTATATATAAAACGTCCTACCTTGAACTGTGACGTTGTATTGAGCTAGTACTTCTTCTGACGCTGCTGTTACTATCGCCGTATAAAGTCCACTGTCAGATTTTTGGAGGTTTTTTAATTTTATGGAGTATTTTTTTGCCAAAACGTCTATTCTCCCACCATAAGCCCTACGCACGTTTAATTTTCCATTTGGAAAGAAAGACACCAAGACATCATCTGTGACAAATTTCCATAAAAGGAGGTGATAATCGTTCGGGACATCTGCTTCTGAGACGTTAAGAAAAACATCGCCACCCGTCCGCACGAAAACTGAAGTGAAAGCATCGATTCCTGTAAAACACAAATACATAAGATTAGGACTGTATGTTTCATTTTAATATCAGACATGTTTGAAGGAATCCTGTGAATAAAATGGCAGGTTTGCATACAAGATTTCTATTAATTATTTTCATCTGAAAAATAAATTTCTAGGTTGCTCAATGTTGGTTGAACAACTTAAAACCTATAAGACGAATAAAGCTGGTTTTTCCACACTTTTATCATATAGAAATGATTTTCTTTTTAGTCTAATTTGTATTTATTGTGTTGTATTATTTCCTACCTGGTTCATTATTGATCAGAAGAGCCAGCATCAGAAACAAAAACATCATCAACTCCTTCAGTGAAAGACTTTCTCTTTCTGGCAACAAACTCTTGAGCAGGAAATAACATCAACCTGACTATGAGAAGTGTCACCTTTGAGCTCTTCCTGTCCAAAACCACAGTTATGTCCTGACTGAACACGTCTAAACACACAAACAGATTGTTCTTGTCAAAATATAGTCTTAAATTGTTCTGCTTTCCTTTGTCCACCTTTGGTGAATTTGGTGTCTCTGTTGAAGGTTTTTGGCTGCAAAGAGAGAAAAATCTTTTTCATATTTAAAACGAAAGCAGAAAGCCACCAAAACAAAATGCAGAGGAACCATTTTTAGTTAAAAATAATTTCATTAATGTGTCACAATTCATGTTTCTGGACTGTTTTATGTCATCCATTGATGGTTTATAAATAACTTTCACATTTAATATACAATTTATTTGGATTTACATCTTAACTTTAACTAGTTTTGTGGATAATTTCAGCAACTGAACAACAATTTAATGTATATTAAGTATTATATAATATCTATAATGTACTTAGATTAAGCTAATGGAAAGGCCAACTGAGTCAAGCTACCAGTTTAATGTAACTGTCTTTAAGGTCATATGCTTTTATTTTGGAAACTTTCTTGTTAAGGTAGCTATGGTAACAGAACACAGTTCTACCCCATAAGGCTAACAGCAATAAACAGAAAAGGTTAAAAAAAGAATAAAAATCAACAGTTTGAGCTTCAGTTGATCAGGGATCCAGGTTGGTAAATGGGACTGAGGATTATTTGAGTAACTTGAAATGTAAATAGAATAATCTGTGACTGCTAATGTAATGATCTATGTATAACAACTGATGGTGAAAACTATTGTAATTATTATTATTTGTTCTGAATAATGACTGTAGAACATTTTCGTTTGGTGTTATAAGTTACACAAATACAGTTTATAGTAAGCCTGGACAAGAAGTCAATAACGATCTGATAGGCACATGATTAACATCAATAAATAAATAAATTCAGCACCGAACTCCCCAGAACCGCATAGCATTCTGGGGGATGTAGGCAGTACACAGAAACTAGCTCTGGCCAGGAGTCTGTCTGCTGTTTGGCAACACCATTCTGGCGCCCTTAATAGACATTACAGGTACATAGAGACAAGTAGAAACTATAACTCAAATTATACTTGGTTTTTAGTCCTTACCAGTAAAACCAGTAAAGGCATTTAAACCCACCAATCATTGCCTCATGCTCCATATTAATTACTGGCTCAAAGGCCTCCGTGATGGACAAGCCTAGAACATGAAACACATTAGAGATGTTACCTTCAATTATTGGGTGGTTTAGTCAATGTAACGTATTTATATCTGGTACTCTTTGCTTTTGTGTGCTGCCATCTCAATGTTTGTGTGATGATGGATAGAGCTTATATTTGCGTTCAGCACATCTTGCCTGTATGTCGTACAAGGAGCTTCAGTGAAGGCCCTCACTGAAGCTCCTTGTGTTGGTCGCCGGCGGAGATTGTGACAAACACGGCAAAACATCCCTAAGAACTCCACAAAACAGCTTTAACAACAGAACATCTAATGTTTAATTTAACAGCAACATCTTGCTGTTCACTCAGAATAAATTAAAATGCGTTATATTAATATTTAAAGCAGTGCATAAATGTTCCAAAAGAGGGTGCTGTTGTTTCTTGTTGTAATTGCTGGCACTACCACAATTCTGATATGTTTGTCCTGCCGGGGACACCGTAGCGCAGGGGATTTTTTTGCGCGCGAACTGCCGTACTCTTTACAGTGTGTTTACTGCCTGTAAGGTAAGCAGCAGCTCTGCTAGCTCGGTGTAAAATATACAGTATATTGATATACCGATCCATTTCTGTTTGTTCAGTTTGCCTGTTAAGTATAAATTACATTTTGTTTTGGTGATGTTTGATTATTTTGTAAAAAGAAAAACGATTGAATGCTGACAGTGTGTTTACTGCCTGTAAGGTGAACAAAATAAACGCGCCAAAGTCTCCCCACAAGGAAGAGCCCCTGTCTGATTCCTCTCCTGCACGGAACACATCCCACCCTCACACAAACACAACGCAGAGTCCCGGTCGCCGGCGGAGATTGCGACAAACACGGCAAAACATCCCTAAGAACTCCACAAAACAGCTTTAACAACAGAACATCTAATCCTTAATTTAACAGCAACATCTTGCTGTTCACTCAGGATAAATTAAAATACGTTATATTAATATTTTCACCATTTTCAGTTTTATAAAGCCACCCACTGAACTTCGGCTCAACTAACCTTTTTTGACCTTTTCTCGGTGACATGTTGCAGTCGGTGTTACCGTGTGAGGAGGTAGAGAAAGGTAGTGATTTTGGGGGATACCGGTGGGAGGAGAAAAATAACAAACAAAAGTGTTTTCGCCTTTTAACCACTAGATGTCGCCATTGCGCGTAAACGGGTTTTGCCAGGAATACTCATAAACCTTCATTGTCACTGTTACCGTGTATAAAAATGAGGTAATTTACAACAAACAAGCAGCGCTTAGCCTGGCGGCGGGGCAGTAAAGCATGGCGGGCCGCCAGGCCTATAATACACAGGGGGAAACCCTGGGTAACCTAATCTGGACCCTGGACATTTCTCCACAACACTTTGAGCCATTTATACCAGCAGAACTAAGGAAGGCTCTAACAGGTGATCGTTACCTTAACGAGCTAAAAATGCCGCTGAGACAGGCAGAGCCGGACGCTCTTTGAGATGCTAACAGGAGCTATACGGCCTGCGGTACTGACATCACCGATCCGACCGGACCCATGGAGGTCCGGTGTCGCTGATGCCAAACAGGACACAGCGCTACAAACGCTGGGAGAAACGTCAAAGACAAGCAGCAAGTTTATTTGTTTAGCACATTTCAGCAACAAGGCAGTTCAAAGTGCTTTACATCATAAAAACACAGAAAGTCAAAAAAGACACCATATTGTCAAAAATTTATACATTACTGCTGCAGCTTTCTAATTTCCAAAACCAAAAATTACAAACCGATCAGCCGAGGTGAATAAAGCTTTCTGAAACACAGACGTTTTCCCAAAGAAGTTCAGGGCCACCAAGAGGAAGAAGAAAGTAAGAAGCATCCAGGCAGGAAAATGAAGCGACTATGTCTGATTAGAATGTGAATTATTAAGGTTTAAACGTTGTTAATGATTTACAATTAAAATACCTTCAGATCTTATTGAATCACCGTCCATCTCTTACTAAGAAGTTATCATGGAGCCCATTTCACAGGAAAAATCCATTAAATATGTTATCCAACCGAATTATTTACTTTCCAGTCCATTTGTAAAGATTAAAACTTCCAAAAAGAGATGCTATTTTATTTGAAAATAATTCTATTTATATCTCAAAAAATAAAAATATTGAGTTTAAAATGCTGATTAATACAGCTTGGCTAAAAGTGATTACATAGATCAAGCTGTTATTGAAAGTGCATCTCTGACTTTGCACTTGTTTGCATTTAAATGCTTATCTTAAAATGACAATAGATGTCTGCCAGTCAAACCTTTATCACTGGAGAGCAAAAGAGAATAGTGGTAGATTCTTAGAACTTTGCCAAGCTAGATAAGATCGGTGAATAAGATCGACTTCACATGTAAAAATCGGCCGATCACTGATCTCCCAAAATTAAGGAAATCGGTGCAGATAAATCAGTGGACCCCTACTAAATATAGTTTTCAGTTAAGATTTAAACACACCAACAGTTTCTACTGATCTCAGGTTTTCAGGGAGAATAGAAACTAATGGCTGCTGCCTTCTGTTTTGAAGAATCGTGGAGAACCAAGACACAGTACATCTAAAGAAATTAGAATATTGCATAAAAGTTTCACTCATTTCAGAAAGTGAAACTCACATTATATAGAAATATAATTTTGATGATTATGACTTACAGATAATAAAAACCCAAAATTTTGTGTCTCAGAAGATTATAGTACTGTAAAAAATATAATGGAAACTTCTGGCATCACATCCTGATCAGCTAATTAACTCAGAACACCTTTAAACGTCTCTCACTCAGTAGGCTACACCATCATGGAGAAAACTGCTGACTGCACAGAGTCAACGGCTCCCAAAGAGCCACAAAAGGTAATTGCTGGAGAAACTGATCATTGCCAGAGTTCAGCCTTCAATCATATTGACAGAAAATTGAGTGGAAGGAAGAAGTGTACATCTGCAGCAGGAAGAATCACAACCCTGAGAGCTTTGTGCTAGACAAGGGCTACAAATCTCACATTCCCTGTGTTAAGCCACCCAGAGACATCAATCGTCTTACCTGGCGAAGGTGAAAAGGAGCTGAACTGTTGAGGTTTGGTCCATAGTCCTTTCTTCACTGGAGAGAAAACTCTGCATTTCATTTTGTAATCAGGGTGTCAGGGTCTGAAGAGCGGAGAAGCACAGCGTCCATGTTGGTTGAAGTACAGAGTGAAGCTTGAGGTGCCATGTTGTCTCCTGGTTCTGGTCCACTGGGTTTCCTGAAGTCCAGTTTATGCAGAAAATTCTAGAGTGCTTCACGATTCCCTCTGCTGACAAACTGTATGAAGATGCTGATTTTATTTTCCAGTAGGACTTGGTACCGACCCACACCGTCAAAGGTACCAAATCTGGTTCAGTGTCCATGGAGATCCTGTTCTTGACTGGCCAGCAAATTTCCCTGACCTTTAACCCCATGGAGAATCCATTTAGTGTAAGATGAGGTTCTGTCTGAGCTAACTGGGCTTCTGGTTTAGTCTGTTGCATTGAAGAAGGAACTGAACTGAAAGGTAAACTGAAGTAGTTCAGGAATCTCATCAGGATCCATCTTTGATGTTAAGGTTTTCCAGTCCCATTGGGAAGAGATCCCTGGATCTGACCAAGATCCCACTTCAAGTACCATCCATCCCTCCTGGCCCAGGAACCCCTGTTGTCCCCCAGGTGGCGCTCCAGTACTGGTTGAGGAGGAACATCTGGGGATGTTTCACTCCTGGACCTTTCATCTCCGCAGTTTGACGTCTGGAAATAAAAAGAAAATGGATGGATTAACTCTAAATATGAGTCATTGTTAGTGACGACATTAGCTGCGTTTACATTACAAATGTGTGTAAATCTTTGTCTATAATCCACTAAAGCTGAAAAAAACACAACTTCTCAATAAGAGATGAAATTCAAATCACACATGAATGACTTATCGCGGGAACAAACTTTTTCATGTGTGATTTTGATTTCATGTCTATTGCAGCTATTGTTAATTCGTTTAAGACCGCACACCTCTGATGCTGGCAGAGAAGAGGAACACTGATATTGTTTTAGCTGCAACAAAACTGACCTCCATCCATCCATTTTCTAACACCCTAGTGGGGTTGGGAGGTGCTGGTGCCTCTCTAGCTAACGTTCTGGGTGAGAGGCGGGGTCACCCTGGACAGGTCGCCAGTCTGTTGCAGGGCAAACCAGAGACAGACAGGACAAACAAACACACTCACACCTAGGGAGAATTTAGAGAGACCAATTAACCTGACAGTCATGTTTTTGGACTGTGGGAGGAACCCGGAGAACCCGGAGAGAACCTACGCATGCACAGGGAGAACATGCAAACTCCATGCAGAAAGACCCTGGGAATCAAACCCAGGACCTTCTTGCTACAAGGCAACAGTGCTATGCTGTGCAGCCCCCCAAAATTGACCTATGAGGTTATACCGGTAAATATATTCTAAAAAAAAGATGAAAACATCAGATATTAAACAAGGTAATACTTAACTTCCTGTCCAAAGACATTAGTGTAAGTGTCTAATTGCGTTTGTAATGTTTTACATGTTTTTTGCTTGTTCTGTACAGCACTTTAGTCCCTTTGGTAAATTAATGTGCTTCATAAATAAAGCTGGATTGGATTTGGCCATTTCTTTATTAATCCAGCAGATGGCGCTGTTATTCTATCTAACAGAGCCCTGCTTTGCTTTAGCAATGATTTTTGCCATTTCACTTAAATAAACTCATAAGAAAATTGTTTCAAACTTATTTTCATTTCATGGATGTCCTCAAAGGAGATAAAACTACTCATTTATAAAACTTCTAAAAAAAAAACTGGTAAAATATTCAAACTTTTGACATCTTTTCACTTTAATAAAATTTCGCAGTAGATAAAAACTGATTTAATATTTAAGCACACAACTGTTGTGTTAAAGTTGCTATCCATGTGTTAAAAGTTCTATCTATGTAATAAATTTCTATGTGTTAAAGTTCTATCTATGTAATAAATTTCTATGTGTTAAAGTTCTATCTATGTGACTCTGTAGACCGTTTCAGAAAACTAGGTTAGTGATAAAACTAAAAGTTAAAGGGTATTGTAGTGTAGACAAGGGCATATTTGCTTTTATAATGATAGGAAGCCATTAGCCTGAGTCAGGTTACTACTGCATCTTTCTCTGTCCTACATAAATATATTTTTACTTTTCTCTTGTATCTGCAGACGCTGGTTATTCCCAAAGGTTACAGTTTTATCTCACCTTTGCTTGCAGCAGACACCGTGAAAATAGCTAAAAAGGAGAAAAGTAAAGGATGTAGTCAAGTTTAACCCATACATTTACAAAATGTTCACTGAGAGCCTTTAACACAAATATAAAACAAAATGTATTACATTTCTTTTAAATAAAATAAAACAGATTAATGTTAACAAAAGTGTTCAGCAAAACTTTAAATATGAACAAATAAACCAATCATTGAATAAAAAAAACATTTTTTATTACAAAACATACTTATGCATATTTATAGTATGAATATGCTTAGGTTTTATACCTCATTCTGTTTCCCAGTGGCGATTATTTTAAAATTTCCCTCCTAATTCTCCAGGATCCCTCGCTGTCTCTTTGTGATCAGCATGGCAAGAACAGGAAGTGCAAATAAAAAAGGCGCGAAAATACCTCAGTGGAGGATGGAGGCTTTACTAATCGATGCCAGAAGAGGCTTACTAGCCGATTGCTGATTCACAGATCGCAATTTCCTTGAACAAAACGAGACAAACATTAATACATGAAAATTATAACTTTTCAACAACTTTTTACTGTATTTACATTGTTTTTAAGCTTATTCTAACTGTTATAAATTAATATTTATTAACCTTTTTTACTAGTGATTCATATTACAAGTTACTTTCAACTATCCAGGTGGTTGTTGGCAACTGCTGAAAATAACTAATAACGTAGCTTATAATCTAACTTCGTTACTTTCAAATAAATAAATAAAAAAAATCAGTAAAGTAACTAAGTTACTTATTCAAGGTAACTATGCCGCCACTTCTTCTGGAATTACAAAAACAAGGAATTCAGACCAAAGCATTGCAGTTGTGCTTTATATGGACCAGGGCAGATTGATTTAAATGTGTAGAGGAAGGATTTAAAAGCAAATGTTCACTTTAAGTTTAGATCAAACAAGCAGTGAAGTTAAAGATTTTAAAAATGTCTGGCATCTTACTTCACATTTTATCTCTTTGAGGAAAAGTGTTGTCTGCTCTGAGCCAGTTCAGAAAATGTCCTGTTTGTAAATGGACAAGAAATTAAAGTGAGACCTAAAACCACGTAAGTGACAATAACAGTGATTTTGTAAGACGTCTGTGAAAGAGAAGTGATGCCTCTTCTCTTTAGTCATTCAGTCATTCCAATTTGCCTGTTGGTACAAAGCGGAAAGACTGCACCGAATACCCAGCATTCCTCACTTCTTTCCATGAGGAAATTTAAATGTAAGAAGAATTGTACAGTTTTAGAAAACAGTTAGAATTAATAACAGAAAGCATTGCTTTTAATATCTAATATTTGTCTGATTGCTTGTTGTTGTTTCTAATCCTTATTTATGCATCAGGATCTTTGAATGTCATGAAAAGTGCTTTGTAAATAAAATGTATTATTATTATTATTTCAATGTGAGTGTTTGGTCGGACTTCCCAGATAGCAAGCGATGCTAATTCAACGCTGAATTATGGTCAAAAAGGTTGAAGTTAAAGTTAAGGTCAACGATTGACGGTGGATCAACCATCAAACAATCATCCGGTTCTTGGAGAGATGTAATTGGATCAATGTTGTATGTTTGAGTCAAACGAGTCATTTCCATCCATCCATCCATCCATCCATCCATCCATCCATCCATCCATCCATCCATCCATCCATCCATCCATCCATCCATCCATCCATCCAACACGTTTGTCTCTACAGAACCATGAGGGGTGCTGGTGCCAATATCTCCAGAGGTCAATGGGTGAGAGAAGCGGGGTCACCCTGGACAGGTCGCCAGTCATTTCCTTCTGTTTTAAAGATCTATTCGTCACAAAATGCTTCCTGAATCCGCTAAAAATATTTCCATGCGTTATTTTGTTTCTCGTCTAGATCACTGTGTAAATCTCACAAGCAGAACAATTAAGCATCTGTCAATTATATTTTATTTTCTGCATGGAGAAACATGAAAATCACCTTAACAACACAAAGGATAGATAAGAATAGAAAACATTAAAAGACATGAAAACAAAATAAATATTTTGTTGGGTTTTTGGGATTAATAATAATCTTGTATTTCCTCAGTAATTTCTCTACTCACCCAGCAGATGTCACTGGGAATCCATGTTTAACATTCATGATGATCAAACTTGTTAGATATTTTAACTTGGACATCATGGATCCTCTTTGTCACAAAGCATATTTACAGTTGTACAAAAGCATCATATTTATATTTATGAGACAGTGAACAGGTTTCCTCCGTTTGTTCGGAGGTGTTTCCAGTCCCTCCGATGTTAGAAACTTCATGAGTCAGAACGACCCGTCTGCAGAACCTGCTACAGGATTCTGCTTGTCTGGTTCACCTGGTGTCACTGCACGAAAAGAAGTTTAAACATGTCAGTATTCAGACACACTTCACATTACATGTTAGTAATTATGAGCTCATGCAACATTAAGTTTGCATTAGGAGTTTAGAACAACAGAAAGAAGCAGAATCACGATGACCAGACATGATGGAGATTCACTGATGATGAAACAAAAACATAAGTGAGGCAGACTGCTGAACATAATGAATCTTTGTGCAAAAATTTTAACAAGTAATTTTTCTGCAGAGTTGTAATTATAAACTTTATTTCAGTAACAAAATATACATTAATTAGTTTAAACCTCCAAATTGTCCAGCTTGTCTTTAGAGATAAAACTTGCTGCTCACCTCTGGAAACTCGTACATCATTTCCTCTGGTTTGGTTTTCCTTTTACCTTGAAAACAAAGAAAAGTTTAGTTTGTCGTGAGTTGATAAAACTATTAATGTGTAATAAAAATACAGAATTTCTCCTTTTGTCTTGACTGTTTCTAAAACAAACAGCAAAACATAATTTATTATTTGGATAAAAACATAATCAGGTTTCAAACTATAAGATCTTAAAAAGCTACATAAAAATACTGTGAATGCATTTTATGCATCAGCTTTGTGAACTAAAGCAGCAATAATTGAGAACTGAATCTCCCAGTTTATTCAGAACATTGCAACAAATAAAGAGTTAAGAGTCCTACACAGAAAATAAAAGAAGCTCACAGAGCCTGGATGACGATCTAAATCTTCAGAAAACTTCAAAAATTTTAAACTAACATCTCTGATTTTCATTCTTAATTTTTTTCTAATTAATTAAAAATCAACTTATGGATTATAAACAATCATTTAATGTGTTTCAGATCACTTAAAGTCAGGTTTTAAAAAATATTTTCTTTAGTCAATCACATTGCAATCCCGTTTAAAAAGCATAAACATTTTCTGTTTTTAGGATCAGTAAATTATCCATGGCTAGAAATTAGACAAAAGTTACAAAAATCAAATCAGGAACTTATTCTGATCCTTCTTCTGTTTTAAACTGGAATCTACATTATTATACTGTTGTTATATTATAGAAATAAATAAATAAACTAAGACTTACATTTTCTTATAACGACAGTTAAGATGAAAACTACAACCAGTAATGCAGCCAGGATTATTCTTGTGATGTTAATAATTGTAATGTTTCTCTTTTTAGCTGTAAAGAGAACAAAAATATGTGAAATGTTAACATATGAACTTAAAATAAATAAATTAAACATAATGACCGGAGTTCTTCATTTATAAGCTTTTAAAAACTCATGTTCTCTAATTTAATCAATTAAGCATTAAAAACAATATTGCTTTGCTTTAAAATAAGTGAACAAACATCTTCTATCAGTTTTATGTCTTGGTTAAAACTAAAATGTTATTTTCTTGTCATGTAATCTTACCAAGTTCAGTGCAGTGAGTCTCAATCTTTACTTTGCATTCAGCCTTGCTGACCTGGTTGCTATGGCTACAGATGATTGATTCTTGTAACTGATAGATATGAAGAGAAGAACCAGATTTGGTGAAAGATCTTCTCTCTGCTTCTTCCTGGTTGCAGGTTAAATAATCACATCTCAGAGTGATGCTGATGGAAGCGTCGTCTGTCCTGCAGGTCGCCGTCAGGTTATAGGAGGAGCTGGATGAGCAGGTAAAGGTGAGATCAACTGGAGACACTGGATCTGAGGGAGGAAATAGATTTGAGAAGTTTTAGAATATTAGAAAAAAATGCAAAGAGAGGCCAGAATCCAACAAGAAATGTAATTCAAAGGACAAAATTATTCTTACAACACTTTATTTTAGCTTGTTGTGTTTATGACTATGGATTTTATCAATAAAGGTTATAAAAACAAAGAGAGGTCACGCTGTAGGTCACAGTTTTTGGTGTTTCAACTTCATCTATTTAGAGTCGCATGTAACTAGTTATAATATACACTGATCAGGAATGTACATATGAAACAACTTACCTTGAACTACAACGTTGTATTGAGCCAGTATTTGCTCTTTAGGTGATACTACCATTGCAGTATAAATACCACTGTGTGACTTCTGTAGATCCTGTAATTTCACACTGCAACTTTTTTCTATAACTTCAACTTTTCCAGAGCGATTGTTAACAACATTTGGTTGGGAACCAAGCAAAAACTCTACCAGTATATCATCTTTAAATTGCCATATCCAAATGCGAGAATTTGATGGAATTTCAGCTTCTGTGAGATTAAGAATTAAATCATCTCCAGTTTTCACAAATACATCAGTCACTGCAGAGGAACCTGAAAAATGAAAAACAAAATAAAATTCAAACTAAATTGAGATCAGTACAAAGTTGTCAAGTACATTAGACAGAACAGACTGAGGTGTATTCCTAAAATGTCAGTATTGTTCATCTAAAAAAAGAATTAATTAATACGTTACATACAATTATGCTGTCAGTGTCATTATTATTTTTTAAATAAATATTGTCTGTATGTCGCTGATGGGTAATTCCTTCCAGCAGCTGTTAGACTTTCCACTGTTCCCAACAAACCCAGTACGATGTTTGGGTTCCTGATTTTCTTTCTACAAGATTCTATATTTTGTAAATATTCTGTTTTTGCACAAATATACAAAAGTGTAATGTGCAGTTTTTGGATTTAACAAGTACATATGCTGTTTTTAAAAGTTTTTCTTAATTTTTACACCTAAAACAGGCAAGGCTTTTTGTAAAAATAAAGCATATGTAATATATTATACAAACAGACACAGTGAATGTTTTGTACCTGAAGACCGTTTTGCATATTTTCTTCATAGTATTAATTTCTGTCATTTTTCTCCATCATTTGAAAGTATAAAAAGTTCAAACTAACTTCACAATCTAACCTGACCAAACCAAGACTAAAACACAGTCAGAGATTGTTCATAGAAAAAATAATGAATAAATAAAATAAATTGAACAGTTAGTAAAACAAAGTGATGACGATAAATCGCTGTGGCGATAATTTTAATAATTATAATGAGTTAAAAGAAGATCATCTGACTTGATTATAGGGTAGTAATTCTAATTTCTACAGAAAGGTTTTGTAATTTAAGTTTAATTTCTGTAGTTTGTGAATTAGTGAACATGGAAGGGTTTCAGTGAGAATAAAAGTGAACTAAAGTTTGACATTTTAAATCTTTAAATATTTCTTATCTTACTGAACTGAACCTTCTTCCTTCCTGCTTTTGTTTCATGAGATCGACACGTTTACGGTGATATACCTGATCTGTGACAGGATTAATTTAGAACGAAAGGAAAATGCTCAAAACTTTCAAATGTAAAAAACAAACAGAGAAAAAACAGAATTTACCTTGAATTTGAAGTGTGTAGATTAGAAACAGATGAAAAAGAAGTGTGAGAATCTGCGCCATTTCTCACATCGAATGAGGAAGATTCATATAGGAAGTGATAACTTCCTATATGAACTTACAGGGTCATATACGAACCTGTTGTTCTTCTTGACTCTCTTCTTTTCCAAACAGTTTCCATGAGGAACATCTCAGGAGAAAAGGAGGTTTCTTCAAGACAACAGATCATAAAGGAAAAACATCCATCCTTTCTTATTGTTGTTTTTGGAGATTTTAACAGCGCAAACATCTGCAATGAACTTCCAAAATATGAAAACACACTAAGCCGACGTTAAGCAAAATAAAAGATGCATATTGGACTTTCTGATCACTGCTTCATCTCTTCCCAAACTACTAGTAGAAATTAAGGACATTTAGCTCGAACCTTTAGGACTTAGAGCAGGGGTCTCAAACTCCAGTCCTCGAGGGCCGGTGTCCTGCAGTTTTTAGATGTGCCACAGGTACAAAACACTGGAATGAAATGGCTTCATCACCTCCTCCTTGTGTAGATCAGTTCTCCCAGCCTCATTAATGACCTAATTATTCTATTCAGGTGTGGTGCAGCAGAAGCACATCTAAAAGTTGCAGGACTGCGGCCCTCGAGGACTGGAGTTTCAGACTCCTGACTTAGAGGGAACTGAAAACTCTCTACACTCCAGTTTTAAAACCCTTACACTTCCTGTAGCTCATAGATTTTAAGATACTTCTGTTAGTTTATAAATAACTGAAAGGTTTTGCACCAAAATACATTAAACATCTGGTTCTGTATCAACCGTTCAGACCTCTCAGGCAGGGGTCTCAAACTCCAGGCCTCGAGGGCTGCAGTCCTGCAGTTTTTAGATGTGCCACAGGTACAAAACACTGGAATGAAATGGCTTAATTACCTCCTCCTTGTGTAGATCAGGTCTCCAGAGCCTTAATGACCTAATTATTCTATTCAGGCGTGGTGCAGCAGAGGCACATCTAAAAGTTGCAGGACTGCGGCCCTCGAGGACTGGAGTTTGAGACCCTGCCTCAGGTCTTCTAGTCTGCTCCAGAACCAAACAATAGCTGAGTTTCCATTACAAATATGGGGAAATCTTTGTCTATTTTCTGCTAACATAAAAAGCAACAACATAATTTTGCAATTGTGGTGTTTTCATTGAATAAAAAATTTAATTAATGAATAAGTTTGTTTACACATAAGTCAAAAAATCACGGCACTGATGGATGTAAAGAGTTACATGAGATATATTCATAATTCAGCTGTAGCGCTCATCATTTATCAGCCAATCAGAAGAGATGTTGTAGTCAGGAGTTCAATATGGAAAAGTTGGTTTTTCACTTATTACAAAAGCTTGGTTATGAAAAGGCAAACACTTTGTGTCGTGAGTTTTTGTCTTTAAGAAGATTATGTTAGTAGTAATTTTGACCTTATTAAAAATAAAAAAATGTGGTTGTCTGTATCAACCACCTGGTCAAATTTGTATCATTCTTGAATTGCTGTTGGGCCGCGCAAAATCAGTGAAAGGGCCAGAAATGGCCCCCGGACCACACGTTGAACACTTCTGTTACAATGACTGCATGAAAACAAATTTAAACACCGCAGGAAATGAAACAAATATATTTCATTTCCTCAAGATTATTAATAATCTCAAGGTTTTCAAAATGTGAATAAAAAACTTTCTATTTAATCCACTAGATGGCGCCGTGACTCCTCCGTGATTTAACATTACAGTTTATGTGGTATTAGATCAGTCCTTAAAAATAAAATAAAACTTGTCAGACTGGCTCTCCTCAAACAGGTGATCTGAGATCTGATCTATTAGTGGTAGCAAAGCATAAAATACCTGACCTGCATGACGATTTTCTCTTCTATAACAAACTTTGTGTAAAAGCCAACAATGTTCTACATATTTACAAAAAACACCCTCCCCCGGTCTTCTGATGTGATACTGTCATTTTTGAGTAAACCTGTAGAAATTTACGCACATATTTCATTTAATTATTTGCATTTTTATATAGTTTTTCTCCGTTAAATACATTTTACATATTTATGCTAACATTTACTAACATGGTGTATGTTTTAAGTCGTTAAATGAAGCTTTAAAATGACTGTACCTTGTTATTATTATTATTATTTCGCACCACAACTTTAAAAAAATATATATATTTTAAATCAATAAAATTGGAAATGGTCACATTTACTGTACCGTAACTGTTCGTGTGTGCGCGCAGCTCCAACAGGAAGTGAACGCGCACTCATTTCCGCTGCAGCAGCTTCAACGGTCACGTCAAAAAATAAAAGGAAAATGTGGACGGAAAGGACGGACTAAAAGCTGGGGAGAGATCATCCAGACCGACCCGCCAGCTGCTTTCTCTTCCGTAAGAAGTCGTTACCAAGCAACTGCTTGTATTCGAGACTTCGGTCGGAACATTTAACGTGTTTTTAAGGGTCGTTTTGAGGTGAACGCGTCCCCTTCTTGTGTGCTGAATTAGCCAGCGTTTAGCCAGCCCGCTGCTAGTGATGGGGACGAGAACGAGTCGCCTTCAGGACCCAGATCCCTCTCCCTTCGTAAAAGATGGCTCAAAGCGGGATTCCTATCGACGACCCCGGTGTACCAGGCCCACCAGCCTCGTCGTCGACTTCTCGGTGAGCTTCGAGGAAACGGAGGCCAACAGGAGCCGATCTGAGGAAGGGAGCGACTCGGACTTGGGGCAGCATGGAGGGGCGAGCGCCGACGGCAGCCCCGCCGACCACCGCAGCATACCGTCCGGCATTAGCCAGGCGTCTCCGGGTGACGACAACAACAGCGAGGGGAAACCCGAGGAGGACGGCGGCGTGAGCCCGGGGGCCCCCGCCGACGCGGAACGCCAAGCCGGGGAGGAAACAGGCCGCACGCCACATCGCACTTTTTCAGAGAGGCTCCCCGGGAATCGGCACTCTTCCGCCCGCAGCGTCGGAGCCAGGTCCGCCCGCGTTCGTGGCACACACCAGCGGCCGGTGTCGGAGGCTTGGATCGGCCTTTACCGTGTTAACAACCGACATGGCAGTAAGTAAATACAGTCAGGAACCGAAGCCGTGTTATATAATTTTCATAATGTTTGCCACAGAAATAGACTTCGCTCCAAGTCCGTCCTTAACTTGTCCAAACAAGTTAATCAACTTCACTGTCTCTGTAAATCTGTTTTTATTTAACACATTTAGATGCACCGATCAGACTTTTCTCAAGCTTATACCGATTTCTAGTTATCTTCCAGGGCTGATTTTTGACCGATTTAATTTTCATTTTAGAACCTATAGTTATGAATCCAATAGAATATTTAGCAATGAAAAGAAATATACTAATTTGCTCAAGAGAGCATCGTTCCCAAACCTTTTATTTCCCAACTAAATTCAAAATGTACATTAAAGTTCATGCTATAGGTTGTTAAACGGAAACAATGTTTTTAGCTATCTTTGAAGAAAGATGGATCAAAGTTTATTATTGGTTTAAAATACTTGTGGTTCTTATTGAACTATAAAGAAAACTCCTATTTTGCAACATCAAACAAACTGATCAAATAAAAAATATGGGCAAACCCATTTCTGGTTCAGTGGTTACTGATTTTCCAGAAATGAAAGTGTCTCAAGGCACATGCTGGTGGTTGATGAGTTTATAGACCAAACATAGTGGAATTTCTTAGTTTTGATACCTTTTTGGAAAAAAAAATTGTAAAAGAAAACTCTGAATTTTCCATACTTGACATGATAAACACCAACCTGAGCCTGTCCAAGTGAAACTAGCTGGGGAAACTATGCATCCAAGGATATATTTTATGTATTTATAGGATTAAGACGGCAGCAGTTTCTATTTTTGATGCATTTAATGAGAAAACTATAATTGGATTAAAGCCTGGATGGGGAAAAAATCTGCCTTTTCCAATGTCTGTTTAATGGATCGGTGCATCTCTAAGACACGACACTTTGTTAAATGCAGGTAGCGAATGTTTGTGCTTTCATAACAATCAGTGAATGTTAGTCTAAAACACAGAAGCACTATTTATTATAAAAACAGTTCATGTGTTGAATTTGCAATAACTGTGCTGTCCTTCAATGACAATCAGCAAATGTTGGTCTAAAACACAGAAGCACTATTTATTATAAAAACAGTTCATGTGTTGAATTTGCAATAACTGTGTTGTCCTTCAATGACAAAGTCATTTCTCATTCAACAGAAAACTGCATCGTCTGTGTTACTTTAACATGATCACTTTAAACAATCATGTAAATGTGCCAGAATTCGCCATAAAAGCTAATTTAGGTAAACTTATCTTGCTTCCCTGACATGTGTAAACCTTTAAACTCCATTGTTTCACTGACTAAATAATGAATAAAAACATTGCACAAGAGGAAATTAAAAACATGTGGTCAATATCACATTGACCCACAGTTTTACAGACGTGGAGACCAGAAAAATGTAATATTTCCAAAAAAGATTATCACACTGATAGGGGGAGGTTATGCATAATGTTCCACATAATTAAACTATCTGAATATTTAATCCTGTTTTCCTAAGATATATAATTATGTTTTGATAGAACAGAGGATTTAGTTCAATTTAAAAAATCCCCCTGGATCAACCTGGTCTGAAATTATAATGGATTATTGGGGGAATTTACATTCCTGGACAGTTAATCTCTTTTCCCGTGCTAGCATGCTGACTGAAACCATCAGAGACCCCATTGTCTGCGGCGGAGCAGTGGCGTAGAACTGTAAGTGGCGACACAGAAGCTCTTTCACGTTTCCGTAAGACAGCGGTTGTCTTTGACAATCCTCCAGCATGCAAGTTAAAAACATGAAGCAACCGACTGTGTTTCTCCTTTTTCAGGGGGGAGATAAGTTTGCAAAAGGTGGGAAGCAGTACATGCAACTAACAATCATTTTAATAATCGATTATTTCGACCATCAATTTAATTTGATTTTAAAAAATCTACATATTCTGCAGGTATTTCATTTAACCACTTAAGCCTTTTCTTTATACATT
Organism: Xiphophorus hellerii; assembly: GCF_003331165.1. NCBI lineage: Eukaryota > Metazoa > Chordata > Actinopteri > Cyprinodontiformes > Poeciliidae > Xiphophorus > Xiphophorus hellerii. The sequence goes on from NC_045677.1 coordinate 24,630,607, forward strand.
ATTAGAAATACATTAAAATATGCAAATGATTGCTTTTTTGAATAAGAAAATAAGAACTTTATTGCCTAAGATGCAATAACTTAGCATTTCTTTAGTGCACACTTCATTATTTATAGCAAAAGGTATATCTGCATTTTTTTTAAATAACTGGATTGCCAAAGCACTTTGAACTGCCTTGTTGCTGAAAAAGTGCTATATAAATAAAACTACTTCTTCTAAAGATGCTTAAATGCACTTACCAATTAATCACAATTAATCCGATTAATCGTTCGGTTTTTATGATTTTTCTTTTGGAGTGATAAACGACAATACACTTACTTCCTGTCTGACCAATTTAAAAACAGAACAGTCTTTCAATGATCAATTAACCGTTTCAGCTCTACCAGATTTTCAACATTCCATAAAAGTCAGAATCCCCTCCCCTTATTTTTCTTTTGGAGCGGTAAAAGACAACCTTCTGTCTGGAGGATTTAAAAACAGATCAGTCTTTCAATAAACGATTAATCACGATTAATCGTTTCAGCCATACATTCAGGATAATCAGATGCAAGCAGATGGTGGTGTTGTGACTGAAAACATGACATTTTGATCCACAACGCTGCAGAGTGGTGGGTTTCCTGGGCTAGCCCTTCAGCCAGAGTAGGGAAATGGGTCACAACTTCACAAGCTGGCAGCGGCTCATAGATGGAGGAGGAGGCGGGGGGGGGATGTAGGGCAGCAAGGTGCTGTTTCTGCCTGACTGTCACATCCATGAATGGCTGAGTGCTGGCTTTCCCTCAGGCGTGACTCACTGTTTTTATACGGATGCACACAGTCGAATGATTCTATTTCAGGCCAGCCGAAGTCGAGGTAGCATCATCTGAATTCAGTTTTATTTGCTCATCTCTGTCCAAAATGACATCGTGTCCTAATCCCAGCTGCCCTCTGCAGGTATTCGCTGCCCTTTCTGCTCGAAGCCTTTCCCAGGTGGTCGGATCGAGGATCACCTGTTGAGCTGCCTCACGTCTCCTCCGCTACCTTACAACAGTAAGCGTCCAGTAACTTGACGCTCTGACAGCTGTGTGTGTGTGTGTGTTGTTTCTGTTTTTAAAGGCCGATGATGACGCTGTCTGTCGCCTTGTGTGTGTGCGTTTGTTCGCAGCGGACGTGCTGAGCAAAGACAGCGGGGAATGCTCGATCTGTCTGGAGGACCTGGTGCAGGGGGAGACCATTGCCAGGCTGGCCTGCCTCTGCGTCTACCACAAAAGGTATTTAGAGCTCAGCACGTGCATGGAAACTGTTTCAGTATTTAACACATTTCTCAGAAACCAGAGTTGGGTAGTAACTAGTTACATTTACCTGAGTAACTTTTTGGAAACAAATTACTTTTAGGAGTATTTTTACTATGTTGTACTTTCTATTTTTACTTGAGTAATTTTATTATGAAGTATTTCTGCTCTTAATTGAGTAAAATTTCTGGATTTTCTACCCACTGAGTGAAAAACAAACATATTTTAACCAAAAACTCACCAGACACACACATCCATTTTTTGTTAAAGTTTCATACGTTTTTTATTGATAAAAACTGGTCTGGAAAAAATGTATTTTGCCTGATTTTGTTATTTTTGTTACTTGTATGAATTATTGTCGTTTTCGTCCTACAAATAACAAAATTTCCACTTTGGTCTGTCTGATTATGTAATTTTAAAATATTAAATGATTGATAGTTTGATCAGTTCCTCAGTAGTTGAGTAGACTTTATACCAAATACTTTTTTACTCTTACTTGAGTAATTGCTTGGATGGCTAAATTTGACATTTACTTAAGTAAAAGTACGTTGAAGTAGTGCTTCTCTGGCTTTAGTAAAGTTTTTAGGTACCCTGCCCACCTGTGTCAAAAACACTTGATAGATAAATTTCCAAATTTTGGGACTGCAGCTAGAGATTATTTTAGCTAATTATTCTGCAATATGTAGCTTTGACCAAGATATGTTTTTTTTAACATAACTGTTAAAACTGTCACGGTAATATCAGACAGATAATCTGTGAAAAGATTGATCTGCTCCACCTCCTCCTTGAGCTGCTGTTGCCATCTGAAGATATGCAAAAACAGCCAATCAGAGCCAGGAGGCGGGTCTTGGCGTCGTTTATCCACCTCATGTAGTCGCTGCTAAATGTTCTAATGACTGAGAAACTACTTGACATTACAGGAATACAGTTTATATGCCGTTTAACTAGCATTAGCATTCACAACCATTAGCATTCTTGCATAATAGCTATGATATACATGGGATATATAGTCCCTTCTTTTAGAGGTCCACAAATAGTCCATTTTGAACCACATATTAATTAAATGTCTATTAAATAACACTTACAATTTTAAATAGTAATTTATTTTAAATTATAATATCTCAAATTATAAGTCATTAACAAATCATGGATAAACCCAAAACAAATCTTTCAAGAAACCCTTTGTTGCAGTGCAGTTTTAATTTGCCGTAAATAGTTATGCAACATTTAATTGCTTTAATTTGACCTTTTGGAGATGGCGATGCAACAAAACTACGCTTTTAAAAAATGAGAAAGGAGTTTGGTTCACCACTGATTTGGAAAGTTATTCGTTTCTTCTTCACTGCAAAAACACAAAATCTTACTAAGTAATTTTGGTCTAGTTTCTAATGCAAATATCTTAATACACTTGAAATAAGACAAAACTGACTTACAAATTACTTTTTAGCAAGAAGTAGGAGCTTTTTTTTAAGTAAATAATTGCTTAACAAGTTCTAGTTTTGTCGGCAGATTATTTTGCTTATAACGATATTTTTCCCGTGTTTTAAGTTAATTTATGAAGCCTCAATTTCTTGCTGAAAAGCTACTTTAATAGTTTGTCTTATTTCAAGCGTACTAAGATATTTACACCAGAACTAGACTGAAATTACTTGGTAAGATCCTGTTTTTGCAGTGTGACTGGTTGTTCTGAAGTTATCTTAAAAGCTTTGTAAATTAAACTTGGATTATTATTAGAGAATCAAATGTCCTTCTCTGGAATTTAGCAGCTTTAAACTGAACCACAAATGTTTCTCCAACTGTTAAAACATCGTTACATATGAGCTCGGCACACCCTCAGATGTTCAGAAACCTCTTGGAGGTTTAATAATTATGAAGCTGTTAAAGGACCTCTGGTGTTTGCCTGGTTCCAGCACATTTACGCTGGCGTTTCGCAGTGTGCTTTAATGAGCCTCTCTTGGATTTCCCCCTCGTTTTCCAGCCGTCGCCGACTCCTTCAGATTTTTAAGTGCGAGCTTCGCGGGGATGACGCCACTCTCCACCTTTTTTTATTTATTTTTTTTGTCCGTCAAAGTTGCCTCACAGCCGAGCCGTCGAGGCAAGCAGCTACAAGAACGTCCCGGCCTGGAAGTCCGTGTAATTTCCTCACACGGAAAAGCTGAGTGTGTTGGAATTTAGCTTCACTCCAGGGAACTTCACTCAAGATCAGACGGATGACTGACTTCACCTCGGTTCTGGTTGAAGGCGGGCTCGCCTCCAGCTTTTTTTTTTTCTTTTTTTTCTTCAAGGTGTGGTCGTTGGATTGCGTGAAGGAAATTTTTAATTTTACCCATGGAGCAGTAGAGATTCAGGGAAGGAAGCAAATCGGAGAGTGAAACAGCTGAAAATGATTACATGATTCGTCATGTTTGATAACAGAAGTCGATCAGAAAAAAAATGTATAAAGCAAGGGTTTCCAAGGTGCGGTTTGGGGGCCATTTGTGGCCCTTTTACTGATTTTTTTTTTTTTTTTTTTTTTTTTTTGCGGCCTCCAACTGCAGTTAAAGAAAGATACAAAATTGGCCCATCCAGCATAAGGGGTTGATGCAGTTAGATTTATTTATTTATTTATTTAATCAGAGTAAAATTATTACTGACATATTTTTCCTATTTTCAAGTACAACACAAAATATTCACCTTTTCATAACTACGTTTTTATGATAATTAGAGCAACATTTATCCAGAGACCTTTACTGAAAACTGACTTTGCTGCACTCAAATCAGCTTTTATTTAATTTTTCAAACTTTACTAAATAGAGCAAGTGCTTTGAAAGAAAGTTATCCTGATCTTATAACTGAGAGTAAAGTTTGGGGATGAAATGATTAATTGGATTAATCAGTTACTGAAATATTTATCAATTAATTTAGTAATTGATTAATCGTTAACTGGAGAGTAGAAACAAAAAAAGAACAACACACACAGAAGTAGTGATGCTCAGACACAAAAATGTGGGCCAATATCGATATCCGGTATCAATATTGTTATGGCCAATAACCGATATTTACTTGGGTGTTTTAAAATATTGCACATTTAGTTAATTGGTGAGAAAAAAGTTTAAAGTTGCAAGAAAAAGTTGCTGTGATTTTAGTTTTGACTCAACACATTTGATAATATATAAAATAAACACGATTTAAATCACATTCAGCTCCAACTAGTGGATGTAAAGAAAACCATCCAGTCTGTTTTTGTTGTGAAATATTGTGATAAATTACGCATTTTTCCTCACTTGTCCCTTTCTTATCTGTCATTATGATGCTTCTCTAATTAGTGGTTTTACAAGCACATAATGCAGGGTGAAGAACAGTTCCTGGCATGCGAAGCTTTCTAAAGTAAACAAATGTTGCACTTACACCAAAAATGCAGCTTTGTCTCTTAATTATTTGGTTTCTTAATCAAAAAGCAGGAGTGTATGGTTTCATCTTTCATCAGCCCTTCACCGGCTTCTAACCAGCGATTCAGGAAGTCGATGAAATCTTGTGGGCGACTCCTCAGGTTGTTACATTAGCGTCTGTTAATCAGAGAGTTTTGTGTTTGTGCAGCTGCATCGACTCCTGGTCCAAGGTGAAGCCCTGCTGCCCCGAACATCCCTTCGATTGACTCGCAGGTCAGGCGCTTCCAGCCCAGCGACCAGATCGACTCAGGTAAGCCCACGCTACAGGTGACTCAGATTATACATGTCTGGAAAAGTTGGTCAATTTTATTCAGCATTTTTGGTCTAGTTTCTACTGCAAATGTCTTAAAACACTTGAAATAAGAAATAAAGAAAAACTAATGGATGCATGTCAGATTATTCCATTTGCAACAAGACATTTTTTCCATGCCATAGGTGAAATAATCTACTTTTTAAAGATCAATATTAAGGAATTATTGACTCAAAGCAAGCTCCTATTTCTTACTGAACCGTTGCCTGTAAGTTAGTTTTCTTATTTCAAGTGAACTGAGATATTTTCACTAGAAACTAGACAAAAAAATTCTTGGTAAGATTTTTGTGTGTTTTTTTTTTTTGGAGTGCTTGTAAACATCCTTGAAAATATAAATACTGTTATAATCCAATTGCATAATTTCATATTGAAATGTAGAAAAAATGGCATTTTACAGTGTGAAAACATCCAACTAGTTTTGGTTTTATATATAATTAAATACTATTATCCTTTAATTTGTGGCTGCATGTGGAGCTCCTTACTTTAACTTTGGGAACGATTCATCGTTATCCTGATTAAAGACCAAATTCCTAAATAAGTTCTTGAACTCTGGCAAACGTTCCCCGAAAATGAAAAAGGCCCACAGCATGACAGAATTTTTTTTTTTACTATCATTTAAAGCAGGCTGGATGTTACTTGTTTATTTTTTATATATTCATCCTTTGCTTCATGTCAAACCCACGTAGATTGTTTTTGTTTTTGAAAAGCTCAACATAAAGTTTCAGTGGAAGAATGAGGCTCAGCAAACTGCATGTTTACGTTTGTGATGGTAGGAAAGAAAAGGTTTTCCATCGTCAGTCTGGCAGATAAAGTCTAAATGTCATTATGAACAGTTCTAAAGAAAATAAATAAAAATCTGGTGCTACAAAAAGTAACAAACTTGCACTGGTTGTGCTGTTTAAGTTTTTTTTATTTGCATTTGCATGTTTTTTAAAAATATATATATTTCTGTGTAAAATTAATGAATGTCATTAATTAGCATGTGTTTAGTGTCGTCATTGTTGCTGGACATAACAGTGGGAAGTGAGACCGGTGTCGCATCATATTCACACCCCAGAGAAACAAAGACTTATGGATTAAAAGTACCTAGATAGTCTGAAAAATTTAATTAGAATACATTTTAAAATTGGTTCAGATGTATCCATTTATAGAAACTGTTTGGTAACAATAATTTGGTTAAAAACATTTTTTCTGAATGAAAATGTTTTTATATTAAAGGTTTTTCCCGACATTTTTCAGTGAAATTATGCTGCTGCTACTGAATTGATTTTAACACTTTAACATCTTCTTCATCGCATTGCACAGTGATTTAAAAATGCTTCTTAAGTAGAGTTTTATGTTTTATTATACATTCTGCAAGTTTCATTTGGTAAAAAAACCCAAACTAAAATCATTGAATCTAGCAGTCCTCTCAACCTCAACCTAAAGTAGTTATTCATACATTTAAAAACATGACTCATCCGACCAGCAGCTTCGTCTGTCTGCCTGCTCATGTCAGCAGCTGAGCAGCAAAAATAACAGGTTTGATGTCATTAAAATATTTTCTCACCCACTTCCTCGTTCTATAATTTAAACGTCACCAAGTTGGTCTGAAATAGTGGGGATTGCCTCATCTTTTCTCACTTTGTTCAGACAGTGACTCCAGTCAAAGTTATCATTGTAAGAGCAGATATTGAAACTTTAAGGACTGCTGGGATAAATCTCCAAAAAGCTAAAGTTTACTGAACTTAACGACAAACATGAAGCTTCACCCACAGCCTGGAAGCTGGGCTGCAATAAGGAGAATTTATTTATGCCTTATTAAAGAGAAACATGTTGGATTTTTCCACCGAAGCGACTTCAGCTGTAAAGCAGAGAAATTTACTTTCTCTGCTTTACAGCCGTTACTTAAAAACAGGAAGTGCTTCATCCTCCTCTGCTGCTCAGAGACGCCGTTTACCTCAGTGTGCAGATTACTGATGATGACAGTATTTACTGAGGTGCACTGCAAAAATACTTGGTAAGACAAAATCTTATCAAGCATTTCTGTCTAGTTTCTAGTCCAAATATTTCAGCGCATCTAAAATAAGACAAAAGTAACTTAAAAGTAAGTATTCTGCTAGATATAGGAGCTTGTTTGGAGTAAATAATTTCTTAATAAGGATTTAAAAAGTACAAGTTCCACTGAACTAAAACTTTTATCAGCATTAAGGAATTGTTGACATAAAGTGAGCTCCTCTATCTTACTAAAGTTGTAAATTAGATTTTCTTTGAAGTGACCCAAAATATTTGCACTAGAAACTAGACCAAAAATACTAGGTAAGATTTTGTGTTTTTGCTGCACAGAAGAAACGAACGGCTGTTAACTTTTCAAATCATTAGTGAAAACAAAACTCCTTCCTCTTTCTTTAAAGATAAAATTGAGTCAATTAAAAGTTGCATAACTATTCCAGGCAAATTGAAGCTGCAACACAAACACAGTAAAATGTTGAACTTTTACTGTGATACTGATAAAATTAAGGATGCAAGAAGAAACCTGCCTAATTCTTGGTTCTTCTGGCACAGATCTGCGAACAGGCAAAGAAAAAACGACCGAAAAATGAAACATTCACTGAAAACTGGGCCAAAAATACTTGGTAATATTTGGTGTTTTTGCAGTGTGAGAAGTTGAAGTTAAATGTTCTCTTTTTCTCTGTTTTTTTCTCTGTTTTTACAGGAGATTACACCGGATCCCAACAAAACCACAATAAGAATCAAGAATTGAACGAGCAAAATTCATATTTCCGTTTCCGATGTAAAAGGTCAGCGGGATCTTCCTCTATCGATTTAAACTCGACCTGCCAAACGCCGACGTTGAAACCAGCTGCTCCATCTAATAACAGAGATGTCTGTCTGTGAGTGTGTGTGTGTTTGTGTGTGTGTGGACTCGTATCACCGGGGGTCATTTAAATATTATTATCCAAGAAAACCAGATGGAGTTTCAGTGACCGGCGCCTCTCCTGTGCGTTTCTGTCTCTGAATCTTATCAACTATTTTTGCAAAAAACAAAACAAACAAAAACAAAGTATTGTTGCAAGTCCTACATCGGATGAATGTTTCCTCTTCTCTGCTTTTCCCCCCAAATTAACCAAATCTTCAGCTGTTACGTTTATTTCTGCTCTGACACGATGAGGACCTGTTTTTGGTGGAAAGGGGGGCTGCTGCTACTCTTTCTCTCTGTTTTTTGTTATTATTTTTCTTGCTTTCTGTTACCTTTAAACATTTCAGGGGAAGTTTTGGGCCTTTGTGTTTTGTTTCTTTTAAAGTCGGCCAGTTTTGTCTCCTTGTTGCCGTGGGGATTGTTCAGGAAGATTTCGACAGTAGCACCGCGTTGGCGCCAGCTGGAGCATTTTTCTGTTATTTCTCATACGATCTGGGATGACAGTGAGCGACGGCGGGGTGAATTTGTCCTGTGTTTGTTTGTATATACATTAAAGTGTGTTTGTGTTTGTTGTAAACTTCGCAGATGTCTGGTTGGTTGGTACTTTCTATGAATGCCGTTTCTTTTTTTCTTTTTTTTTTCTCGCCAACGCCGGATCGCGCTGGGACAAGTAGACAGATTTTTGGGGGCATGTTTACGCCATGTGGCATCTGCCTCCTCTTCACAGCACTGGGGGCTATGGACAGCTTATGGTTAATAATTACATAAGCAGCAGGCACCCTCTTGCTTTTCCACCCTGCCTTTTTATTTTGAGCATTTTTAGCTGACATATTGTCGTGATTATTGCTAAATGTGTTAAGTGGCTTTCCTTTGCCTTTTTTGTGCTGATTTGCCTTTTTTGGGCTCTTAAATTGAGCCAGCAGAACAAACAACTTGATTTCTTTTTATCTGTTTCATGGATTTTCAACCCAGACGGTTCAGTTTTAGAGCAAAGGTGTTCAAAGTAGGGTTCGGGGGCCACTTGCGGCTCCTGGATTGATTATGTGTAGCCCTCGGACCAAAATTTGAGAATTATAATCTATTACTTTTAAATAAAAATCTACTTACAAAAATGTTACACTGCAAAAAAATAAAAAGTATTTTGGTCTAGTTTCTAGCGCAAATTTCTAAGTTACATGTAGTTTTGTCTTATTTCAAGTGTACTTTTTTAAGTCAATAAGTACTATTTCCACTGGCAGATTATTTCACTTAAAACATGGAGAAAATGTCTTGTTATGAGTTAAATAATCTGGCAGTGGAACCAGTACTTTTTCATCAATATTAAAGAATTATTCACTTTATGAAACAAGCTCCTATAACTTGCTATGGTTACCTGTATGTTAGTGTTTGCTCTAGAAATTAGACCAAAATACTTGGTAAGATTTTGTGTTTTTTGCAGCGTATTTGCAACTTTTCTGGTTTCCTTCCGTTGTCGTGGTAACTAGGACCACATTTACTCATTGACTTGTACGCTAAAGTACAATCTGTTTCACCAAAATCTGCTTTTATTTGCTGTATTAAAACTTTTTTATTCTCTCAGTTTTCTTCAATCGAGCCCAAAACAATAAGCAAACTGGATGCCTTTCGTTTAATAAGGAACCTTTGGATTTACAATCCCATAAAAATCAGAGTTCATTCTTATTGCTGAGTAAGTTTTTAAAAAAAAAAATCAACATTTTGGTGATTTCAATTTTTTTTACCCCTCCGGGGGGTCTTTTGTGGGCTCTAGTGTCCCTTATATGATAGTAGGCTGACAGGAAACGGGGAAAACATACGGCAAATGTCGTCGGGTCCAGGAGTCGAACCCGCGACGGCCGCGTCGAGGACTCAAGGCCTCCAAATACGGGTCGCGCTAACCACTACGCCACCACGGCACGCCCGGTGATTTCAATTTTTAATAATTATATTTTTTGTCGTGCAGTCACTTCTAATGCTAACAATTTTGGCGAAAAGAGTTGGATTAGTCTTGGTTTTCTTTAATTTCCTCCCCTGGTTCACGGTTTTCTGCAGTCTGAGGTGCTACGACTCGCCCCACCACTAGTGGGCAGCGCTGTGCATGTTTCTCTTTTTATATTAAAGCATAAAAATATATATTGGAGAATTTTAAAAATGGAGAAAGGAAAAAAAAAAAGATGCCAAAAGTGAGTCTGTGCATTGGGAGTGTCGTGTGAGCGTGTGCAGAGGTCGAGGTGACGTTGCGTTCGTTGTAGAGGTCAGTTATGATGTTGTATACTTTGGCTGGGGGGGTGCGATGGGGGTGTTTGTTTATGCTCATGGAGGTTGGATTTAACCCCCCTAAATTACTCTCATTTACTCTGTTACCCTCTCTAAGCTGTGTGGTGCAATACCTCAGTTTTTTATTTCTTTACCAATGCTAGCTAAATGCTCTCTGTGTTCTCCAACCAAGGATGGTGTGTATTTTTTTTTCTTTCTTTTTTTTTTTTTTTAGACGTCCCTCAAAGATTTGGTTCTGAAACACGGGGCTCCGTGTTTTAGATGAGAAAGTTTTAAAAATGGGTCACAACGGCTGAGTCTGCATCCTCTGGATATGGACAATCTGCCTCGACTCTGGTATAAAAACAAATTTAACTTTATTTATTATTATTATTATTAAATTGTAAATATGTAATGCAATTCAAGAAAATGGCTTGGTCCTTGTCTGTTCAATTATACTGTTTCTAAGCTCTGATCTTTTGTATGTCTCAGAAGTTGTTTTTATATGTATTTTTTACAATAAATATGTGTGAGAAAAGTCGTTTGCTTTGTGTTTGTTTGAAACCATCATTTTCATAATCAGAAATACACAAATATTGAGCTGTAAAAGATGTTAAAATATCAGTTTATCTGCAGAGTTGGGTAGTAGTTGCATTTACTAGATTAACATTTTGGAAAAAATGTACTTCTAAAGTAGTATTACTACACTGTGCTTTTTACATTTACATGAATTTTATTGGTTTTAACCAAAAGTTCTAATAATACTATGATTTCATTCTTGTGTTATTCCAACTTTATTCTTGTGTGACTTTATTTTTATAATTTTATGACTTTATTCTCATAATATTCCGACTTTATCCTTGTAATTTTCTTAGCATGGCCCTAATACTCTGTCGTATTAGTAATTGTTAGCCCTTCTTGTTTGCCAAACAGCTCAAACTCAGGCTGGATAGAGAGCAATTAGGGTTTATCTCTGGACTTTGACTGGACCATTTTAACTTATGAATGTGCTTCTGTTTAAACGAATGGTTCTAAACCCTGGTTCTCGGCCCCTTCTGTGCACCACCATGTTTCGCTGAGGGGTCGGTATATTCATGGTGATGCAGTTTTATATGTTTGGTCTCCTTCCATGTTTGTCAACAACAGCCATGCATTTTGGTTAACAGCTTCTAGGTACATGATTTACCTCTGAATGGTTTGTATGTTTGTAGTTTTCAAGCTGCAGATGGAATCTAAATGATAGAAGAAAAAAACACACAATGCTCTTGGAGAATCTGGTGAGATGCGTTGGTGACATTTATAAAACTCGGCTCTTCGTTTGTTCGTTTCTACAGAAAGATAACATCGGCCGGGTTATGGGAAGCCTGGGCTGCGTTTATCTGCTTTGTGTTTGTTGCTGCTGTGTAGGTTTGCTCTGCAGCAGCTGTTTCGAGTCTACCCAACCACACAATGACCCTCAGCCATTTCCTCTTTGTGCTTTTATGTCAAGACCAAACTCTCAGTTTTACCCTTCAAGCTAACAAGCTGCAGAGCATGAATCTATGGTTTGCTTTGTGCAGACATGACCAGAAGGAAATGTTGTTTCAAGGTTAACTCCTTCCTGTTTCTAGTTGTTTACGATGATCATCAAACCCAGTCAGTGTCACCTTAAGAGTCCAGCTCAAACCAGAACACATCTAATATGCAAACTGACTGATCCTTCAAACAGAAAAGTCCAGATGTCATCGCTTAGCATCAATTATAACTTCTGCAGCAGAAAGAAGAGTTTTCACTGCAAAAAAACAAAATCTTACCAAGTAGTTTTAGTCAAGTTTAGAGCGCAAATATCTTTATACAGTTGAAAAAAACTACTTTTCAGCAAGATAGAGGAGCTTTTTTTTTAAGTCAGTAATTTCTTAATACTGATTAAAAAGTTCAGTTCCACAAGCAGATTATTCCACTTATAACATGGCAAATGTTTTGTTATAAGTTAAATAATCTGTTGTATTACCGGGTTAATAAATTTTTTGATGCAATAATTTGATGAAATGTAAATACTCCTTTCCCATTATATTATTGTCTTTATACACCTGCCAGTATTGCTTTATTTAACATATATATTTGAATGAATCTGAGTCAACACTTGTGACCTTGAGTGTGTAATAAATTCAGAGTTTAACAGCAGCAACAACTTTCTGAGTTTGCTTCTGCAACAGGAAAAAAGGAAACTGAGGGTAGATCTGTAGTCTGATATCTGTGCCTGAACCAGAGGAAGCAGAAAAACTGAAAAAACTTTTATAAAGTGGCAAAAGACTCATTTTAAAGTCTGTCGGTTGCTTTTTGTTTTGTTTATCTACTAGATCAAAAACCATCAACAAACGGGAAGTTATAAAAACAACTTGTGTCAACCGACGTTTCTTTCAGCGATTAGTCAGATCCGTCCTAACTTTCAGTTTCTGTTTGAGTTCAGAACCAAAATCTGAGTTGTGACGACACCCAAAATTACAACCAATTAATAATTTATCCGTAAAATGTATTTTTTAAGTGTCTTGCATGTTTTAAATGTATTCCTGCCAAAGCACAGAGCGTTCCTACAGTTCTCCAGATGTTTTTAGATCTTTTTAAGCAAAATTTAAAAATGTGAATTAAAAAAAGCTGATTTTTCTACATCTAGCTTTAAAAAAAAAGAGGATGGGTAGATTATCGTTGTCACTTGGAGACAACGATAAAGGTAATAAGTTCTGATAATATAAACATTTCCTCTTTATTTCCTTTCTATATGCATTTACAGATAAAAACCTCTGAAGGTCGCGACCTTCAGGAATCTGTAGTCGTGATCGCTGCCAATCTTTTCTGAGTTAACATGAGGCGAGTCATCAGAGCGAAACTGTTTGCATCACTTTAAAGAGACGAGAAGTCTCTTAAAAGTGAGTTTTATCATTTCCTCCTCAAACAGCAGAACTGCTTCAACCTGTGGAGCCGCTCAGAGGTAAGAGGATCGGTTGGTTTATTCTGAAACATTTTAAAATGCTGCGAAGTTTTACAGAGAAATCTCAAAGGGCAACTTAAACCACCAAATTTAAGGATAAAACAAGTCTAAGAACTAAAACATCTCTACTTGAGACAAGGGAAAAGATGTGCAGATATTGAGCCAAATAAATCTATTGAATTGTTTTTTTTATCTTCAGGTAAAATTCTTTTCTACAAAAGTTACGTAGATAGACAAGATTACTCTTGTGCCTAAGTGATTTATTTAATACATTTTTAAAAATAATTATATATTGTCTTATTAAAAATAATACACTTATTATTATAGCCCTTTACAATACACACTAGCAAGTGGCTAATTTTGCTTAACTTAGATAAAAATGTTTTTTAATCCTCTTTTTAACTTGAGTAAAAAAAGATACAACACAAGAGACGGTAGAATAAATTTAAAAAATACTTAATAAATGCCACACTACTGAGTATTAAAAGCCATGTTGAGCATAAATGCCTCTGTTTTCAGTTGAGATTTGTCACAGTGGGACAATTTTAAATAAAACGTCCAAATTTAATGATTGGTGAAGGATTTTTTTCTTTTGATGATAAACAGGTGACCGCTCTCAGTTTAAATTACTGTATATTTTGAGGTGGATCTTTAAAACTAAACCGTCAGTTAAACTTCTAACAGCAGTGATTTCTTCCTGAAAGTTAAGAAAGTAACTACTGTCTTTCTAAATACGGTACATTTTGTTCAAATTCAGATTTACGGTTAATCAACAGAACTGAAAAACTGATTTTTGTCATAATTCTTCACAGCTCAAGTTTTACTTCTGCATTTCTTTTCCACATTGATGCAAAAGGAGAGTCCACCCTAATCGACTCACTTCTGCTGGTGAACTACTTCTCCCTCACGTGAGTCTCTGAATCTTTCTGTTTCAGCCAACATGGCCGATCAAAGAGAGCCACTCATACCTAAGCCGTCTTCGCCTCCACCGTATTCCTACCACGACCAGTCGCCTCCAGCTTACTCTGCGGACCCGGTCGGGTACGGTCCGCACCAAAGTGAGGCCGTTGTCACCAGATACGAGTCTTTCCGAGACATAAACCCAGAGATCGCATCGGACACGACTCCCTTTGTGTCGTCGTCGTTTGAGGACGAAACCGTGAGGAGAGGGTTTGCTAGAAAGGTTTGTCTCCACTCAAATGTTCAATTATTACACTACAAAAACACAAAATCTTACCAAGTTTTTTGGGTCTAGTTTCTATATCTTACTACACTTGAAATAAACAAAACTACTTACAAGTAACTTTTCAGCAAGATATAGGAGTCAGTAATTCCTTAGTATTGATTTTAAAAAGTACGAGTTACATTGGCAGATTTTTTCATTTAAAACATGAGTAAAATGTCTTGCTATAAGTAAAATAATCTGCCAATGGAACTAGTTCTTTTTAGATTAACCAATTAATGTAATAGTGACATTTAGAGTCGCTTTTGGGGCCAAAAATAAGTTTCTACCATTTATGTTAAATGCCTTAAAATATTTCTCTATTATTCTGACATGTGTGAGAACAATTCCCTTTCCAAAGGAGAAAATAAATCCTTTTAGAAACCACGGGACAAATCCTGTACATTTGGAAACGTTTGCTGCTTAATTGCTACAGTTACCTTGGTGGAACCAAATATTTCAGCTGTCTGAAATAATCTGTTCCCTCTCCATTTAAAAAAAAAAAACGTCTTAATTGTATTCATTTTTCTCATCATAAACAACACATTCTATGGATTTGAAAACATTTGCTTTATACTTTTTAATGTTACAATGGAGAAATTTCTCGTATGTTATTTACAAACCAACGGTTTACGGATGTCGCTTGTGCGACAGATTTACGGGTGTACCAGAAACGCAACACAAAGGTTCCGGCTCAGGTGCGTAAAAAAACAGTTAATTGCGTTAAAATCTATGTAGTTAATAAATCGAAATTAACGCGGTAAAGTGCCAGCTCTAACACACACGTCTCTTACTTTCTCCTGCAGGTGTTTAGCATCCTGACGCTCCAGCTGCTGTTCACCTTTAGCGTCGTCTGCGTGTTCACCTTCTCCAGCGTGGTGAAAGAGGCCGTGCAGGAAAACTTGTGGGCCTACCTCAGCTCCTTCATCGTCTTCATCGTGGTGGCCTTCACCCTCAGCTGCTGCAGGTCCTTCAGCCGGCGTCACCCCTGGAACCTCGTGGGGCTGGTGGGCATATTTCTCTCAAAGCAAACTAAATAAATAAATAGGTCAAACAGTAAAGCTGCAAAGCATAGACAACGAGCAAAGTGTGTTATAAAGTGAATTTTCTCGCTGCAGGTTATCGTCACCCTAAGTCTGTCTTACATGGTGGGGACCGTCGCCTCCTTCCACAACACCACCGCTGTGGTCATCACCATGGGGGTGACGCTGGTCGTGTCTGTCGCCATTATCGTCTTCGCATCACAGGTTGGCGGTGCTTTTTCATTCAAAAATCTCCTAAATAAGGAAAATTATTATTCCGTCTGTCTGTAATATCGATTTGAGGCCTCTTTAGAGCGTCTTGCTAGTTTTTCCGTTGGGATTTGCTGGGGTTGCTAGGTAACGGGCTGGGGTTGCTAGGGAACGGCGCAGCGCCCGCTAATTTGTATCTTTACATTCCGAAGGTTTTTTAAACGACTCAGACAAAAACCTTGACTTACTGCCAGATTTTTAAGCTGTTTTTAGAAAGCAGTTGAGACACAAATGGAAGTAAAAAATGATATATTTTTAAATAATACATCCCTGCAAAATGAACCAAAATACTGATGGGTAGAATGCACAAATCAAGCTACATACACAAAGCTTATATGGATATGCAGCAACTTCATTAATTAGGCGTTATTAAGTTTTTACTTAATAAAAACATGATTGATTTATTGATTGGTAACTGTGTGTTGTTGGTTATTTTAGGTTGGATTTTAAAATGAGAGGATTTGGCTGCAGCTTCCTTGAATGAAAATTGAACAGAACAGATAAACCAACAGCAAAATGGATTCACACAAAAATAAAAAATACAAAAACAATGAAATAAGAGTAAGAAACTGTACATTAAGGGCAGATTTACAATATAAGACTGTAACAATTTAATTATTAAAAACAGATTTTAAAAAAGTGCAACTGAAAAAAACATAATTAAAAACATTTTTTAAAAATCATATATGCCTGTAATCAACATCAATTGCCAGTTTGCAGATCCTGGTTTGCATCCAGCGGCACTAATCTTCAGTGACGTATTTCTGGGTGTCCTTCTGTTCTGCTTTCAGACTCGTTATGATTTCACTCTTTATTACGGCGTCCTATTAATCATGGCTGTAGACGTCGTCATGTTTGGGTTCTTCTGCACCTTCTACTACTCCCACGTGGCCAACATCATTTATGGATGTCTTGGAGCGCTGCTGTATTCTCTGGTAAGAGCAGGGAATTTTACATACAAGACGATCAGAACATTTATGTGTTTATTTATTTAATTTAGTCCCTTATAGCACTCCATACATTCAAATACAGGATACTTACACAGAACCTGCAAGTGATGTTAAAAAATTTACAAGTTATTTTTTTGTCATTTATAGAATATTTTTAATAAACAAAAATCAAATTACTTTTCTGGAACTGAAAGGTTACTTTCCAAATCCTTGACAAAGTACGTGTGACATTAACAAAACTTAAAGGTTAGTTTTTAATAAGTTAAGGGGCAGTATTATGAAAAATCTACTTTTTGAATTTTATGTAATGTTATACCTTCATCAAAAACATACTTGATTATTTCACCCATGTTTGAGAAATCCTTGATTCTCCTGTGGCAACCATTCCCGCAGACTATTACAACAAAATTTCTTGTTGGACAATTCCCTCCCTCAGCCCCTCCAGACTAGCAGCAGCAGCAATTAGCAAACATCTGGTGGAACTGTGGTTCTCCTGAGCTCATCATATGAACTACTTCTCTGTCCAACACTCCTAAGAACGGTTCTAAACGACATAGTGGAGGAGCGTTGTTGTATTGACGTACTGCAGGAGTGTCGGAAAGAGTAGGCACTTCTTAAAGACACAGAGGTCCAATTTCAATGTGTCAAATTGCAAAGTAAAATTTTTTTCTAGTCATGTTTGATACAAATAGCATTTTTATAACAACTGAAGATAAAATAGATTATATCATAAAATAGCACCATCTGGCTGGAAAATACATATTACTCCTCCATAACCCAGAAGAATGCAGCACGTGGTTTCTGGATGGTAAATCAACAACAACGCACTTTATCTTTTCCAACAGCCATTGTACAAAACACACAGACCAAACGTCCATCACCATCTTCAACAACTCTTTGAAAAATGTAATTTAATGAGTTACAACAACATTTAATTTAATAAAGTATTTTTGAATTTAAATTTGGAACTCTTCTTGGGTTGCTAGGTAACGGATTAGAGCTGGGCTGGGGTTGCTAGGTAACGGCGCAGTGCTCTTAGATTGTGACTTAACAGTTGGGATGTTCCCCAAAAAGGTTTAACATACTCTGCCTAAAAAATGGCTGGGTGGTTGTTGTTTTTTTTATCTCTTGGGCTGCTTTTAGAAACAGTAGAGACCAAAATGGAAGTATAAAAACATCCAAAATGTGACTTTTTCATAACTGGTCCCCTTTCAATAACAGTTATGGTTATTAATAGGAGTGAGAAATCTCACAAAACTCACAGCCAGGAAAAAGGGAAATATTATTAATATCTCCAGTGACTCTAGGAATGCTGTTTGCATAAATAAGGGAAGTGTTTTAATAATAAAGCTGCGGTTCTCTAATTTCTCACCCTGCTTAACTCTTTCCCTTCCTGGCTCAGTTCTTGCTGGTCGACTGTCAGCTGATGATGGGAAAGATGAGCTATCGGCTGAATCCGGAGGAATACGTCAACGCTGCTCTCACCATCTACCTGGACATAATCCTCATCTTCCTCTACCTGCTGGGGAGGAGGTGATACTGTGTAAAACACTACCTAAACCGAAATGATCAAGCATTATAATGTATATAACTCAGCAGCACAATACAGTTTTCCCAGGTTTGTTTATTTACACCAAGAAATAAACATCACAATTGATTCTTTTGCATTGTTACACTGTATTTTATTGCATCCATATTGTCTAAAGCTGTTCTTTACTGCATTTGATCACAGAGGTTACATATGTTTTAGAGAAAATGAGCAAAAAAACAAAGAAGGAAAGTAATAAACAGCTTTAATTATAAGGAGGATAAAGAAAAAAACATGAATGAAATATAGTGCAAAAGTTTTTTTTCTTCATCTCAGGCAGAATTTGTTATGTGTAATACACCCACAGTTTAGCTCTACTAACCAAGAAGTAACTTTGAATTAACTTGGTCGACTGCAGCAGCACGGAAATATGGCAAAACGTTTTACAATTTAAACCTTAACATCCAAACAGCTTTTAATAATCAGATCTGTCAGCTTTAAGGCTTCTAATAATTTTTAGAGAAGAAAGGCTCCTGGGCCAAATGCTGCAATCATTTAAAGCCTTTACATGATTTAAAGAGGCACTGATGGGCTTCCTTATATAAAATCGGATGCAAAAACACAACATCTTACCAATTATTTTTGGTCTGTTTTCTAATGCAAATATCTTAGCACACTTAAAATAAGACAAAGCTAACTTATACTTTTTCAACAAGATATAGGAACTGGTTCAGAGTCAATAATTCCATAATTTTGATAATATTTCCACTTACAGATTATTTCAATTATGACAAAACATTTTTCCAGTGAAATTATCTGTAAGACGAACTAGTATTTTTTCATCAATATTGAAGAATTATTGACTCTAAACAAGCTTCTATATCTTGCTGGAAAGTTACTTTGTTAGTTTTGTCTTATTTGAAGTGTACTAACATGTCTGCACTAAAAAACTAAGCAAAAATACCTGGTAAGATTTAAAGTTTTTGAAGTCTATTTGATTTAAATCTTTATTATACTTCAACTGGAAGTTATTGCTTTCAAAATATCAGCTTGAGCCCCTGACCAATGGTTTGATCAGGAAATAATGTCACTGCACATTTTCTTATAAAAATGTACGACTGGTTGAAATATAATTTTATTCAAATTTTGGGAAACAGTTTTTAAAAAATGCTGCCACATTATTCTCCAAACGGTTGACCAAGTAAACTTTTATGAGTTGACATAAAAACTTCTGAAATCTGCCTAGCAACAGGAGAGTCTTCAAGTCGCCAAACCCACAGTAAAACAGTAAGATTTCCCCAACAGGGCAGTGATCCAGACTGGCCCGGGTCGGACTGGTTTTCACCAGAGAGAGGAGTAGTTAAACTGGATCCGCAGCAGGTACCTCATCCGGGTCTGAGCCGGGTTGTAAACGATGAACTCGTTGTAGAGCAGAGAGTAGCCGTTGGAGTTAGAAACCCCCGTTTTAACGCCGGGACCCATCGGAACCGTCGCTCCGTTGCTGAGGGAGAAAAAAATACAGACAAGGAGTCAGAGGTCATTGATTTAGACACGTTGCATTTACGTTTTTATACTTCATAATTACTTTGTTTTTTCCACTTATTTGTATAGAAAAAAACTGAAGTTGTCATCTTTGGACCTAAAGAGGAACGATCTAGAGTTAGTGTGCAGCTTCAATTACTGTAGCTAGAAACTACAGATCAGATTGGATTCTGACCTGAACATTCAGAGCCAAATAAAGATGGTTACAAATTCAGCCTTCTATCACCTGAAGAACGTTTCCAGGATTGGAGGACTAATGTCCCAGCAAGATCTAGAGAAACTCATCCATGTGTTCATCTTTAGTCACATTGATTACAGCAGCAGTGTTTTTACAGGTCTGTCTAAGCTGATCCAGGATGCTGCTGCTGATGTTCTGACTAAAACCAGGTATATAGAGCCCATCACCCAGTTCTACAGTCCTTACACTGGCTTCCTGTAGCTCAGAGAATAGACTTTAACATACTGTTAGTTTATAAATCACTGAACGGCTTAGCACCACAATACATTAAAGATCTGCTGTTGTCATAGCAACCTTCCAGACCTCTCAGGTCTTCTGGTCCTGGTTCTGCTCTGCATCCCCAGAACCAAACATAGAGAAGCAGCATTCAGCTTCTATCCTCAACAAATCTGGAACAAACTTCCAGAAAACTGCAAAACACCCGAAACACTGATTTCCTTTTAAATCAAGACTGTTTAGAGTTGCTTTGCTTTGGAAACATAATAAATGAAACATTGACCAACATTTTTGATGTGAAATGAAAACCAGTAATGTTTCTTACTGGTTTTCTCATTTGTTGACTATATGATGCTTTTTCTGACTGTGTATTTTTCTGTTTTTATCATGTAAAGCGTTTTGAACTGCCTTGTTGCTGAAATGTGCTACACAGATAAACTTGTTGAACTTGACTGATATTTACCTGAAGCGCTTTAACTCAAACATAAAAAGTAATTGACTGTAAATTTCTTTGCTTGATGGCAGATTTTAAGTTAAATGTGGAGATGTGACAAGACTAACAGCGTGACGGCGTTTTTTGGGTCGGGTCCGGTCACACCCAGGCCCTTGGTGCTGTGTTTTCCTGCAGGCAGCTTATGGGCCTCATAGTCGGCGTCCAGCAGCTCGTTACTGTCCCCTAAAGCCACCTGCAGACAAACATGTTGATACATATGACAGAGCTGGGTGTAAAATGTGGGCAAAGCAGCCAACATGACATAAGGCTCAACAAATAAACATTAAAACTGCTTTGGAGAACAAATCTTTTTCTGAAAACACGTTTTCTCACCTCACTCAGCAGCAGCAATCCAACATGGTGGCTCTGGTTGGCGAAACAGTAGTTGGCACTTTTTGACGACATGTCTGCGAAGTAAATCCCTTTACCAAACTGAAGGAGAAAAACCAGAAGGTCGAGTTATTTTTTATGTTTTATAATAAATTTAAACCTGCAAAGCGTCTTTATGTCTTCTAGAGAGGTGGAGAAAACTTAATATTTCTTTAAAAAATAATAATTTTATTAGATTTGCTTTTCTTTCCTGATATAGTTTTATCTAATCATGTACATTTAATTCAACAGAAAATGTATTTTCCCTTTCTTTTCTATATTTTTCTGACCTCTCTGTGCTTTCATTGCTTTTTATTCAAGCTAAAACTTTGTCTAAGTTTGGTTTTCTGCAGGTTTTAAACACAGGATTAAAGGTTGAAATTCCCCTACAAAATGCCTGAACTGTTAAAAAAAGAAAAGAAAAAAGTCTGTAATTTATAGTAAAATAGAATTTTTCAGAGTAAATACGGCAAAATCTGGCAACCAATTCTGTGGTTGCCAGAATTTTACCGTATTTATATGGTGAAACAGCTGCCGGTATTTTACCATACATTAGTGACATTTTCTTTCTTTTTATAGTTTGACACCCGCTGGAAAAAAATTTCAAACTTTTCAAGTACAAATAAGTTAAAGTGAAAGTAAATAATATGGTATATAATTTATGAGTCAGGGAAATCACTGTGAATGTTTTGGTCAGAGGAAGAAAGGACATTTGGAAGGAAACACTGGATAAAGGACAAAACATTTGAACAACAAGATATAGAATAAAGTCTTTAAATGCAAATATTTTTGTATACACTTTTTATTTGTATTTTCCTGATAATACTAAATTAAAACTAGATTGTTTCAGGAATCATAAAATTCAGAAAACATGGAGAAATTCTGGCAATAAAAACCAAACTAGTTTATATTTAATGAGGTTTTTCTGCTCAGATTAACAGTTTTTATTTGCAGTTTTTGTTTGATATGAATAATTCTGTAAAATATTGTTTTAAAACAGGAAAAAAGCTCAAAATTAATGCATTTGTGTGTGAAAGCCTCTCCTTCGTACCATGTAGCCGGTGACGGGGGCCTCAGGCGGCGCCACTCGGAGCCCCTTGCTGAGGATCCCGACCCAGTTAGACAGACGGGAGCCGTGCCACAGCAGAGTCCTGGTGCAAACAGAACCACACACATGAACACAGGGATGGCAAAACCCAACATGTGCACTGCAAGAACACAAAACCTAACAACTGCTTTTGGTTTTTAGTGCAAATATCTAAAATATACTGGAAATAAAATTCAACTAACTTCAGCAAGATTTAGGAGCTTGTTTTAAGTAAATAATTGATTGTTCTAGTTCCACTTGTAACTTGGGAAAAATGTCTTGTTATAATTGAGACTAGAACTAGAACTGTTTCATCAATATTAAGGAATTATTGATTTCACTAGTAAGTTAGTTTTGTCTTACTTCAACTGTGCTTTAAACTAAATAAATACTGTAAACTTGGTAATATTTTGTGTTTTTGCAGCGTGGAGCAGAAGGAGCCATCTCCAGATTGGTTCTGGCTCGACCCACCTGTTGTGTAAATGAGACAGGAAGTTGTCGCTCTCGCCACCCCGGTCCACTGAGAAGACGTCCAGGACCTTCATGGTGTAGTCGGAGTGAGTGGGAGCGTGAGTGGACTGCAGGTACCGTTCTATCACCTTCACACAAAGACAGGAGGACAGAAATTAAATACATTTTATCAGTAAATCAAAGATTTAAGTTTTGGAAAATTTGTTGTTGTTTTTTCACCATTTTTTGCGCTTAAGGCGGCCATCTTGTTTGACAAACGGGTTTTATAGCTTCTATTTGGACTTTAAATTTAGGTAAACTCTACAATGACGTATTAGGGCCAGGATTAAACATATCAATACTTTTATTATCACAATAATTATTGAGATGAACAATAATATTGTTTTTTGACCATATTCAAATAATGTATTAACAATAGGATAATACCGCTCTCAAATAAAGTTTAATTTTGTATAAAACATGCCACACTGAACTACAACAGAAAGACTGGAAGATATTTTAAATGTCCAAAATAAAATACAACAAAGTAATAAATAAAAAGGAAATGAAAATCAAACACAACCAAAACAAGAAATAAAATGCATTATGAAGTCTCTGTAAATAAAATTGCCCTTCAAAAAGAAATCAATCATGAGAATGTAAATTATTGAGCTCATTTTAATTTATCATATGATTGACTGATTAATTTCGACAGGCATAGCCAGGATAAAAATCTGTTTTTATAATGTTTATTTAATTAAAAAATGGGAATAATGTCATAATATTACAAGAGTAAAGTTGTACAACAATAGAGTTGAAATAACACAAGAATAAAGTCAAATTATTAGGAGAATGAAGCAGTAATTTTATGAGAACTCCAACATAAAAATAAAAACTTTTATGAGTAATGTTGAGTATCTTTTGAGTTTATACTTTGGTATTTATTTTACAGATAAGGAAATACTTAATCATTTAACACATCAGCATCAAATTACTATCAATAGCAAGACTTTGAAACAACTGAGCAAACAAACGTGTTTATTTTTAAAACCAAGTTAACTTTTTTTTATAATTTTAAAATGTTTTTCTAGTAAAATTGGGTCTTTATTCTGCTAAAATTATGACTATTATGACATGAAATGTTCTTAAAGAGATCCAGAGTGAAGCTACAGTGGAATCTGAGATACATTTGTTTTACATTGTTTTCTGTGTCCACATGTTTTCTTAAATTATGTTTAAGAAAATAACTTAAAATTATTCACATAAAAAATTCTCATAGCTTGGCCCAAATACGGCGTTATACAAATCAAAGAGATTTTTGAAATAAAAGAAACTTTTTGAAAGTATTTTCTGTCATTTGTAATTTATTTTTTTTACAAAAGAAAGCGAGATTGGTATAAGACAATCTCAGATTTTATTTTTAAGTCATTTCGCCCAGCCCTAATTTCTGTGTTTGCCAAATAAACATGGAAGAACAAATCTGAAATAAACAAGATTTTCCTTCTCTTCCTGTTATTTATTGTATTTTCTACAATAAATAACAGATGTGAGGAATAAAAGCCTCGTCACAGTCCTAAAACTAATTTCTTTCCCCTTCCTGTCAAAGTCTGGAGTCAAGCAAACCACATTTTTGCTCCTCATTCTTTGAAGAGTGGAAGAAAGTGCCACAAAAAGCCTGCGGTTGCACCATTTACAGTCACGTAAACAGATTATATTTTTGCTTGAGGTTGATTTTGAGTCTCTTCAGTCAATAAAAATTCTCCAAACAATGAGCTCTAACACGCCGCAAACAGATTATTAAGCAGTTCTTTAACATTATTTCTAGAAACTAATTTGCTTTTTGAGAAATCACAGCCTCGTCGCTGCACAATTAATAACCTTTACAGTACATATAAATATTTCATAAGGCCTGGATTATTCTGGGTGAAAAAAAAAAGAAAAAAAGATTAAGCTATGCATTTGACTGCACTAAAATCGTGTTATAATTTATATTACCAAATTTCTTCAAAGAGTTGTAGATCCTGGTGGCTATGAGCATGAAGGATCTCCTGCAGCAGTCTGTGTTACAGAGACTCTGAGGAAGCTTCTGACTGAAGACACTCTGTTGTTGTATGACCGTCTCATGAAAAGGATGCTCAGGATTTATTTTTATATTTTGCATGAAATAAATATCCCTTTTCCTCTAAATAATGACTTAGAACAGAAATATTTGATGCTAATATCAGACGTTTCTTTTAGTTTGTCTGGTGGGAGCAGACTAGTTTCTAAAACTGATTTTTATACTTAATGAAATAGGAAATCTACTGATGCCCTAATTCATGAACTTAAACAATACAAAAAATAGTAATGAATGCATTAAATTTTATTTGTATAATTTAGATTCAGCTATCAATTAATAAGAAAACCATTAAACAATTGAAAGTGGGACTTTATTAAGCAATAAATCATTTTAAATAAAACTATTCATATTTACAAGATGTTAATGCGTTAATTTAAATTAATTAGTTACATTTATTTTAATGCAATTAATCGCCTTTTTTTTTTTTACATAGGAAAATCCCAAATAGGAACTTTTGTGTTGTGTTTCTGGTACGCCCGCTAATCTGATGCACAGGCGACATCCGTAAACAAGAGCGATGGACGACAGAACCGCTTTTATTGGCCGACTGGAGGCTAATTTTTGTTTCAAAAAACGATCTAACTGGCTGCTGGTAAATACTTTATTTATGTTCAAATTGTGCTAAAATAAGTCAGCCGATCAGCGAAGCTATCAAAAACTAAAATAGCATCTCAGTGCTAAACATGGTGCGGTTAGCAAAGTCTACGCTAAAGTCGGCGTCCACAGTTCACATTTCTAAAAAATTACTTTTTAAAAAAATTGCACTTTACATCAATCTGATGGTTGAATAACCTAAATAACATTAAAAACATTTGTTACTGTGCTCATGTGACTTTTTATTCAACAATTTAGCAGCAAAAAAGGGTTTCGAATTGAAAATGATTGAATATTTGATTAAAATACGATTAATTTATTCCAATCCTAAATTAATTTGACTAAAATTTTAATCAAGTCCCACCACTAATCATATTATGTGCATATAATTGACTGTCATACGCTGTGCAGCAAGTCAATCACCTTTTACTACAGCAGCGTTAGCTCCCCCTGCTGGCCACAATGAGAATATACATAGCACATTTAGATAATGAGAAGAAAGTTTACTATAAAGTTATAAATTCAAGTTATCTTTAAACTAGTCAACAGGTAAAATAAATATTTGATGGGTTATTTATTTACTGGATTTTGACGCTCTTTGTATTTGATCATTTCAGGATAATTATTGAACTTAACCAACCTTGAACTCATGGCTGCTCTGGTCCAAAGGCTCCAGTTGGCACTGCAGGGCGTGATACTGTCTGTCCAAAGGATGCTCGTCACTGTCTGCATTGGACTCGGCCATTTTCACTGCTATCTGGATGTCACTCAGCGCCTTAAACAAAATATTAGACAAAATGATTAGGGATGCACCGATCCACTTTCTTCACTTCTGATACTGATATCTGAGGCTTATCGTTGGCCGATACCGATCCGATACAGAAAAACTGCGCTGAACTGACTTAAAATTGTACTGTTTTAAATAACGCAGATATAAATGTACTGAATTACACATTTATTTGACAACTCTGGACCAGAACAGCTCATTTAAATACAGCAGTAGCTTCACAAGCTTGGTCAAAAACAACACAAGACAAGGAAAGCACTGCAAAAACACAAAATCTTAAGCATTTTTGGTCTAGTTTCTAGTGAAAATATCTTGGTACAATTAAAATACGACAAAACTAACTTACAAGTAACTTTTCATTAAGTAAAAAGTGTTTGCTTTAAGTAAATAATTCCTTACTATTATTATTTTTTTAAAGTACTAGTTCCACTGGCAGATTATTTCAACATGGGAAAGATATCTTGTTAAGTGAAATAATCTGAAATAATTTGTTCAGTCAGTGTAACTAGAAGAATAAAAGCCAGAGTAAAATAAATATTAAAGAAACTGAAATGGACAAAAAAACCAGGTTGACTATTTTAATCAAACATGTAAAAAATAAACTGCAACAAATCAGAAATATTTTACCTCCAACAGAGCAATTTTTTCCTTCAGTTCTTCTTCTGAGCGAATCACTGGAGGCGTTTTTAACCTGGAAATTCATTTTTCTTTTAATTTCCAAACACCAACACAGACAAATGTTTTCTTTGCAGGGTTATTTCATGCTTCTTACCCAAAGTCATGTGGGATACGGGTGTAAAACTGGTTGCAGGCTTCCAGCAGCTCCTTATTGCTTCCCTTCTTCTTCAAGCACGACTCGATTCTCTTCAGGGCTTCGTATCCGGCACGGATCTGCTCCGAGGTCAGCTTTCCTGCAGGTAGAAACACAAACGGTTTTTATCAATCCATTCCAGTGTACTTTAAGATTGAGTTATTTATTTTTTTCCCTAAGTGTGGCGGACCAAGAGGAGCTTTTCTGGTGTCGAACTTCATCTCCAGCACACACTCCTCCATGGCTCTGAGGTCACAGATGAGTTCGAGGAGCGACTGGAGCTTCGCTTCCAGCTTGGAGGGCTGTTTTCTGGGCGCGACGTCGACTGTGGTGATGTTCTCCTCCTGGGACGAAACAAAAAAAAGGTTTGTTTTATATATTTCAGACTGGCTTTGTTCCTACATCATCAGATTTAATGTGGGTAATATGACTACAGCTACCAGACTTCTTAAAGATTTGCCATTTTGTTCTACTCAAATTTCCAAAATTAACAAGTCTTTGCATTCAATGTACAATAAGAAATTTGGCAGATATTTTAATATTTCAGACTTAAAATATCAAAGCTGGAATAAAATGACAGTAAAGACATAAGAAAGAAACATAAGGATGAAAGGAATGACATAAAGGACATAAGAAATTATAATATATAAGGAAATACACAAGAAAGTAAGTAAAGAAGGAAGGGCAAGGGAAAGAAAGAAGAGAAGGAAAGCACTGCAAAAACACAACATCTTAAGTATTTTTGCTTCAGCTTCTAGTGCAAATATCTCAGTAGACTTGAAATAAAACAAAATTAACTTACAAGTAACTTTTCAGCAAGAAATATGAGCTTGTTTTAAGTAAATAATTCCTTCATATTAATAAAAAAAGTACTGGTTCCACTGGCAGATTATTTCACTTATAACATGGTAAAATATCTGCTAGTGAAAGTAATACTTTTATTTATTAATATTAAGGAATTATGTACTTTAAACAAGTTTCTATTTCTTGCTGAAAAGTTACTTGTAAGTTAGTTTTGTTTTATTTCAAGATATTTGCACTAGAAACTGAAGCACAAATACTTTTTTGTGAGAAGGAAGAAAGGACAAAAGTGAGGAATGAAGGACATGAGAGAAAGGAAAGAAATTAAATACAAGAGAAAGTTACGGGACGACACAGGAAAGGAGTGGAAGGACATAAAAGATAAAGAAAAGATGGGAAAACACAAATAAGAGAAAGAAAAACAACAGTAAATATAAGAATGGAATGGACAGAGGATGCAAAGAAAGAAGAATGATAGAAATAAAAAGGAGGGAAAGAAAAAGGAAAGAAAAGAAGGACAATGAAAGAAAACACACAAAGATAAAAGGACCTCAGGAATAATGAAACATTTAGAAAGTAGGATAAAAAATAAACTTTCAACTCTGCTGTTACACAGTTATTTTGTTTTTCCAAGCCTAGACAGATCTGGAAAATATTCAAAACCGAAACTTTTCCAGATATTTTTTTAAAACTCTTTCAATAAAACTCTGTGAAAGTGAAAATACTGATACGCAGCCAGATCACTGTGGACTGTGTGAACCGGTAAAAGTCTGACCGCCCCTCCAAACGCACCTTCTCGTTAGCGGCGTAGTCCATGAACACCAGGTCATATTTTCCGGCTACTTTCTCAAAACTTTCCCTGTGATCCCACTCGTTCTTTGTCTTATCCAAGAACCTGCAGCAACATTTCAAAGATTCACTCAGAGCGGCGTTTCCCGAAGCTTCTAGGAAACATTTTAATCAGATAATCTCACTTTTTCTTGAAGATGTCTTTGGCTTTCAGCAGATCTGCCCCGCAGGGTGTGAGGCTGTTCTGACCCACTTTACCCACTGTGGAAACACAAGCGATTAAGAAATGTCTCCTGTCAGCTCTGCTGGTCAGCAGTAGAACTGGAAAGAGTGATTATTTTAGTAATCTATCACTTTATCCAGTATTTCCATTTCATTTATTTATTTTTGAAAACAAGAGAAAAGATGAGCAAACATAACTAAGAACAGAATATTTAGCTCACCTCTACCTTTTTGTTTTAAAAGAACACATTACCATTTATTTAATCCTACCCCTTATCTCAATTTAATGAAATATATTATTTATTCACTCAATAATTGTTGCTATTTTCTGGTCATTTTGACATTAAATCGCTTTTTTACACAATATTTGAGATGCCTTAAAAGATTAAAATAAGCAATAAAGTAATTACTTTAATAATAAAACAAACATCTTACTGCCTAAAATAACACAGCATTCCTTTAATAACACTTTCTCATTTATAGAAAAGGATCTGCAGCTAAAAAATACTATCTACAAATATTTTAATAAATTTTTTATTAATAAATGGACAGCTAAAGGTGATTAGTGGGAGATTTTTTGCAGATTTTGAATCAGGTGAAGCTAAAAATGCCACTTTTTAGCAAATATTTCTGGGTAAAACATATTTACAGAAAAAGAATGTCTTTAATCTTAAATGCAAAATGTGTTTATTCTTTGTACAGTTTTGGCTTAATTGCAGCTCTGACTGTTCTTCCAGCAAACGGACATTTTCAGAGTCTCTTTACTCCTGTTAATGATTAATTAATTGCTAAATTAGCTCATAACTATTTCAATAATTAATCACAGTTAATCTGATTAATCGTTTGAGTCCTGGTGAGCAGCGGACTCACCTCGGCCCCATCTCATCCAGACGCTGTAAGCCTTGGCGCCGCCGTCCTCCAGCAGCTGGATCAGGTAATATTTATTGTTGTTGAACTGCAGGTTGGTCTGCCAGGCAACACAGAAAATAACAAATAAATGCAAGTAAAACCACAAAATTTAATGAATTAAAATTTTTTTATGAGAATCAAAAGGTTTCAAGAATCCAAATAGAGGCCTAGAAGTATTTATTTTACCAAAAACAAGCTAAAGCACTAGCTTGCTTTGATTCATGAAAAATATTACGTGGGATTTTTGTTAAGATACAGACGAAATTTGATTTAGTTTTTTATTTATTATTAGGTCTGATCTGCAGACTCAAATTTCAACTGATTATGATTAACATCAGAAAATTAAGGCGTTACAAGAACTCTTTTATTTATTCATAGGTTTCTTTTTAATACTCCAAAAAAAATGCGTTATCAAGATTTATTTGCTTCGGTGCATTTAATGACCAGAAAAAAACATTTTTTTTAGTATTTGACTTGCAAACAACCAATCAAAAGAAGATCACAGGAAAATTGATGGATTACAATTTCTGGTTGATTGATTGGTGCATCTGTTACAAAAAAAACAACCAAAAAACACAAAACAAAACAAAACAGGGTATTTTTTTAAAAAGCTGTGGGTTGAAGCAGAAGTAAATGAGGTTTATTTTTCAGTATTTTACCTGGTTCAGCATCACATCGTAAACATCATTTCCTTCACTGTAAACATGAGCCTGAAAGGGAAACATGAAGAATGTTTAAAAAGACAAAAATCTGCAAATTCTTAAATAGTTTTTTAGAAACAAAAATTGTTTTGCATGTTTGCAATTTTATTTGAGCTTCTCCTCCTGAAGTGGCAGATGTGGGAGTGTCTCAAACGGGACATTTCTTAAATATTTTTGAATATTTATAGAGAAAAAGGAAAAAAGGACAATAATAACAACAACAGGACAAAACTTTTACAGAACTGATACAGAAAACAAAACAGGAAGCAAGTATAGAAATTACAGCAATTACTTGAAAAAAGATAAATTTACATCTAAACTTAAAATTATGCATCATCCCCTTTTAATCCAGAACTGGAATCATGACTAATTTTGATTGTGTAGGATAAACTCGTATTTTCTGATCTATATTTTCTAGATATATTTTCTTACTAAAGGCAAAAAATAATTTAAAATATTTTGAGTTAAAATCATCTTCATTGACACATTTCTCTGACTTCAGAAGAATCTGTGACACATTTTTGAACCTGCAGGTGCGACACCACAGTCAGTGGCGTAACATCTGGTTTGTACACAGGAAACGCACCTTTCCCAGTTTAGCTTTGCATTCGGAGTCCACTGGAGCTTTGCCCTTCATCACAACCGTCCTCACCACCTCTGGGCAGAAAAAACACATCAGATACATTCCTGATGATCATTTCTCAGCTCTAGTTTCATAGTTAAAGCTCTGACTTTTTATATTTTACCTTCAATTTTTATTTCCTCTTTAGGCATTTCTTTGGTTTTTGCTGCACTCTTCCTCTGTCCTCTTCTCCTCTTAGCTGCCGGCTGCTCCGCTGTCTCCTCCTCTTCCTCTTTGACTTGAACTGAACCTCCATTTTCAGCCGCCACGTCACCGGCTTCATTTAAACTCTCTAAATTCAAGAAGATAAAAAAAAGATATAAATTCAACCTACCTATCTACACCCTACATAATGTAAATGTATGTTTCTTTTTCTACTTTCAGAATTACCTTTAACACAAGGTAGGGATTTAAAAAAATAATTTGGGAGTTGGAAAGCACCTTGTAGTGGCATCCCAATATTTTTATTTTATGCTCTACATGTCTGAACATACAAAAAAAATAATTTGCGTCTTTAATTATAAACTTTTGATACAAGTATTAACAATAAAGCTACAAACGCTGATATCTGCAGATATTTGCACTTCTGCCTTTAACACATTATATTTGGACTTAAGCGTTAGAACCAGCGTAGAGAAAATATTTCTAAGTATCTGTTTCCTGCTATACCTAAAAATACTAACATGACATGTATTCCTGTCTTTCCAATCTTGAAAAAGGATGAGAGAAATAAGAAAGTGACTGGTTGGTAGTGAGATTTTCAAATTGCTTTTAAAAGTTCAAACCTTTACTTGTTGCTGATTAGGTTTGGCAATTTTTACATTTTAGTGAACTATATACTGAACTTTTCTGTTTGTTTACACTTTAGAATTAGAGAAACTTCTTGAAACTCTATTGAAACAAAGTTATTTTACCTGTTTTCCACGCATTTGAAAAACTAAACTTCTGAGCTTTCAGATTATTGTAGTATGACAGCTAAAAATGAAAAAGCAATAAATGAATATTTTCTTAGGTAGAAGGATAAAGATTCACTGAAGCAGTAAAAAAGATGGATACTTACCTGTTTTTACTATCTGAGAGCGAATCTTTCTCTTGTACTTTGTCGTAGGATTAATCTGGACCATTTTCTTCAGATCAACTTCATATTTCTTCCCTGCGCCAAGAGTCAGAGTGACCGAAGTCTTTCCTGATGAGGAAGCTGAGTCCAGCATGGAGCCCGCTTCATCTGGGTACGGTTCCCACTGCCCGTCATCTCCTTTCCACTGCCACACTGAGCACAAACAGGAGTCAGGACAGGTGGGTGGAGTTTATCTCGGTTTATTTACTGATTTATAATTAAGGCATTCAGCAAAACTCCAAACACAATTCATTTAAATATAAATTAATATTGCACAATATAGTCTAAAGCTGATTAATTCTACATTTCTGCCTGAAATCATGTTGTCAATGGTGTTTATTTAAGGTAAATCTGACTCGACACGTCCAGTTGTCTTTTTTTTAATATGTTTTAAGATCAAATTAAAAACCTTTCAAGACTTCAAGAAAAAGGTGATGAGCATATAGCAGTTTGCACAAGCTGAAACTCCAAAACATTGCTTAGTACAAAATTATAGGCTTAATATTTTTTGTAAATCTTTATATCTGGACATTTCAGTCATTTTCCCCCAATTAGCAATTTATTAATTGTATTAATATAAACGTAAAAATAGGTTTCTGGCAGAGTGATTGTGAAAGTGGATGGTATGAAGAGCACTTTGCAGATAAAGTAGTTTATTTCTGTCCAAATTGAAGGTTCAGACCCTTGTCTCAATAGTTACTGCGTCCAGCTCTTTGTTATGATCTCACTGTTGCTTGTCCCGTCATGTCTGGACATTCAGAAATAACCGCTGGCTTCCTTCCTAGCTAAAAACAAACACCAACCTGTCTTTGTCGGGACTTCCTCGTTTTCTACGGTACTCTGGCTTTTATTTCTGGAACCCCTGGTTCTCCTCATTATGTACTAGATAATTTTATAATTTAGGTGATGGTAGTAAAGGTCCAGAGGCGACAACACAGAGCGCGAAACTCCGCTACTGCTTCCTGGACGTGTCGGGGGATCGTAGTGAAGCTCGTTTAGGGAGAAGATGACTCACTTCGCAGGCAGACGCGACTGTTTATGCAGTTACCATGACAACAACACTATCTGAAACCAGTCCTGCTGCATCGTTTTTTTTTTATATTGGGAGTAAAAAACTACATTTTTGGTTGATTTATTAACATAATACGTTATATGTTTTTTTAAAGAAAACAAACTACTTTGCAAAGAAACCGTAAAACTGCGTTGTTTCCATTCAATCGCAATATCTTCCGAGAATTTAGGGAAGAGTGAGCCCTCTTCGTATTTGTTTCGTAGTAGGAACAAAACATTCGGTCTAAGGGGTTCCTCTTTAGTAACTGATCGGACTTATTTTGTTGATGCTCAGCTATCGTACGGTGTGCTTTACGAAAGCGTGGATCAAAGTTGTTCATTTAACGGCGTTAAAGTTTATTTCTGATACCGAGAACATGGCGTCACGGAGTTACGGAGCCTGTTTTCTTTGTCATCGAGCGGCGGCGGTGAACATAATGTTCAGGGTGGGTGCAATTAGTGGCTGTCATTGAACGCAGCATCTTTACAATGGAGGTCAGATGATAGGATTCTTTATACATTTGCCTCTTTCGAACAATATTTACCTTATTTTATTAAATTTATTCAACCTTCTCACCAGTAATATTTGAAAACAGTTTAAAAATCTTTAATGCTAATTTTGGATATCTAGAAATCTTGCAATTAAGAAAACTTTATATACTAGATTAAATATCTGTTTTAATACATAAGTTGACTTTTTTTTTTCCTTTCCAGAGTGTGAGTTCAGCAGCTCTTCCTCAGCCTAAGGTCGATTTCCTGAAAGGAGAACTTCACAGGAAGCATCCAGGTGTGACCAACCTGAAGACTGTCCGGCTACCCGAGCATCTCCAGCTGGCTGCACAGTCCATCATTCACAGTACGTTCACCAGCTGGAGAATGATTATCCGGAAACGAGACTCGCTGCGTTCCTCATTCATTAGCTTCATGTTTCCGTCTACAGGAGTTCGGGTGCCTCAGCTTGCAGAACGTTCTCAAAAGCTCACAAACTTCTTGTGGAGCCGGAAGAGAGCGGTCGAGGATTTGATGGTGAGGCAGAAAGCTGTGAGCATGGAGAAGGAACTGTGGGAGAAATCCGTGCAGAACATCGGAAGAGGTGAAGGATGAATAATAATACATACAGTTCCTTAAATTTTAGGTGCTTATAAATTAGCACAAAAGACCCAATTATTAAGCTAAAAAAGGACAACACATGATTAATTATAAATAAAAAATCCCCCTAAATTTGTTGTGCATCTGTATTTTGCTAGTTTCATAGAGGCAGTAGAGTTTTTTAATTTTTTTTTTTAAATAATAATAAAAAAATAAATAAATAATAAATGTGCTACAGAAACTTTAGATTTCTTTGTGTGCAAAAGCATTAAAGCATTTTACTTCAACTTCACAATTACTCATAATTTTGTGTTGGATAATCACAACAAAAAAAATCCCCATAAAACATTTTCGTTTATGGTTGCACCTAGGCCTGTCATGGTAACAAATTGTCCCAGAAGGTTTCACAATAAACGATAATATTATTGCTTTGAGACCATTTTTAGGTAATGTAATGGTAATAATGGGATAATAATGCAAGAACACATTCTCAACGATCAATAAACTTTAAATTCTAATCAACATTTAATACTGGAACTGGAAGACATTTTAAACATCCAAGATAAATAAAACAAAAATAAAATGTCTTGTGAAGTCTCCGTAAACAAAATTGTCCTTCATTAAAAAGGGGCTGATTGAGCCCAAAGCAACAGACTGATGGCTTTTGTCATCCAGTTTTTGGTAGAAAGAGAGAAAAACTATAAATCATACAAATGGAAATGATTGAGAAAATATCAATGCAATTAATTAATTTATTACTTATTACCTGTTGCACAATGACACGTTCAAAAGGCTTAAGGTGTAGGAATTATTTTTCAAAGTGTGTCTGAAGGCTTTGACAAAACCAGGAGTAATTAATTAACTGTGACCTTTTTGCAGATGTCGATGAGCAACTCCTGGGGGATCGCATCAGGAAGAAGGTTTTGTCGGAGCTCAGAAGAACGACGTATCGCTGGACGCCCCTAAAGTAACCGTGCATGCTGCTTGATTTAAGCTTAGATTAGTTATTTATTGGAGCAGCCACGTCTCATAGCTTCAGTTAAAGGCATATAAATATCTCTGACTGCCTGGTGTTTCAGGTACGATGAAGAGCTGAGCATGGTGTACATGGCGGCTCGGCTGGCTGGAGGCTATGCAGCAGTGAGGAGAGCTTTAAATGAGGTAGGTGTGGAGAAGATCACGTCTCCTCTAGCTGTTTCTATCAACCCTGAATTAATATTTTACTTTTTTTGTTGATTTTATTCAGATAAAGAAGCGAGATCCTTCATTTGCTCCTCAAACACTTCTGGATTTTGGTTCTGGCTTAGGAACTGTTGCCTGGTTGGTGTGCAAACTGGAACTTTTATTTGTTTGGCTGAAACTTAAATGATATATTGAGTGTCTCTCTCCGTCCATCAGGGCGTCTCACTCGTGTTGGGACGACTCTTTCAGGGAGATGGTGTGTGTGGACAGCTCTGCAGCGATGAACGTTTTGGCCGAACAACTTCTCAAAGGCACAGAAATGGATTTTAAAGCAAATATGTCTTTTTCTAAAGCGAGAAGTGTTAAATTAGTTTGCTTTTTTCTGCGCAGGAGATGATGAAAGAGCTCAACCGCACATCAAACACGTTTATTTCAGACAGTTTCTTCCTGTCTCTCCTAAGGTCAGTTTTAGTCCAAGAAAAATATAAAACCAACCACTAACAGGTTTCTGTGCCAACCATGTTTATTGGCACCTCAAATATGTGCAAAAATCTTAAAATAAAAACATTTTTTATTGAAGTAACATAATCTCACATTCAACAATTCCTGAAAATTAAATATTAGTTGAATCCAGTGGCGTCCAATCGCTCAAATTTCTGCTTAAATCCTCGTAATTAATAATTACTTAAGAAATCTGTCCATCTTTTCTTGTTTTTTTACATTTTCTGACTAAATGGAGGAAAAGTGTTTTAGTTTTTGACATTTATGAGTTCCTTTTGCTAATTGTGCCTTAGAGGGACGACAGCTAAAACTGCTCATAATGTACAAAGCAGGTATCTGAGCTCACCATGAATGTCTAATATACAGTCAAAATGAGTAAATTAGAATATTTCTGATAGGTTACGTTTTTCCAGTAACTTAGTTTGTTAAATTAAACAAATTATATAGATTAATTTCTCACAGATGGATGTTTTCAGGCCTTTATTTCTGTTAATTATGGTAATTTTCTGCTTCCAGGGAATAAAAAAAACAACATTTAAGATCAGAATAATACATCAGGACAGTTAAAAATAACTAAATTTTTAGAACAGAAATGTGTGCTTAATGAAAAGAATTTGCTTGAAAACTGTTATTTTTTTTAGGGATGCTTTCAATTTGATGAGCTTCATTTGTAATTTACTGAATTAAGTAGTAAACGTTTTAACTGATCCATACAAGACGAATAATCTGAAAGTAAAATAATATTTTTGCTTGTTAAAGTATTATAATCTTCTTTTATCTATTTATTTTTAAGCATACTACTGCAGTGTCTTCAGTATCTTGACTTAAACTTGCTATGCTGTAAGTTAATAATACTAAATAAATATTTAATATAGTAAATGTATAATATCATTGAATGCCCATATTCCTATGCAGATGCATTTTTATCTTCTTTATATATATATATATATATATATATATATATATATATATATATATATATATATATATATATATATATTTTATTTCTTTTTTTTACATTTCCGTGGCTGAAGGTTTTTCTTAAATACTAATTTTGTATCAACTCAACCTTTATTTAACCAGATGATTGAGAACTAGTTTACAACTCCAACCTGGGACTGAGGCACCAGTAAAAGCAACAAAATAAGTTACAATTATTTCAAATTGGAATAATTAAAACCCTGAAACATTTAAAAATGGCCAGCTTTAAAACACACCTAAAAAAAAAATCAGTAGCTGAAATCTGTTATTAAAGTAAATGTTGCAGGTTTTTTTTTGGTTTTTTTTATGAAACCCTGAAGGTCCAGGTTCTCTCTGCAGGTCCAGTTCGATTTGGTGGTGGCAGCTTTTACCCTGTCAGAGCTTCCCAACGTGAACGACCGGGCGGACGCCGTGACGACGCTCTGGAGGAAGACGAACTCCTACCTGGTCTGTTCAATCTGGGATTTATCTGCTGTTATATTTATATAATACACAAGGAAAAATTTAATAATTTTGTTGCAAATTTTTAAGCGTTTATTATAATAAATGAGTAACTAAATAAACAAACGCAAGCATAAAATAACACAGTACTAGATATTACAAAGAAGATTGTAACAATAATAAAGAAAATTTCTAAAATTCTCAAAATAAATGAATCAACTAAGTGAAAAGAAATCAATTTATTTAATAAAAATAACTATTTAATTTAAATGGTAAAGATAATAATAATATATTTAAAAAACAAATGTATACATAAATACAAATAAATTGAAAAAATATATCATTTAAATAATTACCTAAATAAAATAAACATTTCTTGATTGTATAATAATTTGCTAGTTATTATCTAAAAAAAGAAGTAAATAATGAAATATTTAGTAAATTTCTAATGTATAAATAAATCTATGAATTTCAAGAGGAAAATAAATAAGAGTATAAGGCTTAGTATTCGTTTTCATGAGAATAATATTATTAATATCATTTATTTAAATTCCAAATAAGTACTTTAATTAAAGTAATGAATAGTAGATTTGCTGATTAGATTAATGATTAACCAATAATTGAAATGTTTGCTTTAGGTGCTGGTGGAAAATGGTACCAAAGAGGGCCATCAGATGATGCTGGAGGCCAGAGACGTTTTGCTAACGGTACTCAAGTATTTCACAAAACAGTGAATCCGTCATTTTGATTAGTAATGTTAGCCCAGTGTAGTAATCCATATTATTGATCTCCAGAAACAGGAAAAAGTCGTTCATGACCCCAGACCAGCATCAGTGTTTGCACCGGTAGGATTAAAACAAGTTTTAAAATCCAGCAGCTTCAGGGTCTTTTTGTTGATAATCTTTGTTTCTGTTCTCAGTGCCCTCATGAAATGATGTGTCCCAAACTGGCCCAGAAACCCGTCACGCCCTGCAACTTCCACCAGCGCTACCATCCTCTTCCTCTGCCAGGGGTAAAACTCCTCATCTGTAAATCCGCCAAGCAGGAAATCAGGAATAACTGTTCATTTTTTAGCTTAAAAATAAATATTTATGATGAAAGTAAATACTTTTATGTTGAGAGAGAAGGCCTGTTGCAACAAATCAATGAATCGCATGGTAAATTGAAATGAGCTCAATAATCTCCATTTGCATTATTTATCGTTTTTCTCTCTTTCTACCAAAAACTGAAAGTCCTCAGTTTGGTTCTTTGGTCTCAACTAGTTCTTTCTTTAAGGATAATTTTGTTTACAGAGACTTCACAACTAATTTTCTTTGCTGTTTCTGTTGTTTTGTTTATTTATTTTGGATATTTAAAAAGTCTTCCAGTTCCAGCTCATTAGAATGTAAAATTTATGGATTTTTGAGAATGTGTTCTTGCACTATCATGCCGTCATATTACTTGAAAATGGCCTCAAAACAACAATATTATCATTTATCACAATAATATCCTGAGCAATTTATCAACCAGCAAAATTTCTTAAAGTGACAAGCCTGGTTGAGAGTAAATTTGTTGAAACTTTTGTCAAGATTTTAAATAAAAATCTTGCATCCGAAAAAAATTATTACATTTAATTTTCACTAAAATAACACAAGAAGTTGTTTAATTGCTTTGTTGACATATTAAGTGTCTGATCATCCAGACACAATCTTGTCATGATAGAAAAAAACAATTGACAGGTGAGCATTTTGTTCATCAAAGCTTCAATATTTTCTCAATCACTGTTTGTTTTTTTTTAATTCAGAGGCATGAGTGTCAGACAGAGAAGTTCAGCTACCTGATCCTGAGTCGAACAGAACCGGCAGAGCCGACACCAGAAGGTCTGGACTGGGGCCGGCTGATCGCGCCGGTTCTGTGCAGAACGCGGCACGTCCACTGCCACGTGTGCCGCTCCGACGGGCGGCTGCAGCACATGGTGGTGACGGCACGGAAACACAGCCGGTAAGAAAAACCGCTGGGCTGTGATTATGGTGTGAAAATTATTATGAGAGGGTTTGAAAACCAGGGTGGATCTCGTTTTATATTGGTGGCTATTTAGAATACTCCAGTCAAAAAGGAAAGTGGTATTAAGAAGCAAAAGACACGTTAATTGGGGTAAAACTTTAACTATTTTATTCATTTTAATGTTATTTGTGTAATGCTATGTTTGTGTGTCAATAAAAAGTTTTACACAAAAATTTTTTTTTTAAATAATAGGAGTATTAATTGAATTTATTTTAACAGTAAACGTAGGAACTAGATTTTAAAAATAGTCATTTAGTTTAGTTTTTTTTTTTACTGTCACAGATTAAAGGAAAGGATGACTTCCATAGTTATAATTAGATAAAATGATAATAAATATTTTTTAAATATTTTATGATTATTAAAAAGACAATGTAAAATATCAGATAAATTTAAAATCTTAAAAGTAAACAGTTTAAACATTGGATTTGACAATACCAAGATTTTTTTTAAAGTGTCTTTTTCTACATTTGTTTTATAAAGTTACTAACAACAATTATCTCTTAAATTAGATTTTTTTTTCTGTATTTATTCAGATTTTATTTATATATTTCTTGCATAAAAAACTATTAGTCCTGAAAACATTTTAATATTAGGTAATATTGAGTCTTCCTCCGAGCTCCAGTAATTATTTTTTGTTTATATTTACTAGCAACTTTTTATGGAGCGGAAAAGTTCCTGGGAATAATCAGATGTAATGCAGTAAAAACTGGCAGAAAATATTCTTAGATTTCATTTTAGGGCAAAAACCTCTGTCTCATTTTAAAAAATTATTATTCTCAAAAAGTTAAAAACACGGTGTCTATAAATTTGAGAAATGCTCCACAAATATCATGATTTATTTCTTTTCTTACTGGAGAAATTAACAATACTATTTCAGATTGATCAGCTTGAAGAATATTTGTTGTGCGGTTTTTATCTGAAATAAATTGTGTTTTGTCAGAGATATGTACCGCTGCGCGCGGAACAGCGAATGGGGAGATCAGCTGCCGATTGTTGAGAATGTCAAAGAAGAGACGAAGGTCCACAGCGACTCGGAGAGCTGATTCAGATGAAAACCTGGACATTTTGGACTTCCTGAGTATTGGAAACAAAAATATCACTTTGGATTAGAATCTACTTTCTTCTCTCTGTGTTTTGTAAATCACAGTAGGTATGCCTCTATTACACATTTACATATTTTTATTTGGTGCCATTGTCAATAATTCATTGATTATTTTGTTTTTGAGTCTGATTTGCATCCAATTAAAGTTTCTTTTTAAAGATGTCAAAATCAAACTAACTTACAACCTTCAGACGCTGCAGATGAATATATTTGTTTTGCCCGATCCAGCAGCTGAATCAGATCATTCCTGCTATCATGTGATCTTTGTGTTATATTTTCAGATAAGTGCATGTGCTAATAAAAATATGTAACTCTTATTTGCTAACAACAATTAAGGTTGTAACCTTTTCACAGCTATGTTGAGAAGCAGAAGGCTATGCCACTTCCGAGAGGTTATTTTTGCTAATTTGCTTGATATGCATCATATTGAACTGAGACAAGAGGGTTAAACATTAAATTTTAAAGTGTCTATAACTGATGGGGATTGAAGGAAGGAACATTTAGGCAACTCAATATTTAGTTTTATCTACATGAACTTTTTTTTTTTATTTCATTTTTCATCAGTCAAGAGAAGGATGAAAACTTATTTCCACAACGTTGGGTAAACCCAACATTTTATGTAAAAGGGTAAAAAATTAGCTTTCAGAAGTCGAATCTACGTTGTTTACCCATAACACTAGTAAGACATGGTGATGTTTATTATTAAGAAAATAAATAATTATTTACTATTAATCAGGCATCTGTCATCTAATTGTGGAGTTTTATTAATGAGAGTGAAAACATCTGGTGAGTTATTTTATTTAATGTGAAAAAGTCCCATTGCCTTAAAACGAAGCAGCTTACTTTTTTATTTTTTACCAATATATAGAAGGCAGTAAATGATTGTCATTCGTGTTTTTGCAGAAAAGAAGATGAAATAAAAATTTATTAACTCCCTACAATCTGTTTCAGAGCTAAGGTCAAGTCTGGGTACTCGAACTGATATCCAGACTCTAGTGTTTTCAGGGGAATGACTTTCTGGCCCTTTGTGAGGATCACAGCCCTCTCTGAGCCCAACATGGCGCTCAAGACGAACTGAGGAACGGGAAAGATCGTGGGCCGCCTCAGGATCCGACCCAGCTCCTTGGTGAACTCGTGGTTGGTGGTGATCGCAGGTGCAACTCCGTTGTACACCTGCGGTGAGGGGGGTGGGGCTTCGGTGTTCCTTAGGGGCTCCAGAGAGCGAGCGATGATTCCTGCCAGATCCGAGACGTGGATCCAGGGGAAAGGCTGCCTTCCAGAGCCCAACGTACCTCCGAGTCCGAGCCAGAAGGGCAGCAGCATCTGCTTCATAGCACCGCCATCTCGACCCAACACTGCCCCTAGAGGACGGAAGGAAGAATGAGTGAAATAACGTCTGTCCCTTTAAGAGCTACAATCAAACTGCAGGTGAACGAGACGCAAAGTTTTAGTTGTGCTTTGTTTTTATTAGCCTCATACGTTTTGTTATGATTTTCTGACAGTCACGTGGGCTCCCATTGTTGAATAAACTAAAAAATCGATCCATAGACGGCGGGATCCATCTCTTTTTCGAGGTTTGAAACGCTGGCTTGTTAGCGTATGCTTCTGTTGCCTT
Organism: Xiphophorus hellerii; assembly: GCF_003331165.1. Lineage (NCBI taxonomy): Eukaryota > Metazoa > Chordata > Actinopteri > Cyprinodontiformes > Poeciliidae > Xiphophorus > Xiphophorus hellerii. The sequence goes on from NC_045677.1 coordinate 24,672,596, forward strand.
TGATTACTCATAAAAGACACTCGAAATTCCTTTTTGGATCAAAAACAGCCCGTCGAAAAAGTATGGTATAACTGGACTGCAGCTCAATATTCTTATATTCTGGACAAAAAAATCACCCAAAATAAAACTTTGACAGACCTTTAGAAAAGATGGAGATTGTGGATTAAGACCACAGTCTACAAAAATGTCTGGCTCTTTGTAAGTAACTAAAGAAACCAGAGGTGATTTAAAACTTTTGCATATTTCTAAATGGGAGTAGGCATGAACAAATCTCCCTCAGCTTCTTTACTGCCCCTCTGAACGTACCGGCCCGAATGACGACTTGTTTGGTGGTTTTCGCTGCGTTCTCAGGGAGAAACGCTGCAGCCTCCCACTCTTTGACGAGTTGTGAGAGGAGGTCAAAGGGCGTCCACTCACTGTCTTCTGTGTACTCAGTTGTGGGACTGGGTTTGTAGCAAGCTGTGAGTCAACGAGGAAAACCAGACAAAATCAATCATAAATCTGAATCACATTTTGTGCCTTTTGCAGCTGCTAAGCGAGCAGTTAGCAACCAGGTGGACCCGTACCTATACCGGAAACCAGAACCCAGGAGTGAGGAGGGCTGGAAGACGCAGCGATGGCTTGAGACAAAGCTTTAGTTGTGTCAATACGACTGGAGAATAAATCCTTTTTATAGCTTTCATTCCACCTGGAAGGACAAGAAAATTAGGTTATAGATCTGATTTAAAGTACAACATGACTGAAGGTTGTTACTAATTCAAGGAGCCAAAAGCAGGATACATTTTGAAATACATAGAAATACCAGAAAAGGCAAGGTAGCGAATTTACACTATTGTTTTTATTACGGTATTTTAAACACTGTTTAAAAACTATTCCAACTATTTCTAACCCCTTATATACAAGGTTCAGTAAAGCCTCTTGTGAGCAGATAATATAAACTCTACAGCATATGGGTTTTCACATGATGCAAATAAATAAAACAGTTTTAGGTTAAGGTTTTGAGCAGGTTGCTATGAAGCACAAATCCTGAGGTAGAGCAGTTTTAAAAGTGATTAAAATCAGGCTTTGTTGCTAAGTAAGCAGTACTTACACACTGTTCATGTCTAAATTCAACTTTCCCAGCCTTGTTTTCCAAAATTCACAACTATTTTCAAATAAACAGAAATATTCTTTATTAATATGGTGGAAATATGGATGGGGTCTATAAAAGCTGTGAAAAAATATATTTCTATCATCACAGTTGCGTAGTAATAAGTTACATTTACTTTTACAACAACTTTTTAGGGGGAAAAATACTTTTAGGAGTACTTTTACTATGTTGTACTTTTTACTTTTGCTTGAGTATTATTATTATGGAGTATTTCTACTCTTACTTGAATAAAATGTCTTGATTATCTACCCGCTGAATGAAAAACAAACGTGTTTTCACCGAACATTCGAACACAGACACACACCTGCAGCTTTTGTTAAAGTTTATAAGTTTTGTATTGAAAGAAACTGATTTGGAAACATTTTCTTTTGCCTGTGTTAGAATAATTATGTTTTGTTATCATTCTTACATAAGTAGTTACCAGTTTGTTTTTCATTTAAAGGTTTGGTATTCACACCCCAGAGAGGAGGAATTTGTTAAACCGTGTGAAAGACAAAACTTGCTTTTTCCCTAAACCTTGAAGCTGCAGCTGCTTCTTATCTCGGGATCCTCCTTAAACTGCTTGTGTGTAGAATGTAGTTCTTCCTTGTTTCAGAATAGCCATTCTTTGATTTATCACTCTCCCACATTTCACTCTTGACTCCCTTCTTTCTCCTGCTTAATAAAAAGACAGGAAACAATGGAAATGTGGGAAATACTTCAGGCTCTGCTGCAGGGAGTCAGAACGCATGGTAAACACCTTGAAGAAGTGGTTTGCTGTGTTTTGTCCTTCTGGTTCTTTCTTTGTATTTAGGTAAACAAAATACCTATCAGCCCGATTTTGTTATTTTTTTTATAATTTCATCAGTTACTCAGTACTTGAGTAGACTTTATACCAAATACGTTTTTACTCATACTTGAATCATTTCTTGGATGGCAACTTTATACTTTTACTTCAGTGAAAACAAGTTGTGCTACTCTAACTTGAGTACAATTTTAGGGTACTGTGCACACCTTTGTCTATCAGATAGCTAAAATTTGGTGGCTATGTTACACTTATTACATACAGAAAAATGAGTTGTAATTGTTTTTCTATCATTGTGATGGAAATAGGCTTCAAAACCAAGTCAGATTGCAATAAAAACTCTTTTTTTGGGCGGGTTCTCACCATCGAAGGGGGTTAAGAACATTCTCTCCTGCCAAGTTGACGGCACCATCACAAGGCGGCAGACCGTGAGACTCCAGTTCTTTCTGCAGGAGCAAAAAGATACAATTCAAGAAATTACAGGCATTTTTGCGTTGATAGAGAAGCAAAGTAACATTGTAGAAAAGGAAATTCCCTGTTCATTATTATCCATCTAGAGACGGTAATGATTGAGGAGCTGAACCTCCTGGTCATACCCATGTTATCCTTCCTGGACCAGGCTGACGGGATATCAACGTGACCTCGTGACCTTTGTCTCTGAGCAGGCGTGTCAGCTCACGACCCACAAAGCCAGAGCCCCCTCCTGAGAGACAGACACAAATCAAACATACAGACTGTAAGCTTGAAAGAAAATAGTAAATCAGGAGAGATAATTTTACAATATATCAACTTTAAGAAAATACCATCTAAACTTCTCAATATATTAATGTTAATATACTGCATAATACACTAATTAATGAATTATTTCATGCTTTAAAGTATATAGTTGTGCTGACATTTTCTTCAACCCCCCCAAAAGGATCGAGCAGCTGTGAATAGTGCGCATGCGCACTTTACATGCTTACAAAACAAAACACATGCGTGGATTTTGCTTAAATAACAAGGAAATTCAAAATACAGCGATCTCGTTTTATCTTTCAACGGCAGGATTTTAAACGCACCTGGATTATCTGTTGCATTAAATATCAATTCAATCCAGGTTTTGTCAGCAGCCCTAACCTTAGCTTAGCAAGCTAGCTTGAACCATTTTGACCTTTCTGAGAATTTAAAAATAAACAGATAACTGTAATAGCTTTTCTTACCGATTAAGACTCTCATTGCCAAAGGTTTCCACCCAACGCTGACTTTAAATCCCTCAACTTCGCCTCTATTAACAGTTTTCTCCTCTGTCTGTCACTCTAAGTTCTTACTACGCTTTTTTTTCTCCCTCTTTTGGACCAATGGGCTTTCCGTACTACAACATGGTGAACTACATTTTGTAGTTTTTTTCCCCCTTTTTTTATTCGTTGGGAAAATCTGCCACCTACTGGTTTTGTTGCGATAATTTAATGTAGTAGAAGGACTGTTACTGAATGTAAAAACTCAATAAATAGATTCATTTCTCAGATTTTTTTTGTGTTTTGATAACTATGTAATACTTTTCTTCCACTTCAAATTATGTTGTATTTTGAGGTCTTTTATCACATTCAATTTGTGCATTACAATTATGCATGGATTTGGATTATTTGTGTGTTGGGAGTTTACCACGTGTTTATATTTAGGAGAATACTTTTAGATATAACTGCTAATTTGGGATCATTTTGATTTAAAAAAGACTTGGATAGGTTTTTATAAATTTTACTTCCTTTTCTTCTATTTCAGATTTGATTTTATGTTGTTTTAATGCATATTTTTGGTTGTTTTCTTGTAAGTAATATTGCCTGTGTATCAGTTTAATAATTCAAATATATTATATCCTATACAGATAAACAACAAAACTAAAATACTTTAAAATACAAGAAAGATGATGGTTGTAGTAGCAAAAAAAATAAAAATTAAATGTTCATAATTCAAATTATTGAACTGACCAATCAGAAAGAGTCAATTGATAATTTAGTTGAGACAATAAAGCAGGTTTATTTTTATGGATATTGTTTTTGTATCCAATGAATATTTAAATATGATGTGCACTGAACAAATTTAATATCAGCCATAGTTTGTAATTGTTTCTATTTCAACTTGTAGCTTAATAGTTGTTTCCAAACTGAAAATATATTGATCACTTAATGAAAAAGTTGAGACACTTTGTAGTATTTGGCTGAGTATACAGTATAGGATAAATACAAATATAAATAAAATATACATGTTTCCCCAGTATTTATTTTTCTATTTCAGCCTGTAAAGATAAAACAAGAACATACAAACTCATATATGAAGTTAATTCATTATAATGTGATTGTAATGTTATTGGTCTAATTTTGAATTATTTGTAGATTTGGGACTTGATTTCAACAGCAACATGCAAACATAATTAAAGAAATCAAGTGGTGACATGAAAGTTTATCTTGCCGCAAGCCGGAAGTTGCCCGTGTGTGACGCCAAACACGTGGTTTGATAAAGAGATAAATTGAGGCGCAGCCTCATTAACATTCTCTCTTCCTTGTCACGGAGCGAGAGGAAGGAGTTGCTGCTGCAAGGAAACTAAAACATCAGCAGTTTGAAAGCCTAAAATGCGGTAAGGGTCGTATTTGTTCGTGTCCGGTTTGTTTTCTTGCTTGGTGACGCATTTGATGCGGGAGCAGGTGGATGATCGTTGCGGTTCAGGATCATCTTTAGCTCTTTGTTGCAGCGTTAGCGCCAAACCGACCTCGTGGTTTGATTTCACAGGAGATACTCGACAAGAAAGGCGTTTAAATAAAAGCTCAGAGCCATTTGATGGTTTCTGTAAAAGTGCTAAATTCATAATGGTGTCAGACAATTTGTGCTGCACCGGGTTTATTTGACTTTAGCTGAAATCCTCATTTAAGTCAATTTATTTTAAGTTGTATTTCAAAACTGGATTCATTGCCTACACTATTATGAGTTATTGTTTCTGAAAATCCTGAATTATTTTTTTTCTAAAAAACAATAAACGTCAGACCTATTAAAGATTTTCATTATATAAATTTTCCTCATAACATTTCTAAACTGACTTGTTGTTCGCCTGAGTCGGGTGATGGGTTCAATGAGAAGTTGCCAAATTGGCTTGCTGAGAGTGCTGTATATCTACCATATTAATTAAAGTTTAGTGGAAGGAAAAAGTGTGGCGTATTAAAAAAAGGTGCATGAGCCACAGCCACGATTTCAAAGATGGAAGTAAATTCTGCATGTGTGTTGGAAATTGAGCTCTCAACCTAGGAGATTTTTACCTTTTCAGAAAAACATTGTTTTATATAATTAAAGCATTTTTTTAAAGCTTATTGAGATGCACCTCTAGTTTTCCCTTTTAGCAGCTGTACTGTGAACTATTTGGTTAAAATCCTGAAAGTTGCCTTTTTATGTCGTTAGCGTGTCGTACTGAACTTTTGGAGTCAAACCTTGCATGATGAGTTGCATGTGAGTCCGTGTTTCACCTGAAACTGATGATTTTACTTTCACTGCACTGATGGGTTTGACTTTACTGATGCTCTCCAGGTTTAGGCCACCACAACTGAGACTAACCGTTAATTTCCCTTTCTCTCCTTTTTAGGAAGGATGCATTAAGAAAACCACTTGAGGTAAGAACATCTCGTTTTAAATGTAGCATCAAATGCTAGCTAGCATCCATTTTTAGTTTACAGTGCTGTACATTTCTACTTTGATTCTGGTTTGTGGTCTAGTAACAGATGGATGCAGAAGTTATATTTTTACACTTGTAACATTAAGTTGACCGAACTGATCTCTGTTTTCCTTTTCCTCCACAGGTCGGGTATCAGGAGTCTGCTTGTTGACCTAACGCCTCAATTTTTAGAAATTTCTACTGATTTTAAATGTTATATCTCCTGGAAGAGCTACATGTAAAAAAAGACAGTTTAAATTTAAAGCCTAAACGACAATAAACTACTCTGCAAAAGAAAAAGTAAAGCCTCCAGATCTTTTGTATAAATGTTTTGTTTTCCAAGGTTTGCAGTTTTTTAAATTTTCTTAAGGGTAGCTGGCATCACTATTGAGTCACTTTCATCAAAGTGCGACACAGTAAAGAAAACCTGAAAACTTTGCTAGCAGCTTGGTTCCTATAGTTTGGTAAATGGTTTTGGTTTGTTGGAAACAATTAGAGACATACAAAAATAAAATTACAGAAATAGTCATATTACAAAAGTAAACTTGTACAAGAATAAAGTCAAAATAATAGGTCACTATCAGAATAAAAATGTAATTTTTTTATTTCAACTTTATTCTCAAACTAGTATGACTTTATTCTTGTAATTTTATTTTCTTAGCATGACCATAATATTCTTATTTGAGGAATGTTGTATTCCTCCCAGAAAAAGTCGATTTCCTTATTAGATTACAGCTTCAGACGTGAGTGTAGATCGTTTCAATCTAAAAAAGTTTTAAATCTCACTTGATCATGATCTCTTTTGTAAATGTCCTCAGCATCTTTTCACTCCATTTGCAGGAGACTTTGTACAAAAAATGATTTTTATTGACTTGAAAACATGTTTCATTCATATACTTTACAAACCAGGAAACAAACAAAAAAACTAAACCTTATAGTGGGAGAGAAACACATGAAAACTGTACAGTGCAATTTGAGATGCAAATTCAAGAACATAGCAATTCACCTGCCGTTTTTTTTCCAAACTGGATGTTGGATTATACTTTGACGTAAAGAAAATCTCACAAAGAGGAGCATATGAACAAACATGAGAATACAATGGATGTTTAGCAAGCAGAAAAGAGAAACATTGCAGTAGTTTTTCATGTTTAAAACAAAAAGCAAGAGCTGGGACAAATTACTAGTGCAGACTAATATTTAACTCTGTTGCCTCAAAGAAAGGTTGTTTCAGAACTCAGAAAGTAAACTTACATTTGGAAATGGATTGCTCCAAATACTCCACAACAGCTCACCCTTTGTTGGTTTAGTTGTGTTTCTTACACCCTTAACTATGTGAAGTATGAAGAAGCATTATTATTTATGCAATGTTCAATAATGGTAACATCCAAAAACATTAGACATTGTGAATTTCTGTCTGGGATTGATAAAGTTTATATCCATTCATTCGCTATTTTTTGCTAGCTAATTTTAGCCGGAACAATCTGGTTCAAATCTAACTGGACATATTTATTCAGTTAACTGTTCTATTCATTCAACATGCGTCGTGATCAGTAAGTTTATATAGATAGTTCTGTGGGTAAATATATTAGCTCTGTACTAGTTTAAGTGTAGAATGGAAGTTAGTTTCCAGCTTTAGCTTATTTAGCCGCAGCGCTAATGCTAGGTAGCCGAGCGTCTTAACGCCACTTATGGTTGTCAGGGAAACGGTTTCCAATATGTCAGTAAGTTTTTATGCCTTTACTCCTGGGAGTCCCAAGACATGAGATCAAGTGTTATTTTATTTTATTTTTTTGTGTGTACTTGGAATTTATGTTTTTTTAATTTTAAGATGCAATTTGTCACTGCAGTATGTTTAAATAAATAAACTGTAAAATCTTACATGTGAGGTTGTACAGAGCAAATTTATGCCAAACAAGACCATTTAAAACAGTTTAAAGGCTAATCACAAACCAGCTTGTAAGTTTTATTTTTTTTCATAATGGTCAAACTGTTAATTTAATTTAATTTTTTAAATATTAGTTTGTCAGTGTAAACTTTTTGAAAGTAGAATAATAGACATGTCTTGTCCATCTGCTCTCTTGTGAAACTATAACATTCAGTTTTTGTCCTTGAGACATAAATGGGAATAATATTAATTTATTCCCACTTCTGTTGAATAATATTGTTACGAACAGCCTTAGTTGTCTCAGTGCTTCCATGTTTAAAGATTGTTGCAGCTAATGTGAGATCCAGTGCAATCTGAGAACCTTTTTTTTTTACTAGATACTTTTTTTCCACTAACTTTTATTAGATTGTTTTGGGGATAAACATCAATTTGGTTAAACCAGACTTTTTTTTGACAACATATTCTGACTATGGTCGTAATTAATGTGACTAGATTAATTAGAACTGTCCCTGTTTTTTATGTAAAGTGCTTTCAGCTGACAGTTGTTGCGGCTTTACATAAATTAACAAAATATTGTTAAAGAGGGAAGCAGCTTTTGGTGTATGTGCTGCTTAGCTCTGGAGCTAATTCCCTGAAAATCTGAGATGTGCAAAAACAATCAGGACTGAAAACATCCTGCAGTTCTAACCTTTCATTTTAAACTACTAATACGTGAATTATCATTAAATAGCATTATTTTGTAATTTTTCCTCACACTATTTTGGTAGTCCCAGTAAGCATTGTAGAACTTTTATATAGGATGTATTAACTTTATCATTGAAATTAAAGTTTATCGTCAGAGAGTTTATCCTGTACTCATTTATGGTGGTTTAAAAAAAATAAAAGTTCTGTTGTGAAATCTGGTTTTTCCCACAAGTAGCTTTGCACATTTTACAATTCACGGTCTAATCTGGCCCATTGGTACATTATGTAGTGGTGGTGTTGTTTAATAAGACATTGTTCGTTTCTCCTGCACTGTCTCTGCGATTCTGTTTATTTGCAGTTTGGTCCGATGATGCCGTGCCGTCGAAGAGCTTAGCCATGAAGGCTAAGCCGTTTTTCTTGATGTAGGACTTTCCAGCTAAGGTGTAAAGGATGGGATTGGCACAGCTGCTGAGAAAAGCCAAAGTCGAGGTCACAGCTCGGCAGTTCTCATGAATCAAGTCCAATCTGTGGGCAAAAAAGATGGGGAAAAAAATCTGTTAACTGCAGCAAAGAGCAACTTTTAGGATCCTGTAGAAACAAAACCTCTCACTGTTACATGGATGTAAATGTTTACAAAAATACTTCACTCAAAATAAGAGACAGAATAATAAGGCATACAAAATTTCTGCTACTGTTAAATTTGGGTATTTTGCTTTTGACCACAATATCTTTGGTAAACTACCATTACTGCTTATATTGGCCTGTCTACAGATGAGTTAGTTTACATGTTGGATCCTTTTCCTCTTTTCTTGATAGATCCAAAGGAGTTCCTCAGGGTTCTATATTAGGCCCCATTCTCTCTACTTAAATAATCTCTGTAATATTTCATTAAATATTAATTTAATCTATGTGCTAATGACATATTTACCTGGTCCATTAACTAGTCAAATGTTGGAATTTCTCTATTTTTATTTTAATGTTCAGTTCATGTATGCCAAAAATACATTTGATAAATTGTCTAAAATAAGAAACATTCATGATTATGAAAGATAAATGAAAAACCTACAAACCTAAATTTGTTATTTTGTCTTTATTTTAAAATATAATTTGGTTCTTTAACATTTTTAGTCAAAGTTATTAAGAGCCATTGCTGGAAATCTAAAGAACTGCTTGCATCTCTGGAGTTCAAAATTGATCTGGTCCATTTTTCTTCTACATCCTGCGCATGGCTACAAGCACGTGAGTTGCTTACCAACATTTCTGTGCAAGTGCAAAAACAAATATTCAGGGAAACCTTTCCCTCCCTTTCCAAACTCATCGCAGCAAAAGTTGTAACATTGAGCACAGATTTGTAATCCGTCTCCTGGGCTGTAGCGCCAAACACATTTACAACAAAAGTCATTTTGTAAGAGAATTGGGAAAGGAGCACTTAGTCAAAGTGTAGATGAAAATTATCCATAATTATGCAATCGTGTATGTCTATAACGCAACTGATAACATTGCATTGATGTTAGACCAATCTTTAACCTAATTACTCCAGCCTGAAATTGCCTGGTTACACCTTAAAAAGGAAATACCACCGATAACAACCAAAAAAAAAAAAAAAAGCAACCAGAAAAAGTGATAAAACATTAAAGATTCAAGTAAAAAACATGATGCCTTAACAGAATACATAGTAAATATGGTTACCATCCAGAAATGTGAACAGAATGAACAATTTTACCCTTCATATTCAGTAATACATCTTTATAGAGTAGTAAAAGTATGCAAAGCAATTTCATCTTACTCACATTTTTCTAGTTTTTGTCTCCTTGTTATACCATTTAGCTGCAACCTGGGAGTCACAAAAAAATGTAATGAAAACAAGAACCAGGAGCAGGAAAGGGAAATGGTGGATTATAGGTTAAAAAAGTTTTACTCACCTGCACCATGTTGATTACATGGTATGGAAACCAAAATATGCCAAATGTTATGACAATAGCGAGGATGAGTTTTTCGCTACGAATCCTTCGCTGGAACTGGGTCTGCCTCAGGCGTCTCAGGGTGAGGACGTAGCAGGTTATGATGACTGCATACGGGAGGATGAATCCTGAAACGGTCTCTAAAGAATACTGGAACCGGACCTGACCAGAGAAGCGAGGAAAAAAAGTTGAAAATATAATAGTAAGAAACTGAAAAACATATCTAACTTGAAGAAAAATTGAGACTGTTGAACCTTTCTAGTTCATGGTTTTGTAATTTTTGTGAAAATAGTTTATGTTCCTTTAGTTGAACAAACTATGGTTTTATTTTAACCGTTTTGCTTATTCAAAAAAAATTGTGGCATTCAAATTCCCAAGATCCATTTTTGATGAACAACTTTTAGTTTATGCTAGTTTTGCTACTTTCTGCTAACTACTCACCTCTTACACGTTATTTATACATTTAAACATTCAATATGGCTGAAAAAGCACAATATATGATCACATTATAAGAGTGACATATTAGTCGGTATTGATAATTATTGATCCGTTTTTTTGTTTTGAATATCTGACATACTGCCAAAGTAGTAGAATGGTGACTACTCAAGTTACTGAACAGGTTGCTAGGTAACCAAAGAGTGAGTGAGTTGCTAGGTAACCAAAGAGTGAGTTGATTCCACCAAGTTTGCTTAGCTGGCCCTGAGAGGTTGAGCAGCCAAAGTCTTTCCTCTGCCTGCTTCTCCCAGAATCCTGTGCGGTTCTGGGAGGAATCATTAAACTTTTTATTACCACAAAAAAATATTTGGTTAAAAGTTCTACTCAAGTACCGAGTAACTGATCAAATTATCAATCATGTAACATCTAAAAATTACATAGTCAGACGGAGCAAAATATGAAGTTAAGAGGAAATTTAGGTATTTTAAGGACAAAAATGACAATAATTCATATAAGTAGCAAAATCAGGCAAAATAAATGTTTTCCAAATCAGTTTTTTTCAATAAGAAATGTACAAAACTTTAACAAAAACTGCAGGTGTGTGTCTGTGTCTGGTGAAATTTTGGTTAAAACGTGTTTATTCATTCAGTGGGTGGAAAACCAGAAATTTTACTTGAGAAAAAGTATCGATTCTTCAAAATAAAATTACTGAAGTAAAAGTAAAAAGTACAGAAGAGCAAAAAAAGCTCCTAAAAGTATTTTTTTTTCAAAAAGTTACTTTTAGTTACTGAATAAATAAATCATATTTATTCAGGTAAATATAATTGAATAAAGGTAACTAGTTACTACCCAACTCTGAATAAACTTTGTGAGAAGAGTGGACTTACATGCGTGGGCCAGGTGTGATTGGGTGAACACACAATCCGTGAAATATTCTCGCTAAAATCCGGCTCAATTTCCAGTTCTCGAAACACCAGCGAGGGGATGGAAATCACCGTGACCAGCACCCACATGCCCATGATCACCCTCGTCACAACCTTTCTGCTTATCAGGTATAGTTTCTGGGGAAACAGCACCGCCACCATCCTGTGTACACTCATCAGCGTGATCAGGAAGATGGAGGCGTACATGTTGGCGTTGCACAAGTAGAAGAGGGCTTTGCACATAACGGGTCCAAAGATCCACGTCTGCTTGGCCAGGTAGATTAAGAAGAAGATGGTGAGGGCCATGATGAAGCCGTCCGCACAGGCCAGGTTGAGGATGAGGATGGTGGTGATGGAGCGTTTACGGGTGCGTGCCAGGATGCTCCAGACGATGAAGAGGTTACCAGGGACGCCCAGGAGGAAAACCAGGGTAAGGATGAGGGTGCCGATGGCTGTGGCATAGTCGTTGCTAACAGCACTGTCTTCCTCCGTTGTGGTAGCTGTCATTCTAAAATGATTTGATCCTAAAAACAAGAGAAATAGTTAGAAATTGTACATTTCATCACCAGTTTGTTTGTAAAAAACAATCAGAAATCCTTCTGGACCTGAAAGCAAAAGAATCAGACATTCATTCTATGCTTATTTAATTTATATTTTTATTTAATTTGTCTCAAAATTGTTGACTAAAAAGTCAACAGCCAAACACTTTTCTTTTCCAGCAGCCATTGTACAGCACATACAGCTGTTGCTAAGAAACGGTGCAGTGCTCATCGATTGTGACTCAACAGTCAGGAGGTTTTCAAATGGCTCATTTTCCAGACACCATAAACCTTTAAGTTATTGAGTAAAAAAACAGATTGACTGATCAAGAATAATTTTGATTGGCTCTGCTATAAACTTCTAATTAAAGAAGATTGGTTCAGGTGATTGTAAACATAAGCATGTTTCAAGCATATACCATAACAAAAGTATTTTTTTAATCGTCAGACATGACACAAATTAAGTAATTTGGTTGCAGTGAATGTAGAAGATGAGGCATTCAAGCATTAGAACAGTACACCAGCTGTCAAGTAAGGTGGTGGCAGAATTATGCTGGGTGGCTTTTCTTTTCATTTTTGTCACCAGAGGTCTGCACAAAGACGGAGGCCTACCTTCATAATAGTTGAGGCTTGGATGCATTAGGTTATTCAACAGGACAATTATGACAATCATAATGGTTTTAGAGTAGAATAAGCAGGCAAATATGAAACCTCTGTAATGGCCTCCCCAAAGCCATAAATCTCCTAACCCTTTTGAACAATTATTGACTAAAAGCCACATCCATGCCAGGAAACGATATATTTTAAAACAAATTACTTCTGAAGAAAAAAGTGGTCAAATATCCACCCACACAGAAGCTCGCTAATGGTGTAATTTTCCCCATGACTTGCTAAGTGACATTTATTTAAATATTAAGAGATTTAAACCAATAAACCACCCAGATTATAACGACTTCTGTCTGAGAAAGACACAAGCTTTTCATAATCATTAAGTCAGTTATGAATTTCCTTATCCAGCAATGTATTTGCCTTATTATTATGATTTTTGCACCTTCAGACACAAAAACCTTTTTTAAGGTTTGCTTTGTAAACTTGTATGAAATCTATTAACAGACTTAAAAGAGGAAGCAGATAAAGTAAAAAGGAAACAAGATGCTTTTTGACCACTTTAAATCATAAACGATGGGGAGTACAGAACCACAGGATGTCTGCCAACCTGATGTAATCTCTGAAATATCTCCAGCAGGCTAAAGCATGCAGGAAAACTGGCAGCCGTGCGTCAGAGAAGAGGAGTGTTTCCCCGCAATTTTTTATTGATCTTTGAATGATCTCCAAAAATCTTTTTCTTATTATCATTTTGCTTGTTAACTCTGTAGGTCAGAAATTAGTCGACCCTTGGGCTGACCACAACATACCAATAAAAGTCAAGGATAGAAACATGAAGTTTTAATTTCCTTATTAAGTACTCATTTCTTGTGCCCAGTATCCAAAGAAGACCATGTGTGTATTTTCCTCTTATGGCTTCAATAAAATTCCCAGGTCCCCAAACAATGTACTAGGATTTTATCTCCACATGTATCTCGCAAGAGGTAGTAATAACATATGTAGTTTTATAATTGTTTAAATTACAGATTGAAATAATCTGGCCCTCAGGAGTACATGAACATGAAACAGGTGGAGAAGCTGGTCATGTGAGTAATTTAACTATCATTCTTTAAATTAATCTGTGTGTAAATTATGCTTTATAATACAGTTAGGCTAAAAAATGTCATAATAAATGGCAGATTTAGATTTAAAATTGGTTTCAATCAACCAAGAAGTTTGTTTCTGATATAAAAAGAGAAAAGCATTCCTCAAATTATGAAAAAAAAATCATTTGAAAGTGTCAACTTAGAATAAATGTATGCTAATGATTATTTGTTGCCTTTTCGATAGTTAATTATAAACATATTTATATTTTTTACAACTATAAAACCCTGCTTTCAGTTGCTGAGAAGGTTTCCACTGGTGTTTTTAAATCTTCATCAAATCACTTTTAATCTATATTCTGTCAGAGAATATAGATTAAAATGTGAAAAAAGAAATTCAATGTTATTTAACTTTAAGAAGGACGCATCAAATGTAGACAACTTTTAGCAGTTTAACTGGCAGTTTTATTGATACTTGACCACAACTGGCTGGTTTATGATCTTGTTTGTAGATACTTTAAACCTAAATCTGCCAAGAGTATGAATATTTCTGTTGTTGTTTTTCCTGTTAAGCATGCCTGAGAACCCATGTTTGCTTGTAAATATTTACAGTGGATCAGAGTAGTCGAAAAGTATTAACATAATTTCCCACAGATTTGTAGTGTGGACAAATTCAGAGGAGAAACATGGCAGTAGAAACGGGAAAAAGTAAAGGAAAAGTCAGAATTACTAACCTCTAATTGGGGAGTTTTGTTGCGGATCTTTGTTGGACGGAAATATCCGGCTGCTGTCCCGCTTTGAGTCTCCGTTAGCTCATTAAAGAGGAGATTGTGTCCTTCCCCACAGGCTGTAACATGCTGCGGTTTTACAAACAGAGAGGTGTGTCCTTCACTAACACTCAGACTCCCCCTCTTCTCTTCACTTTCATATCCACATATATGATCATTAATTCAAGTATTCTGATAAAAACAAGCACTTTTTTTATTATAAACAAACGTGCACGTTTATGGAAACTTGCCCAAATGTTGGGAGACTAAGTGACTAAGAGACTAACTGTCCATTCATGTTGTCCTGAAAGATACTTTCACTCGGCTGCTGTGTTGTGAAATGAAATGAGGAGTGATTGCAAAACCTCAGTGCCTCATTGATGCAGAGCATGCAGAGGCAAACACCGTCGCAGAGAAGGCGCACGCAAATAAAACGTAGCACCACCAGTCGCAACAAGTCTGATTGAAACAGGAACGCTCTTTTCCACGAAAGGGTGGAGAGTAAAATTAGCAGAAGTCCACGCAGAAGAAACGTAGGGAGTCTTATCGCGTTAGTTTTGTACTGGAACTGCTTGTTTCTTTATCTTTGACTACAGATTTGACATTCATGTTATACATACCAAGGTCATACGATAGAGTAAAACTTTAACAATTGTCTTATACCAGGATTGGGTATTTATTAGTTATATTTACTCAATTACATTTACTTGAGTACTTTTTTTGACAAAATCCTTAAGGAGTATTTTCACTAGTCTGTACATTTTTACTATGACTTGACTAATTGTATTAGGAAGTATTTCTACTCTTGAGTAAAATTTCTGGATTTTCTACCCACTGAATGAAAAAATATACTTTAACCAAAAATTCACTGCACCCCCCCCCCCGCTCCCACACACACACACACACACACGCACACGCACACACACACCCACACACCCACCCACACACACCCACACACACACACACACACACACACACACCTGCAGTTTTTGTTAAAGTTTCAAAAGTTTACTATTGAAAGAAACTGATTTGGATTTTTTTTTTTTTTGTCTGATTTTATTTTTTGGGACTTATATGAATTATTGTCATTTTTGTCCTAAAAATACCAACATTTCCACTTAACTTTATAATTCAACCCATTTGATGACATAATTTTTAAATATTAAATGATTGATCATTTCACCAGTTACTCAGCACTTAAGTAGACTTTTTACCAAAAACTTTTTTACTCACTAGGGAATTTCTTTACTTTTACTTGAGTAAAAATATGTTGAAGTAGTGCTGCTATTACTTGAGTACAATTTTTGGCTGCTCTGTCCACCTCTGCATGTAACACATACCAAGTTTATCTGATTACTACCATGAACACCTGAATGAAGTCAGGAATAATTTACTGCCATAAATCTGTGAGCTAAGCAGGATTTAATATCTCTGCACTCAAAACTTTTGCTCTTTTTCCAAATATTCCCTGTTCTCCCTCAAACTTTCTCTGCGCGGATCAAACATGTCTAAAACAATATTAGTAAAATTAGGTTTTAAGGTGAGTTTAGAAGATATTGACTATAGAGGACACAGATTTGATATCAGTTTTACGTTTACACCACAAACAATCGGAGGCGATATCACCAAAATCTTTTCTTTTTACCCAATTGGAAAACCATTACATTTACAAAAACAAACGATTATTCAGCCATGACGCCAAGGCTGAATAATCAAGTTGTTTAATCCATCGCCAGAAGAGGACACGATGGCAGCCACTCAAGCGGCACATCCAGGAGATGTTATCAAGCGCACCCAGTGGAACGCTGTCATGCTATTGGCTGGAACGGTTGCTAGGTGACGCACTCCTTGTTCCGCGAGAGATTCCGCGCAGATTTGTTCCGTTTTTAAAGAGCAAACAGATGTGGGGAAACCCAATTCAAATTCAAAAATACTTCATTAATCCTAAAGGGAAATTAAATAAATATTAAATATTATTTTACTTTCCATCCGCAGCTGCGCTGCCGCGGTAGAATAATCCCGCTAACAAAATAAAACTAGATGTAGGTATTATTAATTCACTGCAGCGCCCCACAACAGATTAAAACACATCGTTATTTTTACAAAGGTAAAAAAAATAACGCAGATAAACCGTTGAGGAACAACTCAAAAACACTCATATTCTTTTTTTCTTGCTCTCGAAATAAGAAAATAAAAATGTTATTGCCTAAGATGCAGCATTGCATTCCTTTATATTAGAGCTTAATGATCTGACATCATGTGTTTGTCCGAGGTCTGCTTTACTTCCACATGGAGGCAGGCAGAGCCGCTGTCATGTCAAGTACTGCTCTGACTATTTTGTTCTTGTGCAAATGGACATTTTTAGAGTATGTACAGTAATAATCGATTACTAAATTCGTTGACGATTATTTCAATAATTGATTAATCACGATTAATTCGATTAATCGTTTCAGCCCAACTCAAAATATAGATTTTGTCAAAACAACCTAAACATTAAGGTACATTTTAATGTTAGATATATTTGAAAATATGTTCACCAGCAGTGATGTGCTTACAGGGTTGTCTTACCCTGACTGCTGCCAATGACTGCTGAATTTAGGCACCAGCATCAGTCTAACAAATAAAAATTACCGCATGATTACTAATGTTTGATTATTCCATTTCACTTCTTCCAAGAGACCAAGACTGATTCAATTTTCTTGTTTAAGGTGACCTTCAGGAACAGTTTTCAAGAGAGAGGAGTTTTCTACTTCAGCTTTAAATATGTTTTTCGCTATTTTTCATTTAAATAGCAGAAAATGCTTGTAGTTAAGCTTATAGCTTCTGACCTCGATCTTCATAACTCAAGAAAAATAACAGTACTTGGAAAAGAACTCGTTATACACTGAATCTTTTTGCAGTCAGACACAAACAGATTATTTCTTTAGCTGAATCTATAAAGACGAGACAAACAGACATAATTCTGCCTAATTTTCTTCATTTGTTCCCGTTTCCTAATTCTTTGAGCACGAAGTGGATACAAGTTTTGCTAAGATCAAGTGGAAGTGTTTCTGTCTGAATGAAACAGAAGCCAAAGTTAAAATGATGCCAACATTTAAAGAGCTAAAATAAATATTTCTCAAGATGATTTAGAGAATGCAAGAAAATCTGGCTTGGAACATAAATAGCCTACAAAGTAAATAGATGTGAATATTTTAAAAAAGTAGATCAAAACTGTGAAGTTAAATGATCTACAAAGTTCATTAGTTACTGATATGTTATTATTTTCACATCATATGCTAAAGTTTTCTTTCAAACTCTGTTTATTTGCAGTGTTGTTACTACAGGTAGCATGTTTTCTCAAATAATTCATACTATATTTCAAGTGTAATCGTCCTGTCTCTAACCTTTCATGTGTATTAGTATAAAGCTGGTCAAAAACACTCTTTTTGGTATTGGTGTTGGTTGTTTATGGTCTACTTTCTCTTCAGCTATTTCAGTGGACTTTCAGGTGTAGCTCCATTTACTGCCACCTACTGGCCAACCAATGTAACTGCATGATAAAACCTTGAACCACGTGGCTAGCTGTCGTGGAAATGACGAGAATCCGGAGGAAGGACTAGTATAATTGTCAACATTTTGCGTATTGATTTTACGTAGGAAAGAAACCGGAAATAATATTTTTTATGAGCGATACTGGTGCAATACTGTTTTTTAAAAATATACGTCAACAGAAGAGATTTTTTTATTGAGTAAATGACTTTTTTGTTTGTTTGTTTGTTTTAAACTACATTTATCTTTCTGGTGATCTGTTGTGTTATTTGTAGTTAATGAGTTCATGCTCATTAAAGCACGCTGAGCAATGTCAGAAATGATGATATTTGTTTTTACAGTAAGATTCTATAGAATTTCTTGTAGTATTTTGTGCATATATTTAGTTTGATGTTAAGTTTGTTAAGTATAATCTTTACTGTAAAGTTAAGCTCCCAAAACAGGTACAACAAAAATGCAAATCCTTCCATCAAGTTGAAAAATACACTTCAGCTTCACTAGATTGGATTATTTTTGCGCTCTCCCAACTCTTCTGGATGTTGAAAAAAGTGATTTTCTGCTGACCTAAGAGATGAAATTTAACTTTACTTTCACCACATGAGGGCAGCATATCTCCACTAGCCATATCTGGTCCCATAAACTTTGAGTGTAAGCCACTGAAATAAGGCTTTGGGGAGGGTTAATGTGTGGCATTCTTGGTTTTTTATTGGCCTTTCAACCACAGATGAGGTTTTATAAAAGTCAAATCTCCTTTGTCTTTGCATAGTTTTAAGGAAAATCTTGAACTTTGAGGAAAGTATCTATTCACTGTTGACTGTCTCCAGCAGTCACTGGTCAAGAGGCAAATTTACTATGGCTGCTATACTTTGCTATACTATTACCATACTATTCTACACTGTACTAATACTATACTTTGCAAAAGCAGGACTGCACAATACAATCACTTTAATATACTATGTTGCTGCTATACTGTTCTATACTTTAATTTGTCCACTACTATTTTATACTATATGGTCACAAAAATACTATAACTATACTGTTACCATACTGTCCTACATTACAGTATTACTTTACTATCCTTCACTATGCATTGTTGTTAACCGGTCCCTGCAGCACTATCTATATACTGATTTATGTTACATTATTTTATTGCCCCAAACTAGAGTGTTACTATGATATCTTTCACTATATTTTTACCACACTATCCTGCAGGGGCGCCTGCAGGATATTATGCATAATACTGTCACAGCGGACCTATTTCGCTGTTGTTTTTCTAAATTTCTAAACAACAAATTATACTAAATAATAAAGACATGAAAACAGAGCCTACCTATTTGACCCACGGGAAGTAGAGGATGGAGATTCCCAGGGTCAGGTGGTGTATCAAACATCCAGAGGAGGAGAAGGTGAAGCAACAATGTTTGTTTAATTTCTACTCTTTTGGAAAAGTTTTGACTAGATTTAACTGTTCAACCCTCCTGCAGTCTTAGAGCGACACTCAGGGAGAGCGCGGCAGATGTCACGGTCGGCCAACCGGTCCATCCGTCAGCTCTTCGGTTTGTGAAACTGGCAATCTGCCAGAACCGCATAAAAAGCTGACCCCTCTTAGAAGGGTTCAAACTACTGTCCAATGTTTTATTATTACTAAACTGTCCCACATCATACTATTACTCTGCTGTTTTACTCTATCTATGCTTGATTTTGTTGTTGTTGTTGTTGTTGTTGTTCTGTCCCATATTATGGTATTAAAATATCTCTATAGTGTTATGTTATCATCCCACAAATAGAAACTAGAAAAGCAGATGTTTCCAGAAAAGCCCAAGCCAACTTCATGGTTAATTTTCTAACCACTAAATACAAGTTCCTCTGATTATGTCTCAGTCTTGTTCTGTCATTTTTAGATTTAGTGATGTTGGGTTTTGTCGGGGGGCTTGGAAATCCTTGTGTCTGCTTGTTTGGTAGCAGTTTTCCCCTTCTCCCTTACCACACTGCAACATCTTGAGACCAATCCAGGACCCCGAGGCCCAGAAGGATGACCCAGAGAGTGAAACGAGCCCCCGGTTACACGCCAGCACAGCATACACCCGACGGTTGTGAGAACCGGAGGGGGGTCAGAGCATGGAGATGTTGGAGAGACCAAGAGTGAGTGTGTTTATTTAAGTTTTTCTTCTCCTGACTCAGACAGAGAGCAGACTACAGAGGATAATGAGAAACAGATCTTTGGTGGAGAGGAAGAGGAGGGAGGGGAGAAGAGACGACAGAGACTTGGTCAAGGGGGAGAAAAAAAATCAAGACAAAGTAAAAAAAAAAGAAAATGGGAAGGAGAGGGAAGAGTGACAGCCAAAAAAGGGGGGTTGTTGCGTTCATCGCCACAGGAAATAGGCCCTCTTATGTTCACTAACTGACAGTTAACACTGCAGCCCTGGTGGCCATGCAGCTGGTCTACAAATGGAGGTATGAGAGACTTTTAGCAGCTCCCTCCTGGTCATGATTAGAATAACAATCATTCTGCTTTTAACCCAAATATCTGGAAAAACTTCAATTCTGACGCCAAATTTAGCCGCCAAATGGAAAAAGGCAGCTATGATGATGGGGGGAAAACTGTATTACTAGACTGTATGAAGAGAATGTGAAGTAAATGTGACAGAAAGAAAATCCAGAAGGAGGCAGAGGAGGGAGGCTGGAGGTTGGGCAGGGGGGATTCATGACTGACACATACAGAGTCCTATGGGGAATGAGTAACGGAGCAGCCGGGGCTGGGAAACCCACCCAAAGGCAATTAAGGGTAAAGGACGACAAAAATATTTGATGAACTTTTTTCTTCTCTCTCTGCCTCAAACGGGACAGAGGAAGGAGTCGTGGGATCTCGATGGAACTGGAATTAAAGACCAACGCTTACTGGGAGTTTTGTTGATTTTTCTTTAAGGATGATTTAAAGCTAACCGCGAAGCATCCGGTTGGATAAACTTGCAAATAAAGCGAGAAGAAGCAGCCGAAACTTTTTTTTTTTTGGAGGGGGCCCGAAGCAAAACCCCGAAGAAGAAGAGGAGAAAGGAAAAGAAGGGGGATGGATAGTTTTTGCGCAATGACGCGCTGATGGGAGAAAGCTAAAACCTCTCGGAAAACCTCTGGGAAAGTTTTTTTAATTGGTATAATTTTTTTGTTTTTGTGGCGCCCTTTAAGGAGTCGCAAGAGATCGAGATCGGATCTCTGGGTCCTGATCCGGAGGACGATGGGGGCCGCGCCGGGCTCGGGCTGGGAGGAGGGCGAGTTCGAGTTCAAGCTGGTGTTTGAGGAGGACCCGCCTCAGCGGCAGATCCAGGGGCCGTCCCCGGCGCGCACAGCCGAGCCGGAGAGCTCCGTCGCCGGGGAAGAGGAAGGTGATGGCGCCCTGTTGCGGCTGGACTCCAGCAACCTCGGTTAGAGTCACAAATTCAGTTCAGGCTGCAGATAAAGAAACTGGAAGCCTTCTTAATGCATGGGAACGTTTATGAATGTTTGTGTAGTTGCATGATTCACACTAATGACGGCCTCCATCCATATGCATCCGCTAATGTGGTCTGTGTTTGTGTTTCAGGCTGCATGCGTGCCTGTTTCCCTGGGTGAATTCTCACAGCGGCTTTGTTTTTTGGTATGGTATGCATCTGCGTGCATATCTCGCCGTTTCCCTATTTGTTGTGCGCATTTGCGCGCGTGTGCATGTGTTTGGACATGTGTGCGTGCGGCCCCAGACTCAATGTGTTTCTAATCAGCTGTGCGTGTGAGCAAAGTTAACAGCTGCCATCTGGGAAGGAACCTCAACCTCTGTGTGTACTGAGCGCACCTCCCTTCTTTCGCTCGGCCTCCATCTCCCTCTCATTTTTAACCGCAAAACTCTCACAAACACGCATCGTATCCAATCGTTTGTTTCACGCCCACACTGGCATTTAGTTGGATTACCAAACCCCAGGCATGAATGCGCAACTGCAGGAGAAGTTCAGGAGAGATGCACCAAGCTAGGAGATTAGATTCAGCCAATTTTTTACTATTATTATCCTTCAATCTGCCATTTATCGAAGAATAAACTTTTCTCATCTTTATATTAAGTGACATTCTGGGTCATAAATGCACAAAAATCAAATTTTTGCACTTTTATTTTCAGTTGGAGGCATACTGTACTTTGATGCATAAATGTTTAAGTATAAGACCTTTATGTTAGGTTAGGTTTCACTATTTTTGCATGTTATATACAAACAAAAGCAGAAGAAAGGAGACAATGGTCTGAAATGTAAAGCTTTTTCACTTTTAAAGGCAAATATACAAAGTACAGATATTCTTTCAAATTGTTAACCCAAAGGCCTTTAGAAGGGAGGAAGAGAAGGGCAATAGAAATATAATTTATTGTCTCACAGTGGGGGAAATTTTGGTGTAACAGCTGCAAAGTAACAGGCAATCGAGGTTCACACAAAAACAAAGGCATAAAAATATAAAACACAATTTAGCTTAATATACTGTACAGTATTTTACAACATAAAATACTGCAAAGTTATGAAAAATGGAATACTCCAATCCGAGGAATGAGCAACTGAGTAGGAAAATTGTTTTTTTATTTACAAAAATATGCATGTATATTTGTGAATGAAAAAAACAACAAAGTTTTAAAAATATATGAACAGAGATGAGCAAATACCAGCAGAAATATTGTTTAAATTGAGTAAAACTGTAGAAATATCAGCAGGATGTTGGTAGCAGTGACATCTACTGGGAGGAAGGATCTACAATAACGCTCTTTTGTCCACCAAGGATGCAGCAGTTTGTCACTAAAGAAGCTCTCCAGTTCAGCAACAGCTTCTCGCATGGAGTGGGACACATTGACAAAAAAATCTTAAAGAAAATAATAATTATAACTAAACATAACCCTGATTTATTGAGCCCACTGTTTTCCTTCACTCAAACTACATCTGCTGAAAATGGAGAAACTGAATTATTTTAACCTTAAATATTTTCCAAAACAGACCCAAATCCCAAAGGTTAATGATAAAAATGATCCACTGATAAAAGATCAGGAACCAGCCTGTTCTGTTTTAAGCTACACTGTTAAAAATTCCTGTGGAATTTACTCAAAAACCATGTAAAAGCACAACAGAAAAAATTGTAAAGGGAAAAACATAAATGTTTTGTTTATTTCACAGAAACCTTTTTAACAAAATGTTTTTGTTGTTTTTATAGCAATTATATATGACCATAATCTGAAAATTATTCTGGCAGTAGAAAAACTACAGTTTTCATTAATTGTTTTTGAAAATACAAAGCTTGTAAAATTAACATAATTTTTTTTGTAGACTTAAAAGTTTATTAATGTAAATCAGCAGTGATTTAAATCACTGTAAATTAATCTACATTTTATTTTTTTGTGGAGTTTGTTAGTTAGTTCCTGTCATTTTTACACGAAATCCTTTTAACCACAGCCGCCAGTTTTCCTGTAAAAACTACACTTTTTTACAGTGTACTCTTCTACTCTGATCAGGAAGTTACTGAAAAATCAGTTTTTCACCTTATTTTTTATGATTTTTTCTTTTTAAATATCAAAGCAAAATCTTCAACTATTTTTTGTTTCTAAATGCGTTAAGCCAGGGGCGTCCAAACTTTTTGCCTATAGGTCGGCACTTTTAAAAAAAATAAAAACTGAAAAGATTTATTTCTGAAGACATATAATATACTAAACAGGTGATATTTTTAAAAAAGCAAAGTAGTCTAACTGTTTTACAAATAGCGTCTGGCACAGTTGCTGTATTAAATAATAAGTAAATATCTTCCAAAAGTTTTCTTCTTTTTTGTCTTTTTTTTTTTTGGCAACAAAGGTTTGGCAGCACTTGCTAGATTTACCAAAATGTAATAAATAAAATCAGAAACATTGTTAATAATAAAAAAAAGCCTTATCTTGTACCTAAATAAATGTTTAAGAAGATTTTATTTGTCTGTAAAAATCTCGGATTAATCGCTCCACTTTTGAATTGTGGAACGAGGAGCCAAACAATATCATTCAGAGGGCCGCAAATGGCCCCCAGGCCACACTTTGGACATCCCTGCATTATGCTGAAGCATGTACAGTACAGACCAAAAGTTTGGACACACCTTCTCATTGAGTTCAATTAGAAAGTGTGTCCAAACTTTTGGTCTGTACTGTATGTTGATGCAGGTTTTTAAATTTCATAAAAATCTAATAATATTTAGGGACAGATACTCTGTGAATCTGCATGGTTGTGCATTTAGCACTGTCGTCTTGCAGGAATAAATACAGATAATTTTTTAATTCATTTGTTTTTTCTTGAATTAAAAATTAACACCTTTATCAAATAAATGTCTCTTTTATATGTTATAGCCTCCAGAAAGCAACTTAATCAGTTAAATCAGAACCTTAAGTTGGTATAAATCCAGAAAAAAAGATTGGTTTATCTGTTGTAATTAAAGAAAATCTTAATTTAAGTTAAAAAGTTTAATGTTTTAGAGGTTTAAAGTCTCCATTATTCTTCTCTACTCATGCAAAATGTATTTAAACTTCTCATAAAGAACTCATACTTAATTATTTAATGACACCACATTTTTCATACTTCAGTTCAGTTTTAAATTAGCCATCAGTGCTATTTCCCAAAATCAGTTTCTTTAGCAACAGTAACCGAAGATGCAGACATCTTGAAGTAAAACGCTGATCTGTTAAGAAAACACACCTGTACTTGTGGGTAGCTGTACAAGAAATCTTTAATGCAAGACCTCAGCATGTTTATTCCGCCTGGCAATAAATTTTAACAAGTGAATTCACACTTCAAAGAAAGATTTATTTCACATATGGAGCGAAGTCTCTTAGATGTGGGGAATGAAACGGGAATGAAAGGTTTGTGGTCGATACGTTACTTTATCCTTTCTACGCATCTGCTCAACATACAGCATGCAAACTAACTTCAAACCAAAACGAGCTGCTGAACAATTAAACGTGACAATTGATTTAAGTGGATTTTACAGCAAAACCATGGTGCTTTTACTATCTTTATAACAGTGGATTATTATTTTAATATTATATTTTATTAGATCATACCATTTCCTTTTGGTATGCTCGTGAAAATGTTTGATGCCACTGAGCGGCAGATGCAAATTTAGGCGTAATTTCTGCAAAACTGCAGAAGTCAAAATATCCTACTCCAAAAAGTAAATATGCAAATACAAAATCTAAATTATTTATATCTTCTATTTGGATTGTGATGAATAATCTGGAGGAAATTAGATTATTGATTCGGGAAATATCACATTTCTTTTGGATACAAAAGATGGAAATAAAATTTTATTTGCAGTCGTGCTCCTACAACAATAACCACTGACCAGATAAATTTGTTATCGAAACTTTTCCTGCCCAATAACCATTTCCATTTTTTTTTAGCTCTTATCTGCTGGTTTTAAGTGTTAATTTATTCCTTTTTTCTTAAGGACTATTACACATAAAACAGAAACATGTTTTTTTAACGGAAGTGGTCGTTTTGAATCAGACAAAATTAAAACATAAAAAACTGTACAAAAGTAATTTTACGTTCTTAAGCCTAAAATGCATCTTATTATATTTACTCTCTATTTGCTGGAGTTGCACTGATCATCACGAAGCTCCAATTTTTGCTGATTCTGATTGTTTTCCTCTTTGCTGTAGATTATAACATATAAAACGGTTAAAATGTGATGCAGATTTTTTTGGACAGAGGAAATAGTTTTGAATCTAGCTCTGAATTAAACAGTGACATGTTTATCCCCATGTCTGCATCTGAATCTAACAAAAAAGAAGAGTGCATCAAAGTATCCAATACATGCTTGACAAATTTTAAAGACAAAAAATGACTTCATTTCTTAATCTTTTGCAACTTCTGATATTGGTATTTCAGAATACCAATACCAATCGGTGTCAGCCAATTTTGTTCCCTTATTTTGGTACATCTCTATCTATTTTATCTTTTAGTTCACATTCCTGTTCAGGGATTGGTGCCAGAAATAAATACCAGTGTAGGAATGAGTGAAACAAATGGAAATGTGAGAGAAATGATGGAGGAAAAATCGGCCTGTTCTGATCTCTAGTTGATTGATTGGTGCATCTCTATGAGTTGTTTCTCAAACTTTTATTTGTTTACCTTCTCCTTTCATGACATTTTACATCTAAAAACTTGATTTATGAAAAGCTCTCACTGCATGTTTGTTAATGCCACAGTCTTCATGCATATTAGGGGTTCATTGCACAAATCCTGGCCTGATGTTTTTTAAATATCTCATACTTTTGTGATCTCTCAAGGGGGCTGTAACTCTCCGGTTGGGGGTATACATTGCTTTAAAAAAAAAATCAGTTATTAAGATCTTTTGTACTTTAGAATAGCTTTTTATTGTGTTCAATAAGTGTTAGGTAAGCTTTCGAGGCTCATAAACTTTACTGGTCTGCACACACACATACGCCCAGATCTAAAACAAAACGTTGCCTCAGTACAGCAGCTTTAATCACTTGGAAATATTTCTTTTGCCAGGAAACATTTGAAGAGATTTCTTTTTCTTTTTTCTTTTTTTAAACCCTAACTTGTAATTTGTTGGCGGTTTCAGTTGTGTGTCCACGTTGCCCAAAATTTGCCTGCATGGCTCACCGCCATCATTGCACAACAATGCTCAGATGGAGCCTCGCTCATTACAGAAAAACCGCCGCGATGCTCCGTGAGGAAGACGGGAATTACATGTGGCCCCAAGCGGCTGTGGCCTTGTTAGGGTGGCTGTTTGAAATGAAACCCAACAAAACTTTTGCTGATTTCATGCATAAGAAAATGTTTTTTAGTGCCGGTTATAAAAAGCTAGCAGCTTGGTATGTGGCTGTTAATGAGGAACGGATGAGTTCGTCATCATTTTGGTCGTGATGCCATTTTTTTGATGCTCAAAAAGACAATTTTTAATAGAAAATACAACTTGGGCCTTTATGTTGTCTAAACCCCCCCCAAAAAATCTATAGTAGCTCTTAAAATTGCCCACATTCCCATTAAAGTGTTTGGTTTTATTATATATCATCTTTTCTTCATATAATTTAGTATTTACCCTGCACAAGTCTGCTAAAAAACAACAACAAAGCATATTAAAAAAAGGTGTTAAATCTGACTGCATTTATGAGTACAACTGAACTAATACTTTGTTGAAGCAGCTTTTGGTTAAATTTCAGATTTTTTGGTCTTGACTTCACAATATTTACACACCCTGTCTTGCAAAGGTTCTCCAAATCTATCAGGTTGGTCCAGTCCAAACCTTAACCCTTGTTTTGTTGAAATAGCTGCATGCTTGGACTCATGGAGATGCTAAAAAAATAAAATCTCTTTACATCTTTCGGAAATTCTTTAGAGCCTTTTCTAAAACCAAATTTTAAAAATTCAGACACCACTTATAATGCTTTAATGCAAACAGCTGAAGCCGTCTAGGCTCCACCGCAGAAGCTAACACAAACATTATTTACGCTCTTAGGGGTTCAGCCAATCAGCGCCAAGAAAAAATTAACGGTGCTCCTGGATTGGCTGATTTGCAAAGTTGCCCGCTTCATTCCTTTCTTCTCCAAACTAAACGAAATTGGTGTCAAACATTTGAGCAGAATTCTTTTTTTGCTTGTGCTGCTATCATTTTAAAGATTTTAGGCATCAGAGATACATCATCCTACATTAAAAAAAATCAAACACAATTGCTATGAATTATTTTTTATGTTGTAAACTCATTTTGATCAAAAATAACTGGAATGAACCCCACTTGAATGTTATAGGCTAATTTTCTTAATCTATAAAAACAATAAAAGGATTAATTGACCTGTTATCACAGGAAAATCAGCTGTGTTATCTTAATAAAAAATAAATCCAGCCCAGGATATTGATATAACTGTAATAAAACAGGCTAAATAGTTTGGTCCGCTGCTTTTGTTGGCTTGCTTTAAAAAGCCCCAGTGGGTGCGTTTTCCATACGGCAACAATTACTGAAAATTGAGGAGAACTAATGCGTAATAAATGATAAAGGCATGTTCATGTAGAAAAATTAATCCTAATTACATCAGTAATCTTGTTTACAAGATTTGGATTGAAAGTTAAGGCATCCCTTTAAAAAAAAAAAAAAAATATCTCAAAACAAAACAGCAAAAGTAAACCAACACAAATATAGAGATTTTTAGAAAAAATACAGGCTGCACATATAGCAAACGATCACAGACTAAATTAATATTCAGTTTTATTCCCAGTGAAAAGTAATAAAAAATGTCTGTAAACATGTGGAGGGCCATAAGTGACAAAATTTAATAATCATTAAATAATTTATTGAATTTACCATTAAATAAATAAATGTTTAGTACATTTAATACACAATAAATTCATTAAATATGTCAATAAATCACTAAATGCAAACATATAATTAAAGTCGAGAGGGCGGGGCTAACACTGTTCAACTCTGAATCAACTCTGTTGATTCTTTGAAAATCATGGTGGCTCTTTGGAAAACTTTTACAATTAGCAACAACATAGGAGCAGGAAACTGTCTTCCAGACTACGTAGCGGAAAGAAGTTGAAGAATTGATTGTAAAACTAGTGGGGTTAACGGATCAGAATAAGCCCCGCCCCTCTGAATTAATGGGCGGGAACAAGAACCATGGAATAATTAAATACGCATTTAATTATTTTTCTGCATTAGTTACTAAAAGTTTTCATTTTTAATGATTTAATAACATCTAAAAAACTATAATTGTCTATTAAATATTTAATTAGACATGTATGTATTTAATGGTACATTTAATTACTGATTTAGGGATGCATTTATTTAATTTTGTCACTTTTGGTCCTCCAAACCATATTTTTTCCCATGTAGTCAACCTCACAGTTCATTTTTTTCAGTCATTCATTCAGGAACAGATTACCACGTTCAGAGCCAGGCTGCTTAGGGCCCCAACACCACCAGGGGGCTCCCAAGAGCATCATTTGATTTCATTTTGTAGTGTTTTGTTCATTTCACACTGTTCCAAATTTTAAAAACAAAAGACGTTAAACCTGTTTACTGTAAATTCAGTGTTGCTTTTAAATAGTTAAATTAATATGCCACACTTAAATATCACTTTCATTTCAAAATGCAAATTAATTTGAGTGTCTTTCCCTCAGGGTAAAAATAAATAGCCATAATAACACTGATATGTTGTAAGCTAATTACAAATGACACTAACAATAGTAGCTATATGATGAAGTATCTGGTGTTGACATGTTGGTATAAGTGGCCCCCAAATCAAGATCTGCTCAGGGCCCCAAAAAGGCTTTGGCCGGCCCTGATCACATTTATTTAATTTTGTCACTTTTGGTCTTCCAAACCACATTTTTCCTTATATTCAACCTCACAGTTCTTTTTTTGTTGTTCATTCGTTCGGTACAGACAACCACTTAGCCATCGCTCATGCAGGACACTCAATCAACATCCCCAGCCCGCCGCCCTCGTCCAATCAGAGGGCAGGGATGCATTCGCCACCTCCCCGACGGGCCGCCGTCAGAGAGTTCAGCGGCACCTATGAGAGCCTGCCGGCCCGCTCCGTTCAGGTGAGACGAAAACAGTTCATGACTCACTGAACTAAACTTTTTAACTGGTTTACTTTCCTTAGGGCTCCTACTCCACACTCTGTTTATAGTGTTTAAGATTTTTCTCTAACTTTTATTGAGTTTTATAGCTGAGAATAGGAAACTAATTCTAAAATTTAAGCAGTTTCTTCAAAAATAGCTAATTCCAGATTGGAAAAACATTGGTTGATGAGTTCATAAATCAGCAGATCTTTGGGTCAAATGTCACCGTACACAGCTTGAAAGCATGGCTCCACCTCGCCTTGTATTAAAGGGGACCTGTTATGCAAAATTTACTTTTTGCACGTTTTTGTATTTCCGTTTGGGTTTCTACTGCTTCTAAAATCAGTCCAAGCACTTAAAAAAAACCAACAACAACAAAAAACATCAAATTGTTTTTTTGTAATAAGTTGATGACTGTTGGTGTCTGGAAAGTGTTTCAAAAGCTTCCCGGTTACCTGGCAACCCAAGCGGAACTTCAGCCCCGTTACTTAGCAACCGAAGCAGAGTTCCAGCATGTTTGGTCAGCTGTTTTTTCCGCTGTATGTGCTGTATAATGGCTGCTGGAAAAGACGAGTGTTTTGTCATTGACTTGCCATCCAGAAATCACTTGTTGCATTCTTGCTGGTTGTGCTGGAGGTTCTACTTCTGCTTTTCAAACATGTAATTGCACATCTGTTTGCAGCCATTTTCATGTGCGACTGTAAATGTTGAGTTGGGGGGGGGGGGGGGGGGCGGGGGGCAGCAGCCGCTTATTTGGATTTAAAGTGGCATGAGGCCCTAAAACAACTTAAAATAGGCAGAACTGATGAGTCGTGAATGTTATCTAGCTTTATTCTTAATTTGTGACTTTTTAAAAAAATTATATTGAAGGGATGTTATAGGAGAACACATTTCATCGCCCAGTTTTCTTTTTGCTTTCAATGCAATAAGAGCAGAAATGTTATTCTAAAATGAGTACTGTTACATAGTATCATACCTCTGCCACCATTGCTTCTCTCTCACACGCGGTTAATGATATTCATTCATTAGCACATGATATTTTCTGTTTTTTTCTTTGTTTATTTTTTGTGTGTTTTTTCCACTAATGTAACGTACTGTACCATGTATCTTGAACTCTGTTGTAAATTAAATTTCTATAGTGTTTTGTTTTTGATTTTCTATTTTAAAAAAAACCAAACATTTATTTTTTATATTCCTCCAGGTGTCGGAGTCCTGTGTGGTTGAGTGCCCCAGCATTCAGATCACCACCATTTCCCCGGAGGATGACCCGGCGCCGCCCGTCCCCAGCTACTGGGACATGGGCAGCGGCGGCGGCTGGGACAGGGAGCGCCTCTACCTCCCCCTGCTGGACCCTTTCTCCTACCGCGACCGGTTCCCCGGCTCCCTCAGCCCCAGCCCCGCCTCCAGCCCGTCGTCCCGCGGCTGGCTCAGCCCCGCGTCCAGCTGCGACTCCCTGCTGGTGGAGGAAGAGGAGCTCAATGAGGCCAATGTCGGTTTCGGACTCTCCCCGTCCTCCAGGCCCACTTCCCCAGGAGGAAAGAAGCGCAGGAACTCTCCTCTGGCGTCTCCCTGCATCTCGAGGAGGAGCAGCTACTCGGAGGACCTGCAGGGATGCAACCTGGAGGGCGGAGAGTCCGCCTCGCAGTCGCAGGCGCTGCCCGGCAGCTGTGAGCTCAACATCCCGCAGAAAACCAGGAAGACGTCCCTGGAGCAGGTGGAAGTTCTGGGTTGTTGTTGTTGTTGTTTTTTTGAGAAAACATGGAGCCGCATTTCCATTAGCCATAAAAATGTGCAAATTGAAATTATGAAACTAAATTTGCTTTATGCAAACATGTCAATTTCGAAATAACATGTTTTTTACTAAAACGTTTTTGCTCTAGATAAAGATAAAGAGGAAAAAAGAGGAGTAAATTTCCAGTCCCCCAAAAATCTGAATTTTCTTTTAGATCAATCTTATACAATTTCTTTCAAGCTCAGGGAAATGCTTCTGCTTGAAAAGTCGACAATTTCAGAGATTAATCTCAGACGTTTTTGAGAAAAAAAACGTGAAAATTTTATGAAGACGGAAAGTTTTAAATGTTTCACTTTTAAAACTCAGAAATTTCCTGTTTTTCTTTGAGAGAATTTCTGAGGTTGATCTAA
This sequence comes from Xiphophorus hellerii, assembly GCF_003331165.1. Classification (NCBI taxonomy): domain Eukaryota; kingdom Metazoa; phylum Chordata; class Actinopteri; order Cyprinodontiformes; family Poeciliidae; genus Xiphophorus; species Xiphophorus hellerii. Next base: position 24,704,367 of record NC_045677.1, read on the forward strand.
AAATTTCTTATTTTTTCTAGCAAATTTTAGATTTTTCAAATTCAGAGATTTCCTTGAATAAATTTCTGAGATTAATCTATAGAAAAAAATAATTTTCAAATTATTTTTTTTACATTTCTTTCAAACTTAGAAACTTACTTGTTTTTTTCCAGAAATTTTCTGAGATTAATCTATAAATTTATGGGTTTTTGGCAGAAATTTACTCCTCCTTTTATTTTCTTCCTAACCACAACGGTCCTAAAACGCCAAAGTAAGTAACTGGGTTTCCATTAACCATAAATTGCACAAATTGAAGTGGAAACACGGCAATTAAAATAAAAATAAAAAAATTCACTCTGAGTTTTAAAAGTAAAAGAAATTTGATAGAAAAAATTCAGAAATTATTGTGGCTTGAACTCTGATTGGCTGGTAAATAAAGCGAGCTAATGCCAAGACTGAAACATTAATTTATCTCATGTAACTGTTTACATCCTGCCGTTATTTTTAAAGACGTATTGTGTTAATCATGTTTGATTTTAATTTAATTTCTTATTTAATGGAAACACAGTAATTGTGTTTTTTTTTTTACATTAGCAGAATATAAACAAAGATTTGCTCATATTTGTAATGTAAATGCAGCCAATGAGAGGTGAATCAGTTAAACAGAGACGTGTTTCGCTGCAGTTGTCTCCCAGAGAAGTGGACCAGGAGTCGGGTCTGGGCCGAAGCTCCCCCTGTCCGCTGCCGGAGACCCAGCAGCCCAGGAGAGAGCCCCCGTCTCTGGGAATGGACTACCTCCCTGTTCCCCCTGCCCTGGCCTGGGGCAGAACCAGAGCCAGCGCCCACAGTCCTCTCTTCAGGCAAGAACACATTTTATGATAAAAAACAGTGTGAGGGGTTCGGATGTCCTCTATTCAAACTGAAAAACAGCCAAAAGACACGTGAGAAGTGCGTCCAACCTGCTTCAGTTTAGAGTTTCTAGAATTATTGAAATCTGATTTCAAATAGACAAAACCGTAAATCCTGCGGCGCCGCCCTGGAAAGGTCGCCAGTTCATCGGAGGGCAACAAAGAGACAGACGGGGCAAACAATCATGTACACGTTCTCACTCTTAAAGCTGCAGTACGTAATCTTTAGAGGTGCACCGATTGCAGAGTTCTGCCCGATCCCTAAAAAACCTCACTTGCTGATTCAGATTTTTGGCCAATAGCATTTTTTTAAAAATCTGAAATGACGCTAAATTAGCTGGTGGGCCAGTCTGTCAGTCAAACTTCTCACCTTTTACTTAGTAACTAGTTACATTTACTCACTTCCATTTACTTGAGTAACCTTTTGGTAAAAAAATATTTCTACTCTTGCTTGAGTAAAATTTCTGGATTTTTTACCCACTGAATGAAAAACAAACATGTTTTTACCAAAATATTCACCAGACACACCTGCAGTTTCTGTTAAAGTTTCTTAAGTTTTTTATTGAAAGAAACTGATTTGGAAAACTTTTGTGTTGCCTGATTTTGTTATTTTTCTGTTACTGACATGAATTATTGTCATATTTGTCCTTAAAATACCAAAATTTCCATTTAACTTTCCACTTTGGTCCATCTGATTATGTCATAATTTGATCAGTTACTCACTACTGGAGTAGACTTTTTTTTTTTTTTTTTTACCAAAACAAAAAATTCCTTGGACGTCTACTTTTTACTTTTACTTGAGTAAAAATATGTTGAAGTATATAATAATCCGTCAGAAACAACCAGTGCTGATTTACATTTTTTTATGTGCTATATATCTCACACTGGGCGTCTACTGCGCCGTTATCTCCGTTTTTCTGTAAAACAATACTCTTCTGTCCTTTAGGTCTAATGCTTTGCCTCCACTTGACTGGCCGCTCCCGTCCCAGTTTGACCAGTATGAGCTGCGCATCGAGGTGCAGCCCCGGCCACACCATCGAGCCCACTACGAGACGGAGGGCAGCAGAGGCGCCGTCAAAGCCGCACCAACAGGACATCCTGTTGTCAAGGTGCGACCGACTTTTCTCACTCTGCAGAAAATACATCTAACTGGGATTTTACTCCTGTTTCTTTTATTTAAACCAGAAAGGTCCAAACTGTCTGAGGGATGAAATAGTCCAGTTCAAAACACTCAAATCATTTTCTTTTAATAAAATGCAGAAATTCATGTGTCTTTTATTGTTTTATCTGCTCAAATACTAAAGTAAATAATTAAATTAACTATACATTTCATATATAATTTATAAAATTAAATTTACATTATTAAATCTTATAAAGTACATTTTATAAATGTACTTTATTAAATGTGATAAAGTATATTTATTTTATTATGTAAATGTATCTACTTTAAATAAAAGACACTTGAATATTAAAAAAAGATCTTTGGATGCAAAAAAGCTACTTTTTTAGCATCTAACATTTTGTTAATAATTTTTAGAGTAAAAAAAATACTGTTACATATTAATATTTTTTGAAATAGCAAAAAATAGGGGTGTGTTTTTGCATTTTTTTAGATACAAAAATCTATTTTTCATCTAAAAAGCATACTTTTTATTTTTTAGAATCTTTATACAGTATATATACTGTATTTACAGTACAGACCAAAAGTTTGGACACACCTTCTAATTAAAATGGGTTTTCTTTATTTTCATGACTATTTATAAGGCAATAAATCCCACTTATTAACCTGACAGGGCACACCTATGAAGTCAAAACCATTTCAGGTGACTACCTCTTGAAGCTCATCAAGAAAATGCAGAGTGTGTGCAAAGCAGTAATCACAGCAAAAGGTTGCTACTTTGAAGAAACTAGAATATAAGGGGTATTTTCAGTTGTTTTACACTTTTTTGTTTAGTGCATATTTCCACGTGTTATTCATAGTTTTGATGCCTTCAGTGTGAATCTACAATGTCAATAGTCATGAAAATAAAGGAAACTCATTGAATTAAAAGGTGTGTCCAAACTTTTGGTCTGTACTGTATATATATATATATATATATATATATATATATATATATATATATATATATATATATATATATATATATATATTCAGATTTTTCCCCCCAAAATACCAACAAAACTAATTTATGCATCTAAAAAAATTGGTTTTTAAGATGCAAATCATAAAAATTGTCTGAGTTTGTAATCTTATAATTATACAAAATAACAAAAAAAAGTCAAACTTTAGACTTAGAATGAATAAGAAGCTTATGTATTACCTAACATTTTCTTCCTCTTGTAAATTTAGGATTGTATTTGCCACAAAAATTTGTCAAATTAAAAGAAATGAAAATTTGTTATATTTCCTTTAAACTGTGGCAGGGGGCCACACAGAATTACCAAGCGGACCGTAAACGGCCCCCAGGCTGCACTTTGGCCACCCCTGATTTAAGCAGAAGTCATATTTTTTCCAGTGTTTTTGTGATAATGAAGGAAAGTCCCACGTGTGTCTCCTGCTGCTCTCGTCACAGTGTGGTTTGTTTCCCTGTGTCCAGCTGTGCGGTTACGCAGAGAGGAAGCCGCTGTCGCTGCAGGTTTTCGTCGGAACGGCTGACGACCGCTCAATCAGGCCTCATCCTTTCTACCAGATACACAGGTACAGACCACCGTCAATATAGTTAACTAAAACCAAACAAACAACTAAAACTGAAGCTGGGGAAACATTTTTTATTAGCTGAAATAAACAAAAACAGTGTTTGATGGAGAAAAACTAGAACTAACTAGAACTATATCATGTATTTATAAAACTAAAACATACTAAAGTTATAGTATGTTTTATAAATCCATTTATTAAATGTGAAATTGATTTTTTTCCCCACACAAGCAGTTTATAACGGCACTCCATTCTCCTCCTTGCGGCGCTTCAGCTGTTGCAAAATGGCGACAGCAAAAGTTGGGAGAAAACGGCAAATACAATTTGTTGTTCAACAATAGTTAAATCTATTTTTTGACAATGGTATTCATTAACATAATCACAATAACTAATAAAAATTAACCAAGGTACGAAAAACTATAACTAATAAAAACTAAGCTAAACCTAAACAATATTCTACTAAAAACTAGCAAACACACTAATTAAAACTGAGTTTGACAAGCAAAAGGTCACAATGAAATGAAACTAAACTATGATGAAAAACCCAAAACTATTTTAATCCTGATGCAGGGAGAACAAATTTATCTCCTTGCTTCTTTTTCAGTTAATTAAATCTAAAAACTCCTCACAAGATGCATCATCTGACTGCAGCTTTAAATGCAGTGTAACGAATCGTTTTCTGCCTCCAGGAAATATCTCCTCCCATTTTTTCTCAGCTCTAAATACAAAAATCAGACTCAGTTAAATAACATCAGGATGAATTCAGGACATCACAGCTACAACTCAAGCTCATTTGAGGTTTTTTGAAATATCTAATTAGGACAAGTACTGTTTGTTTTCAATAAATAAACTTATACTCAGTTCTTATCTGGATTACAAATATTTAGAAAGCCAGAATAAACATGTGAACAGTAATGAAGTACCTGAGGCTTTGCTGCAGAAATAATTAAAATTATGATCATTTATGGATCACTAATACAGGCATTAAGGTAATGAAGAAGAAATTTACTTTTTAAAGAATATGTGATACTACACGTTTATGTGTCCGATTGTTTTCAAACTTATGTCACATTTTATCTGACTTTTATGTCATAGACGTCAGACATCCGTCATAATTCTGGTGCATATTAGTCTAGAAATGTTAAAGGAAAATATGCATTCAACTGCAATAAAAGATTAACTTACTTTATACATCTTTAAAAAGTATTTTGGTCTAGTTTCTAGTGAAAATAAATGAGTAGATTTGAGAAAAGACAAAACTAACTTACAAGTCACTTTTCAGCAAGATAAAGGAGCTTGTTTTAAGTCAATTAATCCTTAATATTGATAAAAAAAAGTTTTAGTTCCAATAGAAAATAATTTCACTTTTATCAAGATATTTTTACCATGTTATAAGTTAAATAGTCTGCCAGTGGTACTAGCACCAATTGACTTAAAACAAGCTCATTTGTCGTGCTGAAAAGTTACTTGCAAGTTAGTTTTGTCTTATTTCAAATGTACTAACATATTTGCACTAGAAACTAGATCAAAAATTCTTGGTAAAATATGTATTTTAGCAGTGATGTAATTTAGTTTAAAGGCAATTCTAGCAAAGACTAAAGAAAATGTATGAAATTCTGAATTTACGCCTTTTGATTCCTCATGTTTTGTACTTTGCGAGATGTTTAAGACAAATCTTTGGCGATTTCACTGGCAGATTATATATAACATAAGAAAACTGTCTTGTTATGAGTGAAATAATCTGTCTATGGAAGTAGTACTTTTTAAAATAATCAATATTAAGGAATTATTGACTTCAAACAAGCTCCTTTATTTTGCTGAAAAGTTATTTGTAAGTTAGTTTTGTTTTACTTCAAGAGTAATAACATATTTGTGCTAAAAGCAAGACCAAAAATATTTGTCTTATCTCGTAAGATTTTGTGTTTTTGCAGTGATCACCAATACGTGTCACTGAATCTTGACTGTTTTATGTGGCGATTAGTTTTTTTCCTCCTCTAACATGTAGAAAAAAAAGAGTATTTTCATTTGTTTTGATGATATTTGTCAAATGAATGTTCAAAGGAAAACAGAAATATCTCGGGTAAGGTGATTTACCCAACATTTTTCTGACTTTTTGGACTTTTAATTTGAAATGTTTCTCATTGTGTAGGGTGACCGGGAAGATGGTCGGCACCGCCAGCCATGAAAGCGTCCAGGCAGGGACCAAACTGTTGGACATCCCCCTCAACCCCGAGAACAACATGACCGCCCTGTGAGTAGGAATTGAAGCCTTTAAATCTGTTTTGTGTTGCTTTTTCAAATCTTTTAGCCTACTTCATGTTGTCAGGCAGGATATGTTTAAAAGATTTCTTTATTCTTCATGTCTGTCAGCAGTTGTGCACATGATAATTGCGCTAGTTAGTTGCGCTAACCCAAGAGCACTAATCATTAGCATTAGTTATGCTAAAGCTAAAGTGCTATTCCAATATGGTATTTAGCAGAAGCTAATGCTAATACCCAACTCACCATCTGTTACAACAGTATATTGCCCTAAACAGGATAAAATTTCTTATTGCATGTCTACCTGCACAGAAAGTGATTCTATGGAGCAGATTTTTCACTCTTGGTTTCAGTTTTATAGTTGTTGAGTTTTGCTAACAGTTTCTGATTTTAACTGAACACAGTTAGGCCTTCGGTCAGAGAGCATGTAGGTAGATCTTAAAGTGTTTACTACATCTTTAATACAGAATAAATGTCTGCACTGCACCACAGGTGGACAACGTGAGGAGAGGAGAAGGAACTACTGTGCAAACCCACTTCAAAATAACAGCATGAATATAAACATCTAACTACTTAACCAAAACTTCAACACAGATGTCAAACTTTATTCAAATAAAAGCTTACAAAACAGCCACGTACAGTATCACTTTAGAGTTTATTTAGGAAAAAAAGAAACAGTTACATAGGAGGAGCTAAGTGCCCTAGGTGTTTTCATAGTTAGCTAAAGCACTAAATAAAAAATTTGCTACAGTATTAGCGCATTAGCTGAAGCGTGCCCACCACTATCTGTCAGAAATCAAGCCCAGATGAAAAGCTGAAATTAAGCTAAGCTTTTCAAATGACATCTGGTTAATCAAAGCTAATTTATTATTTAATAAGGGTGCCATTACTTTTCCATGTAGGGCTAAGTTGTTTTGGATATCCTTTTCTTCTCACTTCACATTTAAAATTGCATTTCACATCTCAGACTTAAAAAAAAAAAAAAAAAAAAAAAATATATATATATATATATATATATATATATATATACAATTTTAGCTAAAAAAATTAGCTAAAATTTAGCTAAATTTGAGCAAATCAAGGCATATATATATATATATATATATATATATATATATATATATATATATATTAGCTAAATTTGAGCAAATCAAGGCAGATATATATCTGCCTTGATTTGCTCAAATTTAGCTAAATTTTAGCTAATTTTTTTAGCTAAAATTGTTTGTGTTGCTGCCCAACATTTAAACTTAATCTGCTGCTTCTGTGAGTTAAAAAAAAAACGTATAAATATTTTTCTCTAAAGGCTATTACAATCAAAGAATATTTTCTACATTTCTGTTAAGATATTCCAAAACATCAATTGTCCACATTTGAAGAAAGATGATTGTAAAAGTTTAAATCCTATTTTTTCCCTTCTGTCTGAATTTCCTTACCTATGAAAGAAGTTAAAATTGTGTATTTTTTAAATTTCTTTGTATTTTCAATATTTATGTTAAGATGCTGTCAAGATATTTTTATCACGGTGAAAATAAACATAAGATCGTTTATGAAGTTTCGAAGTTTCTTCTACTTCAGAAAACATAATTTCATTTAACAATTTTGTTTTTCAGCATCGACTGCGCTGGGATTCTGAAACTGAGAAACTCCGACATCGAGCTGCGAAAAGGCGAAACGGACGTCGGGAGGAAAAACACCCGCGTGCGTCTGGTGTTTCGTACTCACCTCCCTGTAGCGCCCCCTGTGGGCCCTCCCGGGCGCGTCCTGGCTCTGCAGGTCGCCTCTTTGCCCATTGAATGCTGTAAGACGCTGCATTAAGTTCAACTGAATTTAAAACTTTGTTGTAATCCCACGAGAGGCCAACGTTTGTCCGTTCACCGCTTCAGCTCAGCGGTCGGCCCAGGAGCTTCCTGTCATCGAGTCCGTCAGCGTCACGTCCTGCTCGGTGGAGGGAGGCGAGGAGCTGCTGCTGAGCGGCACCAACTTCCTGCCGATCTCCAGAGTCCTCTTCATGGAGAGAGGCACCGGTATGAGTTTGACACCGACCCAAAATGACGTAGAGTTAAAAAAAAAAAACAATGAAGTACAATTAAATAAATAAGCAAATACACCCTGGTCTACTTTGTACCCAGTCAAATGCTAAGCTAGCCTTAAATAAATTAATCACATATCTTAAATTTTGTCGTGGCTGAACTATTTAATCTCAAATATTCGATGTAGATTTTTTTTTTCTTGCCGGACCGTCAGGCAAAAGTTTCAGCCGCTCCCAGACATCTTCATTACGTTCTGCGACTCAAGCTAATTGAGGCTACAGCTAATTAGCTGCTAATCCTTAGCTAATTAGGATTAGCAGCTAATTAGCTACTAGCTTTTCTATCACTGGTAGGTGTAAATTATCATCAGTTGACTGGACATTTGACTTCTCTCACTTCTGTCGCTAACTTGTACGAGGCTGCGTGCGATCTGGGCTAAAAAGCTTGGCACTTCAACTATGAAAAATATGCAATTTTTCTTTCTTTTAAAAAAAATGTTTTAATTTATTTTTTGTTATGTTTTTTTGGTAAAACAGGTGGTAAATTCAATTTATAGTGGTCTTAGAAATATCTTTAAAAGTATTCGTGAAACCTGCAGAAACCCTGAGATCATTTATTTAAAGTTTTCAATTATAATTTCTGCAATTATTGCTGAATGTGACACTTGGTGTTTGATCTCATTGGTAGATATAGATGGAGATCAATATAATGTAGCAATGATGCAATGCTACTTTATGTTTCTGAAAAATCAATCTTAACTTTGGTCTTTTCAATTTAAATAATAACTAGAGGAAATGTAACTTTAGACAAACAATTAAAAAATACTATTACTTCGGCTATTAAGTTATTCTTTAAATGTATTTTATTATATTTTGGATTTATGTACTACAATTGTATTATTGTTTTTTATATTTATATTTGTAAGTACCCCTCAAAAATGAGATGCTACATTTCAAGGGGTTATCATGGAAACAAATTTTTAAAAAATTCAATAAATAAAAGCAACAACAATAATATTTTGCTTTGGCATTAAAGCATCTTTTTTGTAAATTTATGATCCCAAAAATGTAGATTTAATATTTATTTTATTCTAAAGACATACTAAAAATATTACTTGCTATATATGTTTGTTGATGTTGAGATATACTCAGTGAGATGTTTGTCAGATTAAACATTTTTATATTTCAGGCCTCTAAGTTATTTTTGTTGTTTTTTTCATCAATGTCAAGCTTTTTTAATTAAATGTATTTTGCCAAATATAAAGTTTCTCTTTGCTCTGGCACATCAGATGGGAAACTACAGTGGGAGGAGGAGGCGCATGTGGACCGGGACAACAGCAACGAGGTAATTTTACGACTTTCAATGTCTGTTGATGATCCGCCCAGGGAATACCTTTATATTTATGTCATTATAGACTTAAATATAAGTAACAGAAATGTGGATATATTAAATAAAAGACAATCTGATACCCATAGGTTTGTCATCTTGATTCCTAGCTTGCAACATTTTGCAGAAAAATCGCAGACTGGGTGGTGAACTCAGGACTTTCTTGCTCCATGGCAGCAGAGCTACCACTTTGCACCACGTTGCAGTGCATAAACAGTGATAAATTGACCCAGTAATTATTGCAATAAATGATAATATTGTATCATTTTCAAGTAATATATTGATAATGGCATTATAATGCAAGTTCCAGACCAATAATGTTTAGTTTTGTGACAAAAACACTGGAACTGGAAGACATTTTATATATCCAAACTAAAAGATCGACAACCAAAACAATAAATAAAATTAAAATAAAAACCAAATACAACCAAAACCAAATTGAGTATAATGTCTCTATAAACAAAATTAAAAAATAATAATCATTGGTGTAAAAATTGTTATGCTATTATTCGTGGTCTGTATGGTATATTATCTGACTTTTGAGTGTTTTGGTGGTTTTTAATTTGAATTACCTTGAGAGAATTTGGACAAAGTTTAAAAGTGTCTCCAAAATATTTTAGTAAAACACCAGCACAATTTGTGTGCATTTTTCCTAGTAAAGTGCAAGAAACTATAATTTGAGAACTAATAAATAAAATATATTTTTTTAGGTCGAGTTGAGAAACTGAGTATTTTGAGAAAAATACAAAAATAAATAAAAATTTCAAGAGGGAATCTGACACTAAAGCATTGATCTGATACTGATACTGATCTGGTATCAATATTATTGGTAATCTGTAACGATTCGCCCACATTTTGCAGAAAATCCACGCCACATGTTACTTTTAACAGTGAATGTACATGCATGTAAATGCATTCTTTACTGGTTCAGTTCTTCATGTGCCCTTTTAGCAGCAAATTTGTGTCTGACACAATGGTTTAACTATTAAGCAGTAGGCAGAAAAGCATGAAATCAGATCCATAAAACTAAATCACAGCCTCAGTGGTTGAGACTCTGCCAAGATGGAGTCTAATGTGCCCAGATTAGCCTGTTAAAATCGTTCTTTTGTTTGCTAAAAGCGCCACATCTGTAGGAACTAAATGGATAAAAAAGGCAAAACTATTAACAAAATGTTGTTTAAAAATTAGTCACTCGCATTTCAGTCCATTTTTTTCCCTCTAATGGAAACGTACCAAGCAGACAGAAAGGATGTATATGTCCAAAAATGTTTATACTTTTATTATATTTAGTTACTTTTTAATTATAGACATTCAAGATTGATAAGTTGTCCTACATTTGTATACATACATTTAACTCCAGTTTGTTCAGTGTATGTAAATATCTGATTTCAATTATATACATGCATACCCAGTTGAAACCAGATATTTACATGCACCGAATAAACTGAAGTTAAATGTATGTATGCAAATGTAGGTCAACTTTTACATTTGTGGAAACTTGCAAGAAAATATCTCTGAAAAAAATTCTCACTAAATTTTAAAATTAGCAAATAGAAATAATTTTGGTATTTCTAAATAAGATAAAACAAAAAAACGTTTGGTTTAATTTAACTTCAGACGGCAAGAAAAAAATGTGTTTGTGTATTTTTATCTAGTGAAAGTAAATATCTTCAGGCTTTAATCTTACACTTTAAAACTTTGATTCAATATAGTTAAGGTTTATTTTCTGTATTAGTTATATATTTGAACAGCGAATGTAAATGCATTCTATCATAATACGTACCTATATATGCTTGTATTTCTTGCTGCAGTGTTTGCTGTGTGTGAGGGTTCCTGCCTACAGCGACCTCTCCGTCAGTCGGCCTGTGTCCGTCAGTCTGTACGTCTCCAACGGGAAGAGGAAGCGGAGCAGCACGCACTGCTTCAAGTACCTTCCTGGTGAGCGACTCGCAGCTTTATTACCTCATCGCAACTTCATTAATGCTCCTGATGTTTGCGGTAGCATGTAGAGATGCACTGATCCGATATTCATATCGGTGACAATGTGTCTGATCCATAAGGGCCAATCTATTCAGTCTAATTCTATGCTTTGTCCTTTGAGCGATGTCATGCGTGAATATTTATTTTTTGTTACATTTAGAACTCCTAATTGCACTTTCTAAACCATTTGAAAGAAGGTTTATTGCAGTTTGTTTTTGTCAGTTTCGGTTTCCTAATTACACTGACTGAACAAATCAAAGTTGTCAGCTGGTTTTACCGCTGTACAATGGCTGCTGGAAAAGATAAATGGTTGTTTTTGACTTAATATGCAGAAACCACTTATTGCATTCTTTTTGGTTGTGCAGAAGGCCCCACTTCTGCTTTTCAAAGATGTATAGTTGTGTAATTGCGTATCTGTTTACATCCATTTTCACATGCGAGTGTAAATTTTGAGTTGGTGAGCATGGCCATATTTGAATTTAAAGTGACAGGAAGCCCTAAACAGCTTGTTTATCTTGTTTGTTCTTGAGTTTCACTCACTCAAACATCACGCCACTTCCTTTCTGTCCTCCAGATTCTGCTACATCAGCTGCACTCAAAGTTCTTGAACTGTGTTCAAGTAGATGTCAAAGCATCAACTGATTAGAAGAATCTGTTTTAAATTTAGGATGAAGCAGCCCAGATTTCTCCAATTGTTTAAGATGTTTCCTGATTTAAATTTGTCCAGATGCTGGCAGGAAAAGTCTGGAGTTTTAAAATGGGATATTTGTAGGAACGCTGCCTTCTGCTTAATGTGTGCTGGCAAGATAAAATTAGGTCTTTTTCTATGGTTGATTTACTTTGTTAAAAGTTCCTGGAATAGTAAAATGTATAAAAAAGTTGCTGCAGGAATGGTTAGGAGTGCAAAGCACTGGTAATTTAATAAGAAAATATAATATTTTTTAACAAAAGATTAACTTACATCTACTTTTTACACACTTTAACTTGAAAATAGGTTTATTTGTTGGTTCAGTTTGTTGGTGACATAATCGAACATCTATTATGTTTGTGTGGTTTTTGTAGAAAATAGTTAAATGAGTAACTTTTATATTCCTGTTTTCTCTCATTACAATTTGTTTTTAACAACATACAAGGCAATTTTCATGCTTTGCTTCTCCTGTTTCTATGCAGTAGAAATTTGAGTTTTACAAGTTTAATGGTTACAATCTTTACCTCATTCTGCATATTTGAGATTTATTTGCAGCCATGTAGATAAATAAACTGATGGTGTGTGTTAAAGTTATGTCTTATATTTTACATTTGCTATAAAACCAGATTAATAACAACATATAATTTGACTAAACTTTAAAGGGAAGTTATTATGTAAAATTCACTTTTTGCATGTTTTTCTACGCAACTGCTTCTAAAAATGCTTTAAAAAAGACCTAGCCGTTTGGTGGCAATAAGTTAATGATTTTTGGTGTCTGGAAAATTTGTCTTTTCAGATACCTTTCTAATGTTGAGTCACATTTGACAGGGACTGTGCCGTTACCTAGCAACCCCAGCTAAGCCCAGCTCCGTTACCTAGCAACCAGAGCGTTTGCTCAGATGGTTTTACCGCTTTATGTGCCGTCCAATGGCTGCTGGAAAAGACAAGTGTTTTGTTGTTGACTTACCATCCAGAAACCACTTTCTGCATTCCTGTTGGCTGTGCAGGAGGCTCCACTTCTGCTTCTCAAAGATGTAAGGTTGTATAACTGTGCATCTGTTTGCAGCCATTTACAACTGTAATTTCATCAGCTAGTGCAATTAGGAGTTTAGCAGCCAATGTAAAATGATTAATAAAGAAATTGAAATTAACAAAAACAATAGATTGACTACCTTGGTTAAACCTGTAAAAAATAAAATACAACAAACCTTCTTTCAGATGGTTCAGAAAGTGCAGTTAGGACTTCTAAATAAAGTTAAAAAAAAGTAAAATAAATAATAAAGCTTTAATTCGATCAGAGCAGAAAGTATAGAATTAGACAGAATAAATCTAAATAGATCAGGCGTATTGTCACCGACACCCGATCTATTTTTATCAATATTGGGACCAATACAGATAGGTCTAGCTTAAACCTGCTAATCATTGCTAACCATGAAAAACCCAGGATAAATAGAAATATTATGTAAACTAGATAATTTTCTTCTGTTTTCCTCTCAGTTATGTTTAAAGAAGAGGATCCTTTGCTGTCCCGTCCCTCTGTTCCCCCTCTGGACGGGGGAACTGTGGGTCCGCCCAGAATGGACAGAGGCTTCCACGTGTCCGATGACCGCGGCCTCGGCTTCCACCTTCCCCCCTACCCCTCCACCTACTCCCCTCCCTGCCCGGCCATGAGCTACCAAGAGGAGTACTGCCCCAAACCCGACAGCGCCGTGGAGGAGCCAGTCGGGTCCAGGGCGCCACTGTCCGAGCGTAACCCCAGCTTTGAGAACCTGGAGCTGGGCTTCACCGAACTGCTGCCCCCTTTGTATCCCCGCGCTCCTCAGCCTCCGTCCCCGTCTCCTTCCCCATGGCTGGACTCCCCCTACCTGTCCTCTTCACCCTCTCCATCCCACTCCTCCTCTCTCAGCCCGTTCCCTACTGAAAGCCCCCTCGCCAACTCCCCGCTGCCCCCAATCCCCACATCGCCTTTCCCGCAGTACTCCACTTATCCTCAGGAGCTGTGTCCCTCGCCTCCGTCCAACCCTTACCAGGACGCCTGTCCGGCGCCGTACTCCCACTACGAGGGCTGGGAACCTCAGGGAAGGATGCTGGGTACGAGTCACGGGGGAGAGGGGGACGCCAAGAACCAGGAGTGTCCACTGGAGTTTACCAGCTCGGCCTCTATGCACCACATTACCTTCGAAGAAGGTGAGGCAATTATAAGAGACAACAAGAACATTTATGAAGATCTGACCAGAATCAGGGGTATTGCTGCTGAAAATTAGCAACAATGCTAAATGTAAACCAAATGTAATGACTAGCATCTGTAGCATCACAATCATGTTGACTAACAAGGAATGTAGTCCATTCAGCTAAATGTAGCTATTACATGAAAATGAGCTAAAATACTTATTTATGTGTTTGGTTACTAGATTAGGGAGCCAGCTAGTGGACATGGGAAAAAATTATTTTGTGTTACGTCGCAATAAATTAGCCAATACGCCCTAATCTGTTTTGTATACAGTCACAAATGTTGATTTAAAATTGCAAATATATACACCCTCTTTGATGCAAAAAGACTTATTGAAAATGAATTTATGTTTATGTTTGTGTGTGTAAAGTTGAGATGGAACTGCACATCTTTATTAACCATTCATACTAGCAACACAAAAAGACACAATCAAAACAGTCAGATGACCTTATTACCCCCTGAAAATAACTCACGGGGTAATAAACAGAAACTTTCTTACGGAAAGTTTCTGTTTATATTGTAGAAGGGGTGGAAGAGATGGAAAGCCCATGTTTGACCTGCTTTGCTTTTGCATTTTGCACATAGCTTTGTGGTGCATAAAACTTCATATATTTCACAAACAAGATATTAACATATATGGAATAAACCTACTAAAACCTTTTATTATAGCAGAAAATATGGTGGACTCCCTAAGAAAGACTTTCAGTATTCAGTTATGCCTCATGAACTGATCAGTACATTATTGCGAGGGAACGCAAAAGAAAAAAAAAATCCTCCATGTCCTCTAGGCGGCTCCATATAGATTGTACTGTAGACTCAAGTATACGTAGTTTTTTTATCATTAATATAAACAATCAACCTCAAAAAGGTACTATTATGTTTTCACAACACACACAGAAAACAAACAAAACTAAAATTACTGAGATTAATCTCAAAATCTCCGCCTAATGCTTTGAGAAAAATGTACTCCTTTTTTTTCTCTATCATCAATGACCCTAATGCACCGTTGTACTGGTCAGATGCAGACACAGCTATTTATTGCTATTTTAAGAAATTTTTAATGGGTTTTACCTGTACATGCCTGCTCAACCCGCCCTTTGGAACATCTTGTTTTTGCCCAAAATGAAAATTAATTTGACATCGCTGTTTTAGGATGTTTTATCAACTGATAGTCGGGTAGACTCGGTTTAATTAGGAACCAAAATTGAAACATTTGTTACACACAATTCAGATTGTAATTTTCCTCTCTTATTCTGTCTCCTCCGTAGTGTCAGAGTTCATCGGGGAGGACATCCAGGCCTACCAGTCAGGCTCGCACATGAACAACTAGTCCAGCTTGTGATGAACCCGATTTGGCGTTCAGCATCTTTTTAAATTCCCTTTGCACTTGGTATTAAGTTGGGATAACTGCAGTAGCACATAACTGACAGGGGAATCTGGTGGCAAATGTATGCAATTTTATTCCAACCACTGTTTTATAAAAGGGAAACTGATGTTTTAAAATATCTGCCAAAATAAATTATATAAGAAACTACGCTGTGTGAGTCTGGTGTCTCTTTTGGATGTTTATTTGTAGCCTGAAACAAACAGACTTGAAAGAATGAAAGCGGAAATAATTATTGTTAGAAAAACAGTTTCATGAATTAATTATATTGGGACCACAAAGTTTATAGCAACTATTAACTGCACAAAAATATTTTAATTAACCAAAGATGACTATTCAGCAGACTTTTTCTAGGTTGCACAATTTAAGATCCAATGTCGCCAAATAGCAGTCAGTACAAGGTTTTTGTACAGTTAATAGCTGCTGTAAACTATGTAGCATATATATATATATATATATATATATATATATATATACACTAACGTTTGATAATTAAGTTAACCAGTTAACATGAACTGATTCTCTAAATCAGTCTCCTAATGTGACTCAAGATGTTAAAACTGTAGCTTGTTTCTGTTCAGAAAGTTGAAGTGAAGAAGCTAAAATGGTTTCCAAAAAATTAATTACTTTCCAAATTTTTACAATTCTGCAGTCGAACTAAAAGTCCTATAATTTGCTGTCTGCTTTTAAAAATAAAAAAAGCAACTGCTGAAGTAAAGATGGATGCAAATGTTTAAAGCCTGTAAAATCTAATTGGGATTGTAAAAATCAATTAGAAAGAAATTTAGTTTTCACAGTTTTGGTTTCAGTGGGGAGTTCATTTCAATAATTTACCTTCTCATCATAACCGTACTGAAATTTCAACGGCCCACTGACTGACTTACTTTTCCAACTTTGGCTCATATTCCTTTGCATCCAAAATGCTGCTGCTTGGGTCCTGACCAACACTATAAAAATGAATTGTAAAATTATGGATTTTAAACTATAGTTATTGGTCAGCGAGGCACTGGAAGATCTTAGAGCAAAAGAGATGGGTTGCCGGTTCGTACCTCGCTCTGTCCAGTATGACATTTCTCTTTAGCATAAGAAGCTAATTAAAAGTAAAAACTAACCTAAAATGTTGTTAGAAATGTGAAAGCACCCTTATATTTGCACATAAACTATGATGCAGTTTTTTGGGTGGGGGGTTTGTAAAAGAACACATCCTGACTACTTGCATCAATTTTTACATGTTGTTTGTCTTGTTAGGCATACTTTCCCAGTCTAAAAATATCCAAGCAAGGCCAGTCTGACATTAAATTAAAGCAAACCAAATTTCAGTCTCTACTCAGCTGTAAAAAAGTGCTTCAAATGTTTTCAATAACCAGATTTAATGGAAAAACAAAAACCTGACTTGTTTTTTCTTTCGATATCCATAATTTTCCTCTTGTGCTGAATCTTGCTGCTTTGTCAAATTTAGTGTTTTTGCAGTGTAATTTTGTAAAACTGTCATTTTAGGAGGAGTTAGCAGCAGATTGTGTTGAGAGATGATGCGTTTCTGGGATAATCCAGATCCAGCATGACTATATAAGGCCTGACGCCTGCTGGAGGGTTCAAAGGTTACCCACACACCCAGTGAGTGTTTCAGTGCGTCGCCTCGAGTGAGATGGAAAACCCAACCTGTACATTTTCTGCACTTTTTTATCTATCTTATGAAGATGTAAAAATGACCAAAGAAAAACATGTAGAGCTGAAACTTGATAGAAATAGCTAAATTAATTTGATTTTTTTTTAAATGATAGAATCTTACAGAAGTATTCTCACATCTGTTTTATTTTTGATTCTCTTTTCATGTCCCGATTTTAATTATATTTTTATATATCTTATACTGCAACTGATTATTTCCTCATTGATTTATTTGTTCTATCATGCTATTTTTTATGTGAAAGACCCAAACATCTGTATAGTTTTTTAATATTTTGTGTCATAATTAGAGTTAGAAAACAGCAAAAATAGAGTCACAGCACCACCTATCATCACTTTTGCCCCCAAGCAACCAGACGTTTGTGTAATCTTTGTAAATAGTGTTTAATAAACATACAAAAGAAAATACCAACCCGGATTACAAGAATGTCTATCTGCATGAAAACAAATGAGACGTTTTACATTTTTATTTTGGGAAAATTCCTGGCTTTTTCTCTGATTTTCATGAAATAACTTCAATTTCCACTAGGGGGCGGTATAGCTTCAAACATCACGCAAAGCTTCATTTATTTGTACTTTGCAAAATATTGAAGACAAATTTTTGGCTATTTCACTCATAACATGGGGAAAAATGTCTGGTTACAAGTGAAATAATCTACCTGTGGAACAAGAACTTTTTAAAAATGGATATTAAGGAATTATTTACTTAAAACAAGCTCCTATATCTTGCTGAAATGTTACTTGTACTAAGCTATTTGCACTAGAAACTAGACAAAAATACTTGGAAAGAGTTTGCTTTTGCAATGTATATGTAACATAATTTTATTTTAACAATATTATAAATGTGTCTAAATTTGTTCATTTGTTCTTTGAATTTAGTTTGTTTAGTCAACAAATTGTTTCTTCAGACATTTATTGGTGTTTTATGTTCTGATTTTGACAGTGGGTGGTTTCCATAGCAACCATTAACTGACAGCTCCGCCCCCTTCTTATGTTGCCATCGCAACTGTTGTAAGTATTACAATCGGCTTTGTGTTTTCTTTACAGGTATTATATTTTAACATATATTTTAGACAAATTTAATAACACGCAACGTTTCATGAGTAATTTTGCAATGTTTTGTTTATGTTTTTAACAGTTATTATTAACCAGATTAATTCCTGGAAATGCCAGGAATTAATTCCTGGAAATGCCAGGAATTAATCTGGTCACTGGGAGTGAGTGGGAAGGCTGCGCCCAACATGAATTATTATTATGAGTTCTCCGAGGCTGAAAATATTACAGGCAGATAAGATCAAGCAGAGAAAGGTGAACATTTACTAACTTCATACCCTAAAGCACGAAATGTACTTTGACTACACCAGTTTGTTTCGGTTGACAATGTGAAGTTCATTCCTTGTTAATGTGTCAGATCATTCACTGAATTATTGATTTAAGGCACAGAAAGTGTTCAAAGAAGGAAAATGATCTCACAATCATGTGGTTAAATGTTCAGCAACTTAGCACCACCAAAGTTAAAGGAAAGGAAAGTAGTCCTTCAAGCATCTATCACAATCCCACTGCATGATGCTACCTCCACCATGCATGCACTGC
Organism: Xiphophorus hellerii; assembly: GCF_003331165.1. Lineage (NCBI taxonomy): Eukaryota > Metazoa > Chordata > Actinopteri > Cyprinodontiformes > Poeciliidae > Xiphophorus > Xiphophorus hellerii. Next base: position 24,723,185 of record NC_045677.1, read on the forward strand.
AAAAACACAAAATCTTACCAAGTGTTTTGGTCTAGTTTCCAGTCCAAGATATATAGACACATTGGAGTTGAAATCTTTGACTTTTCAAAACCAGAAATTTCCATATTTATTCTAGAAAATTTCTGAGTTTAATCTCAAAATTTAGGAGTTTTTTCCTAGTTGATTTTCAAGTTTCCGAAATTAGGAATTTTCCTGTTTTTTCTATTAATTTTCTCAGATTAATTCCAAACTGTGAGTTTTTTCTAGCAAATTTTTGACTCAGAAATTTCCATGTTTTTTCTAAGAAAGCAATCTTTCAGATTAATCTTTTCTAAATTTTTTGGCAGATATTTACTTTTTTGTCCTTTTTTTATCTACAAGAACTGTCGTAAAACCAATGGTGGTCATCATTAGCGAGCTTTTTTTTTGCAGGGATCTTTTGCACTTGGCGTCACGTTGCCAATAATGTTGTTATAAGTCAATAGTAGTTGAATGTTGATATTAGTTCCATCGGCAGATTTTTCTCAATTATAACAAATAATTTTTCCCATGTTATAAGAGAAACTATCTGTCAGTGGAACTTGTACTTTTTATTAATATCAACTGTTTGTTCTTAACACATTTCATGGTGGAAAGTGATGTTGTTTGTGAAAACGTTGGCATTGTCTGCATCTTTCCTGACAACAGGGGTACAGTACACTCAAGTGTTGACTGTCTCAATCTCCAGTAAGTCGCTAAAAATAGAGACACTTATACTGGGACCAGTTCTATTCCTGGGATGGGAAAGGAATGGAAGGTCACTTAGCAAAGTAAACAGAGAGGTATTAATAGTATTTAGGTAATTTACTGACCTTTGTTTGTCTGTCCACACAGTTATATTCCTTATTAATTCATAATTAATTAAACGGGATAGTTTACATTCACATAATAGCCACATGGTGGCGCTGTGTAGAATAAACCTAATCTCACAAACATCAAATCAACAGATGAATAAACAGAAAAATGGAAGATTAAACGTAATGAAACGTGAAATTGCAGAAGCAAGTATAAGTTACTTGATTATTATCCATCCATCCATCCATTAGAGCGAGGCCAAACACATTTTTTATGTTTTGTGATTTTATTGTCATGATTACATGATTTTTTTATAACACTGATGTGACTTGAGGCTTGTGAAATATAAAAACATATAAAACCAACAGGAAAATAAGTGCTACTTTTATAACCTTCATTTAAGTATTTTCTCAGCAATCCAGAACCAATGGAGCAAATGAAGAATTAATTTATCGGTAACCGATTAAAACATGTTTCCATACAGACAATAAATCTATATGTAACACATACAAGTATTAGAAATATATAATTGTTGTGATTTTTATATTCCAGCTTGCAATGCAACTTTATGGGAAGCAAAAGCCAGCCCAGAACCTATGTTAACAAGTTGAAAATTAATTTCATTTGACTCTTCATTAACAATCGTTAAACATATTGGTTTTTAAAGGTTGTGAGAAAAATCAACAACTTTTAGTTTTGGAAAACTGTCAACAAATATAAGCTTCAAAAAGTGTATACATAAAGACTTCAAATTGCTTTTAAGTGTGACTACAGACATTTAAAAATGATCATTTTGTCCATTTGTGGCTTAAACAATAAGATATTTGACATTTGACCAACACACATCATGCAATAAGAAACTAGATTATTTACTGAGTTTTCTTTCAGACTGTTTTAACTTGGACATTTTTCTCATGTTGTTATTAGAGAAATCCATGAATTCAGACAAGGCCCACAGTACACAATATCATAATAAGTAAAGAAAACCAGTTTAATGGAAAAAACCCTTTCTGGATTAGATGAAACATAAAGCATGATAGTCTTACAAAGCAGAATGAAATCATAAAACACTTTCAAAAATAGGTAAAAATAAAGGAAAAATGTCGACATGTATAAGAAAGCTGTGTTGAGGCAGTGCATTGTATTTTGAGTTGCACAGATTCAAAGGAGGATTTCTCTGATGTATGATTTTTTTAAAAATGTTATTTTACTGTTTTTTGTCATTATTTCTCCAAACATTCACTGCTATATTTAAAACAACCAAGTATCTTTATTTTTGTAAGTTTTAAAAATGATTCATCCTCGATCATTCTTCTGTTTAGGGTAGTTTTAGGATTTTTATATTTCTGTGGGAAATGGGACTGATCGCAAATAACGTCTCTGTTGCCCGGATGGTGGAACAAACAAAGCACAAATAAAATGGCGGCGTCTGAGGATCGTCAATTGAGCTTCGTTTCAATATTTTTCTATACAGAAGCATAGTGTGGAGAAACTTAAACGATGGCTGAAACGCAGAGGACTCAAAGTGAGCGGGAAAAAGGCAGCATTGGTTGAAAGGTAGCCTTTTTTCTGACTGCGGAAAGTGTGGTAGCTAACACTTGCTAGCACTAAGTTACGTTTAAGTTCCTCTGCAATCGGTGTACGTTATTTGCAGTTGGCAAACAACTATTGGTGGACTTAAAATTGCACATCTTAATAACCTAAATCAGTCGACCACAAACAAAATCAGCTGTTCTTAGGTACAGACGTTTTTCCTCAACCACAGCTTATGCCTCTGGTTTATCGAAGCTAAAATGGCCGTGCTGTGTTCTGTTCTGAATTTAGTAGTGTGACGCCATTTGCAATCAGTGTCATTAACCTTGGGTCAAAGACAAAATAAATCCCCTATTTCTTTGTACATCAAACTATTTTATGTTTTATTTTCAATGTGCAACTAAAACATGACTAATGCATACCGTTAAGCCAATCTTATTTGTATGCTTTTTCAAAAAAGAAAACCTGCTATGGTTGCTTAAAATTCAGGTTGGTGGGAGCAAAAAGTAAAGAGAAATACAGAAGAGGATCAGGGATACTAAAAAACCCCAAACAATTAAAACTATTACCTTTTTCTAAGAAATCTGATTTTAAACTCAGAATTCTGACTTTAAACGTTTGAGAACAAAAGGAATAATAAAAGAATAATTTTTTCCCCAGTTGTCCTAATCATCTTCTGTACAGAAAGCCTTTAGTTTTTTAAGAAATTATATTTGTAGATGTAAACTAGACCACTGACTTTAAAGCTTTCATGTCTAAAATCCTCATTACTGCAGTATACTTCAACTAAATTAAATTTGGCCGTGGAGTCTGAAAGAGCACAAGATTTACACCCTACTTTGAGGTTAATACACCGTTTTAAAAAGCTTTTTTTCCACTGCCTTTTTGAAACAATTCACTCCTGTTTAACAACCAAAGAGTTATTTTGGATCAATTCTCCTTGTTATGATCAGAACTAGTACAGTTACAGGAAACAGACGCTTTCTTGCAGCAGTATGTTCGACAGCAGTTCTACAGCCCTGAATTAGGAGACCAAATTCAATTTCCTTTGGAGTGCACTGCCTACAACGGCATATTGATGAATTGCAGAATGAAGAGAAGAGTACATTTGCAAAATAATTTACTCCCCCCGAAATTTTGACATTAATCTCAGAAATTTTCTAGAAAAAACAAAGAAATGTCTGAGCTCCAAAGTAAAAAATTTGCAAGACGAAACTCAGAAATTTTGAGATTGATCTCAGAAATTTTCTAGAAAAAAATAAAACATTTCCAAGTTTTTTCTGGAAAATTTCTGAGATTAATCTCAAAGTTTGAGTTGTTTTCTTGCAAATATTTGACTCTTCAGAGGCAGAAATTTCCATGTTTTGCTGAAGAATTTCTGAGATTAATCTCAAATTTTCAGTTTCGCATATGAAAATCTTTATTTTTCAAACTCAGAATTTATTTTGTATTTTGGCAGAAATGTACTCCTCTGTTATTATCTATCTACATGGCCCTAATACACCATTGTAGCTGTTAGCCCAACTTCCTTCTCCTACAATCAGGCGCTGACAAACACCAGGCGGGTGGAGTAGATGAGGTCAGCCAGGTAGAGAATAAAGTTGACCCCGGTGAGCACGGCCACCGCCATGCACTTGTCCCAAGTGCACAAGCCAACGGCGGAGCTGCAATTGTATGGTCTCTGTTTCTGGCCGCCATTATGGGGGTCAAAGTTGAAGATCGGCCAGATGATGGTCGCTGACAGATAGAGGACGACAGCCAGCAGTGAGTAGGCGGAAAGGAAGCGGGCGAACGGAAAAGGGAGGAACCCGGTGCACTCGCCGATGCAGAGCAGGATGATGACCGCAGTCAGGATGAAGCAGATGCAGTACACCGACATGCAGTACTTCACTGAATGGTGACGGTCGTACAACACGGGTTCGCTGATGAAGACGAAGATGACGCAGGCCACGAAGGTCTCCAGGACTTTGAGCAGTCCCGGAGCGGTGGCCATGTAGCCGACGACCTCGCCCGGCCGAGCCTTGGTGAGGCTGACCTCGCTCATGTAGGTGATGGTGGCCAGGCAGGAGAAAACTGTGCACACGATGCGGAAGTCGCGGATCTCGCTTTGGTCTCCGGAACCCCTCAGGAAGTAGATGGGAAAAATGATGGAGGCCGACAGGCAGAGCAGGGCGGCGTAGCACGCAAAGGTGATGGGGAAGTTCTTCCAGGAAACGGGGGCTCTGGTCTGCAGGCCAAAAAGCTCCACCAGGATGACGAGAAGAGTCCCGGCGAAGCTGAAGGCCCAGCAGAAGATGCAAAAGTCTCCAGTGCGGAGGTAGAGTCTGGCCCCATGCAAACCCACAGAGAAGGCCACACAGGTGAAGGCAAGCGCAGCCAGCCGCGTCCAGAGCAGAGGACTGGACTTCAGGACGACAGGCATGGTGAGATTTATCCAAAGGTTTCCTTCCTGAAGCAGATTTTCACTGCCAGCCTTCAGCAAGATGGTACACTGTAAGAAACAAAAGAGAAAACAAGTATTTAGATAAAAACCATGTGAGCTCTGCTCAGTCATCCTACACGCTGTTTTCCCGGGCGCACAATGTTCTTATTGTTTTCATGAATGGCAGACACAACAATTCGGGGCATGAAAACCCAATTCAAAACCACAAATAAAGACTCCACTGTGGTTGCAATTGTCACAGTACATTTACAGATGAGGAACATTTCTTCCTTTAGGTGTTTGTGGAACTGAACACTGAATGTTGAACTCTGACGTTCCTCCATGACGAGCCTCCATGCTCACGTCCTCCATGATGGATGGACTTTTTAAACTCCACCAACCCAATCAGCATGTCTGTCATGTTCTAAACACTGCCTCCCTCATGCGCTCCTTTTGCGGCCATTGTAGATTGAAAAAAAAAATTACATTTCCTCCAGAAACTCCGAAGTCTTCGAGAATAAACAAAAAAATTTGCAAGCTCCAAAAGTAAAATAGATTTCTAGAAAGAAACTCAGAAATTTTCTAAAAAATAAAAAACAAGTAAATTTATAGGCTTCAGAAGTTAAAATTTTGCTTGAAAAAATGTTAAATTAATCAGAAATTTTCTAGCAAAACTGGAAATTTCTGAGTCTCAAAATTCAAAAATGTTTGACTTTTCTGACAGAAATTTCCATAGTTTTGCTGGAAAATTTCTGAGATTAATCTTAAAATTTCTGAATATGTTTGGCAAAAATATACCCTTTCTTTTATTTTTCTATCTACAAAGGCCCTAATACGCCGTTGTACTTCCTATGCATTAGCTAATGCACTCTTGAATTTTGAACTTCAGCCCCAGTGAAGATTACGTGAACATGTCAAAACTCCATTTGAGGGGGCGTGCTGTGGTGGTGCAGGGGGTTAGAACGCCCCACGTTTGGAGGCCTTAGTCCTCGACGCGGACGTCGCGGGTTCGACTCCCGGTCCCGACGACCTTTACCGCATGTCTTCCTCACCCTCCTTCCTGTCTGCCTACTGTAGAAAAAAAATACGAGCCACTAGCGCCGCAAAAACTCTTCGGAGGAAAAAAAACAAACAAAACTCCATTTGAGTTTTTGCCTAAAACGTGATGTACCTGAACCCAGTTTTTATCCTAAAGCTTCCAGACATTGTTGGAATTTCACCGTAAAATGATGCCCCTATTCATCAAAATAAGTGCACTATGTTGCAAATGATACAATAAATGCCCACCCCTATCACAATACAACTGTTTGTGATTTGCCATTAGATTATAAATCAGTCCCCAATTTGGCAGAAATGGCTGTGCACTTCAAAAACACAAAATTTTGCCAAATATTTTGACTCCTTTGTAGTGAAAATAGCTTGGTACACTTGAAAGACAAAACTAAAATACTTTTCAGCCAGATATAGGAGCTTGTTTTAAGTCACTAATTCTTGAATATTGATTAAAAGTACAAATTCTACTAGCAGATAATTTCACTTATAGGAAGACAGTTTTCCCATGTAACAGGTGAAATAATCTTCCAGTGGAACTCGTACTTTATTATCAATATTCAGGAATTACTGACTTAAAATAAGTTCTTATATCTTCCTGAAAGTTACTTGTAAGTTACTGTTGTCTTATTTAAAGTGTATTAAGCTATTTTCACTATAAACTAAACAAAATACTTGGTAAGATTTTGTGTTTTTTCAGTGCTGTTTTGTTTCTAACGTGGATCTATGTTCAGTTGAAAAAAGAAACACTAAAACCCAAAACTTACCGACCAGTTTGCAAAACCTAAACTTATTTAATCTGGGTAACTTAAAAGTTAAATTTCCATTTCAATGGACATTTTTAAAGTTAAGAGGGAGTCTGATTATTCTGCACTGGAATTTCACTCCTATTCCCCTAGTGACACCCATCGCCCATTTGGCTCCACAAGCAGTGCATTCCTAATTCCCAGTTTACACAGGGAGACAGCTATAAGCAAGGATAAAATTCCTGTTTATGTTAGGCCTATTAAGCACCAACAAAAGTTTCATGGCTGTACAGTTAAAATTGGAGGTGAGAAGACAAAAAAGCAAACAAAGAGGGAAGGAAATGGAGATGTGGATGTGTTAAAACTCCCTTAGGATAGGCGGGGAGGCGGGAGGGAGACGGGGGAAGCCCTGCACTCGGCCACAGAAGGACTCGGCGTGTAAACACAGTGATGGTTGAAATAGCTGCAGAGTGAGTCAGCAGTGGTCCTAGTTCCTTTCACCACTCTCCCTCACTCTCTGCACCTCCTCCTTGATTTCTGGTAAGATTTTCCAACTTGCTTGATGCGATCCAGATGTTGCTGTCTGAACAACTGGCGACTTTGTCATATCTGCACTCCTTCCCTGCTATTTAGTAGCAGCTCCCCTCATGGTTTCCATAAGGGCTTTGCGTTATTTCCCCTCCCCTCGCCAGCTTTATAGTTGTGGCTACCAGCTCGCGTAAACCATTCAAAACATACATGAGGGTTCAGCATGGAAAAATCCAGCCCATTCCTGTCATCACCACTGCCTTCCCGCCTGCTGCATTCAGTTAGGAAAGAAATGACACAGAGGAGAAAAAGGAAAAGTGTGGAAAAAGTGTTGTTTTTTGCAGCGCAGCACGGAAAACATTACAAGTTCACAATTTAAAAAAAGGACGTGACAGCAAGCAGGAACGAGGCGTTCAGGAAGCAACTTTCTGAGAGGTCAGGCGCGCTGTTTGTTTCGTTGTCATGACACAACATCACTTACTCAATAAGACCTGTAATCCGTTTACAGCAAAATGCATGATGGGTCGAAACACAAGACGGGCCTCTGTTGGGAAACGATACCCAGTGACAGTGAGCCAGAAAGTAAAAAAAATCTAATTATTTAGAGTCAAACTGACCCACTGCACATAAAAAATTAAAAGCGGAGAGTTTGGAGCAAATTCCTTCATCGATAAGAAAATAATTAATTTAGAGCCAGGATATCAGAAGGGAGCTAGTTTCTATCTACTGTGCAGGGTATGGATCTGTTCCAGGCTGTTAGTGAAGTTCATTCCCTGACATTTAAGGTGGGTGTGCTGCCTGCCACGCCCTGCTTCCTGCACCTCAACATGCAGCAACCAAACATTCACATTAAAACTTGCATTTCATTTAACCTGCATTTTACATCTAAGTAGTAAATATTTAGCTGCAGTTTAAAATGAAAATGTGGTGCTGCTATTATATATATCTGATGTGGAAAGCATAATGTCTGCAACTTTAATAAAGTCTGTACCCAATAGAAGAGGGGAAAAAAAGAACTTTTAAATAACCTGTATCCAGGTTTTTGTGATTAACCGACTAACAAATGGATTTCAAATTTTAAATGTAGCAGGTTTTTTGTTTTTCTGAAAGAATAAAATTAGTTCCTCCTCTATTTATGGCTCAATAAGGCATTCCTGAGCCTGGACCCCCCGGGGTTGACTGGGACAGCTGCATAATTAAGCAAGACAAACTGTAAGGAAATGATATCTACCAATCTAAATTTAGAATAATTTTTCTCTCTTTACAATGAGAAGGTGAAGCGCCTGGCATTATAGAATCACTTATAAAACCCAAATGGAGATTCAAAATAAATCTATTATTTAGTCACAGACTCGTATTTTAAAAGAAATATTCCGTGTCACCAAATTCCTTATTTCATTTTTATTTCATGAATGTCATTATCAACACCAGTCCTCTATACATTACAAAAATTCTGGTGTTTTCTAAATTTTAAACCCCTTAAATTGCAGTTCTGTGGCTTTTAGCCTTAAAAAGTTTATTTTATTTATTATCCCAAATGGAAATGTTTTGAAAACTGTTTTTTTTATGTCGAAAAAAGTCAACAGAACCTGAAAGATTTCTCCAAGTGAAAAACAATAAAACGCTAAATTTCTGACCCACTGTAGTTCTTTGGGACTCATCAATTATGTTTAACTGAAAGAAGGAATGAAAAAAATAAATAAATATGAAAGGAACAGCAATGGTGAAATGCTTCAAAAGCTTTTTGAATGGGACTCAACGGTGCAGAAAATGCACATTGGAAACAGGCTGCTCCATTTAGTATAAAAGTTATATTAACACCTTGAAAAGAAATAATAATGAGGATTTTTCATGAAACCAGAAATACTTTATGCCATTTGTGACAGTGCAACAAAATATATGCAGAATTAAAATAAAAAACAACTAAGACTTTTGAGTTCTTGCATTTCCACCACCCAGACTGATTTTTATTTGTTAAACGTTTTTCATTCCCAGCCTTAAGAAAATGTTATTTTGTTTATAGTTCATCTGACTGCTAGTCGAACTGCACATGTTGAACTAAAAATCGATCATTTGGTGCCTCTCAGGCTGCCACACCCTTCTGCCATGCTGTTCATGAGTCTCTACACAGCACTGGAACAGATATTCATGACAAAAATCAGCTGAAATAAAAAAAATTTAAGCAATTAAGTTGCTGGACATGTGGAGCATTAAACAACGTAAACTTAACTTTCACCTTGTTCTACTCTTTTTGAGCTTAATCATTGTTGCAAACACATATTTTATGTTCATTTAAATCTTATAAGCTAGCTTAAAGGTGGTATTCTTATGAATAAAAAAAACTATTTAAATGAGAAATCTTATCTTCCTGGGTTCACAAAAATCCCTGCATTTTGCTTCTCCTGTTAAATTTAGACGTTTCTTACCTTTTTTCCTGATGCTGGTCTCTGTTCTCCAGAGCAAGCAGAGGTATAAAGATGCAGATTGTAACTCGTCAGCCCTCTGGCTGGATTTTCCAACCCACCCCCAGAACAGCGGCTCCACGCCCAGAAAACCAAATTAGGCTGCGAACATATGCACCGTTATTCACATCTGTCTGAACTCCTCCTGCTCCTCCTACGGCGAAACGACCGGGGCCTCTGCTGCTCAACTCCCACAGAGCAAAAGTTCAGCCTCTTGCGTTTCCATGGTTACTTGCATTTGCGCTGACTGGCTGAAGTCTCCTGTTTGTAACTACAATACCACTTCACTTATTCAATGAAAGTTTTAAACTTATGAGTGTTTAAGTTTTTATTGTGAAACTTGCATAATTCTCTGTTGCGTAATATTAACACAGTTGTATTTTTAACTTTTTGAACGCCACAAGCCGGATGTTTGTGAAAACAAAAACCAACCATATCAACATGCTGCACATCTGCAGCTTTGGTTTATTTGTATGCGTTGCCTGGCAACATTGTTAATTCATCGAAGGCCTGCTGCGTTTCCTGACTGCAAAAAAAAAGAAGGGGAAATTTTTCAGTGCACTTTTAACTTCATAAGAGCGATAAAGCCTCCACCGAATGATATCACCCACTGTTGTATCTGAAATTAGTCAGTAAAGGAAACATTAGAGCAACCATCACAACTTATGTCATTTGTAATAAAAATGTGCAAAACTCCTTAAAACACATTCATATTTCAGCTTTATGTCACAGTGAAAACTGTCTAACAAGTCAACTTTTTATTTATTTCATTTTGGGTGAAATCCATGTTAAGATATATTGTTTTTATCATAAAATCCACAGGTTGGAGTTGAACTTTATAGTAAGTATCTTTGAAATATCACTATAAATTACTCTTTAAAATTGATCATACTGTAGATCACATGTGTCAAACTCAAAGCCCGGGAACCTTTTTATGTGGCCCTCCGGACTCTAAATTGCATCAATAAGTCCTTCCAATTTTTCACAAATCTGCAAAATTCACATAAAATGAATTTTATCCCCACATTTTGTTTTTCTGATTTTACTGACATTTTTTCCTCAAAATTGGCCAAACATATTGAGTTTAAGTGACTGCTGGCTCAGCCTTACTTGATTTCGAGCTATAGCCCGTGATTGATGCAGCGATTAATAAAAAGTCACATTTAAAATCATACATTAGCGAAAAATTTGTAAAAAAAAAAAATCCTTACAAATATTTCTAAATTAGCACCACAAAATCGTGGATACAAAATCAGTGTGAAAAGATGTTCAATATTATTTAATTTTAAGAAACACTTACTGAATGCTGAAACCGATTTATTCATATTTTAACAATTTAATGGATTTTATCAATACATTCTGGCCTTTTAAGAACATTAAGATTTTTGATTTGGCCCAAAATCAAACTGAGTTTGACACCTTTGCTGTAGATGCTTTCAGTTACTCTGCTTTGACTTTGATTTCATAAAGTATATATTTTTTATTTTGTATATACAATACAGACCAAAAGTTTGGACACACAGTTGTGTCCAAACTTTTGGTCTGTCCTGTATGTGTGTGTTCCTGGGTTTTATCATAACATTATTATGAATGTAAAGTTTGTCAAAACTGGTTTATTTATTTTTCAAATTCACTTTAGTCAAAAAGTTATTTTCTCCTGACTGTTGGTGGTTACTATAGCAACCAGTAACCGTCAGCTCGTCCCCGTTTTTGTTACCACCTGTAACCGTGGCTCAGAAACTTTCCTGGAAAAAAAAGGAGATTAATGTTTGGCTTTTGAAACTGAAAATTTTCCAAAGGTTAATTTTATTTATTTATTTTTTATGTTTGAAACTCCAAGTGTTTTCTGGTAAATTAACACATATGTAACAGTAATGTCACTGAAAATACGCAGTCTAAAATAAAACTATTTGTATTAAGTGGCAACGGCAGTAAAATATAGAGTATCTGTCTCTAAACAAAAAAAATATTCTATCTTTAGTAGTCTGGTTCGGGGGAGCCGGTTGTTGGCTAGCAAACCTCTAGGTGGCGCTCTAGGTAACCAGTGAGCACTGAACGGCTGCGTCAGATGTTGTGTTGTGACGTTGCAGTTCTCGGGGCCGTTCGGAAGCATTCGGAAGAGTTCGCTCGTTGCGTGCGGGCTGTTGAACATCATGGCGTCAGGAGCAGGAGATCCGTCAAGCGGACACGATGCAGAACTGGACGAATTACTGGACAGTGAGTGTTGACAGGAGGCTTGTCCTGACGGGCTGTCTTCCCTGGGATGTTAAACCGTCTGTAAAGCACAACTGGGACCCCTGGTTTGTTTTTGTGTCCGTGTCGGGGGTTCAGGTGATCGGGGAGATCCTCGATGAGCTAACATATGACCGCTGACAGTTGGAGCAGCCTTTAGTGGCCTTCAAACTGCTTTTAAAGTGGAAAAAAACCTTTCATTTATATACTTAAACTTCGAAACCAGTTAGCAGCTTTGGTTGTTTAACGTAAAAAGGCCGGCCTTTATTTACTCTAAATCTGTACTTTTACTGTTTACCATCCTTTATCTGGTGTATTTGTCATAACTTAATTGCTTTATGTGTCATTTTTTAAAACTCATGTACATTTTAGGAGGCAGCAGGCTTTGAACACGGATTGCTGAAATGTCTGCCGGGACTACTGCAAACAAATTATACGTATTTTAATATTTAATTTATTGTTATCCGACTGTTGAATACAATTTTAAATTATACTACATCTCGTTGCTTGCACTTGTGACAGTGCAATGACAATAAAGTTGAATTCTGTTCTATTCTATTCTATTAATGCCTTCCCTGCAGATCCATACTGGTATTGTTTTATTATTGAAAGAGCAACCCTAACCAAAAATAATTACTCTGGATACAATTTTACAGTCATTAAACTCATACGTTTCCTAGAAAAATAAACAACCAAAAAAAAAGCTGATTTAACAAAGTAAAATGATTTATTTTTCAATAGCTACAACTGGACTCATAAAATCAAGGCATTTGAGTAGATGTTTTGATTTTTGCATAAGTTTTTATCATCTGTTTATTGGTTTTTACCTGGAATAATAATTATACAGAGTTTTTGAATCGTGTACCTGTAAGGTGAAATGAGCCGGATGCTGGAGCAGCTTCAGACATTTGAGCCAAATAATCAGTGTCTTCAAGGACCTCATTTAATAATAGTTTAATAGCTAAACAGCCTGTGTTGAACTGACTCAGTTGTTTAGTGCTGGGTGCGTGGTAGTGCAGATGTTAGAGCTGGTGCTTTGCAGCAAACCAAACCTGGGTTCAAATCCCAGAATTTGCATATTCTCCTCATGCTTCTGGGTTCTTTTTTCTCCCTCAGAACAACATAATCAGAAAATTACCTATCAGTTGCTTACGTTTTTGTAAACACCCCTGATAACATGACGTTTCAAATAAACCCCAACAATATGATTGTTATTCTAAACAGCAAGTCAGTTACCATATTATAGTATTATATTTTTCTAGCAACATATGGACATTTATTTATGTAATTGTTTAAAATTTTTAAAGTTTTGTTTATATCCTGAGATTTCTTCTCTGCCATCTCTTCTAATAAATGTGTAGCCATTAGATTTGCAACTAACTTAATCTGACCTGATATTGTCTTGTCTCTTCAGGTGCGTTGGATGATTTTGATAAAGCATCTGCTGCTTCGGCACCTGAACCTGCAGCTGCTTCATCTTCTGCCAGCAGCGGGGCAGGAAAGGTTTGTTTTAACTTTTTCATGCTCACTTTTCTCCATCAGGTTGATTTCTTCTCCTGATAATGAGAGTCTATGCTCAAGTTGGTATGTGAGAAGGTTTTATTTTTCCTTTTGGATCTCTTTGCAGGGAACTGTTTTACCATTAAGATCAATAATTTAAAGGCAATTTAAATTCTTAATTTGTTACCTTTTACAGAATTTTTTGGCTTTATTACAGGATTTTGACATTTGACAGTTTATTTGACAAAACATTTTTGCAGTTCTTTAAAGTCTTAAGCACTGATTCTAAGCTGATTTTAAAAGGTTAAAGTTTGTCATGAATTCCCTGCAGTGAAAATGCAGGTAAAAATAACCTGTATGTTTATTTAAATGTTTTTTTTTAATTCAGCCTCCTCTATTAGAGGACAGCAAACTTTTCGAGAACCTGTTTGAGGGGGACATGGCGGCCCAGGCCAAGGAGGAGTTTGAGAAGGCCATGTCCGAGCTCGCCGAGGAGGAATCAGAACTCCTGCAGCACTTCCACAAACTCTCAGAGGCTGCAGGAAAAGTTGGTAAGTGCTCTCTGAACAGTTTATTTACAGTTCCTTGGAACAGTGTTCATGTCATCTTCTTGTGCGCACCACAACTCTAAAGTAATTCAGTAATGATACAGATTTGACCTGCCAGAACAGGTCAAATCTGTTCTGGCAGGACAGATGGTTACTGGAGATAGCCTTTATATTTTGTTAATTAAGGCAAAATTATTGTAGATTAATTAAAACCTTACTAGAATCTTATTTAGAGCCGAAGGTACTTTTGTTTTTGCGTTCTCTTCTCTTTATTTATAAATAGAACCACTTATATTCAAAGATTTTTACTTGATTGCAGACTTTGATCTACTGAAATCTTTTTTTTAAATATTTTACTAGAAGTCATAAAAGTCTTTCTAGAGACGTAGTCGGACCAGAAGTAGCGGGATTAGTGATGTGATACGCTTCACTGACATAGATTTCTTTCATAATTTTAAAATTCTAATTTTCATCCGTTGTTTACGTCCAGATTTACAGTGTCTGGCTTCTTCTGGTCCAGAATTATGATGCATGTTCCACCGAATAAAACGCGACATGACCGTTCTGACTGCAGACACTTTGAAAACAATCAGATATGTATTCGATTTAGTACCACATATGGAAGTGGCACAGATCGGATTGTTTTTGGGTGACAAGATCAGAATTGGTCTGTTCAGACTGTTCTGATCTAAAATAATCAGATTTGGGTCATATTTATCTGCTGCCTGAATATGGTGAAAGTCTAAATCTAAATCCAGCTGAGAATCTGGATCTCCGTCCGGTTTTTCTACACTTCAATGATTTTATAAAAGAAGAAGAGTCAAAATTTCAGTCACTAGATGTACAAAGCTGTCAGAGACAAACCCCAAAATGCTCTGCAAAGCATTGGGAGGACGTGTCAAATTTTTATAAATAAAAATCTGCTTCATGATTATGTGCTACTTTGCATTTGTCTATCATATAAAACACAAAAATACCTTGACAACGAGGTTGGAAGGTATCAAAAAGAAAAATAATGGTTTAAGCTGTTTGTTCTCTCCAGGCACTGATACTGCCTCCCAGCAAGAGTTCACCTCCTGCCTTAAAGAAACTCTTCGTGGCCTGGCCAAGAATGCAGACAACCTGCAGGTGAGCGGAGTCAGAGAAAATAAATAATAGCTCTGGAAATAATCTGCAGTTTATAGGCAATGTGTTTTGTTTCAGTCGTCTGGTTTGGCAGGAGATGACCTGGTGAAAGCTCTGGAGGGTTTGGGGCTTGAAGAAGGCGGCGACGCAGGAGGAGAAGATGGAAACATCCTCCCCATCATGCAGTCCATCATGCAGAATCTCCTCTCTAAAGATGTCCTCTATCCATCTCTCAAAGAGATCACCTCCAAGGTCTGCCTCATTTCTAACAACGGATGAGGAAAATCTTCATCATGCTGTTCTATATTGATGGGAGCTGTTGTTTCCTGAACAGTATCCAGAGTGGCTGGAAACAAACAAGTCAACCCTCAGTGCTGAGGATCACCAGCGGTACCAGCAGCAGGCGAAGATCATGGGCGACATCTGTAAGCTGTTTGAGAACGAGGAAGAGGAGGCAGGGGATAAAGAGCGGACGTTCGAGAGCATCATGGATCTGATGCAAAAGGTGATGCAGCTGCTACTCATGTTACACATGTTAAAGAAATGAGCTGAAATTATAATTTAGCTTATTTATGTATTTAAAATGGTTAGATCTCTTGTTAGCGCTCAGTATATCATAAGCCTGGCGGGCCTCCAGGCTTTACTTGTGCCCCCAAGGCTAAGCATTGTTTGTTTATTATTCAGCAGAACCATTGCCTGTCTTTTCCAGTCTACATGCTACAACTTCAGAAAATAAAGAGACAAGTCATGGATTAAAGATCCTAACATTTTGGACATCTTAATTAGGATGAAACATTATATTCTTTTTTAACTGTATTTTTTTATATTTGAATTTAAACACTATCATTGGTATTATTAATAATCTTTCCCAATACCACATAATTACTTAGTTATATTGTCAAATTTCCAATCAACTTAAAATATTTAACTCAAAAACACGGTAGGCTGCTGGATTTAGCATATTTTCTAAAGAAACGCATGCTAAGTGCCAACTCTTTGGTTGAAAGAAGGTTGGTGAGATTGTTTTTTTCCAGAATGTAGAGAGTAATAATGAATGCTGATCATATTTATCTGATTTTACAGCTGCAGGATCTTGGCCAGCCACCTAAGGAGTTGGCAGGCGACACGGTAAGATGATTTACAGCATCTGTTTGTTCAGTGTGTAATAAATTTATCTGATCTTAAGGGTGTCCTGAAATGGAATAATTTTTTTCTTTCTTTCTTCCTTTCATTCTTTCTTTTTTTTTTTGTTTCTTTTTGCCAAAACAGATGATCTAGGCAATAAAAAACAACACTTTTTGTCAATTTATTTCTTTATTTATTGCCTAAAAAGATAATTTATTGGAAAAAAATTACTTTAGTCAAATAATGACTTGGGCCATTATTTTAGGAAGGTGGAAATATACATAAAAATAGCCAAAAATATGAACTTTGAGTCAGATTTTGTGATGAAAGGCGTCTAAGTCAGATATATTTACTCATGAAGGTTCCTGTTTCTGTTTCCTTTGCAGCCTCCTGGCTTTACCTTTGACATGGACTCCCTCAACCTGCCGGGAGTGGGCGGGGCCGGGGCAGCGGAGCAGTGCTCTGTCATGTGATGAAGTGATGCGGCGGTCCATCAGAAGATCTGAAGCCAAACTGTTCCTCTGTGTGTGTTTCAACAGCAGGGAGGACTTTAGAGAGTGAAATGCGGGTCAGGAAGGAGTGAGATCAGAACGCAGGTTCTGTTCATGTTCAGTGTGTAAAAACAACTGGAGGGAAACACCCAGAAGGAAACCCAAACGCTCTCTAACACCATCAAAGATATTTGTGATAGTTAGCGGTTGCAGAAACTCCTCCGCAATTAATTTTAACATAATTTTCTGGAGAAGAAATGAGCTCAGCTGTTCTCCATGTTGATTTTACTGGCTGTTTAGCCTCGTGGTGAATTCTCTCCTGACAACTCGCAGGTTTGAATGGTGCCTTTTCAAAAGCAGCTAGAGTTCAGGTTTTAGCTCTTCTGCTGCTATTCAGCTGGCTAAATCAGTCATAGTTTTAATAATGAGATAAAGATGTGGTAGTCTTGAGCAACAACATTTTCTTTTTTTGTTTAAAACTTTAAAAATAATTAACCTGCAAGGAACTAAACAAGACCCATTCCCAGGTTTTGATGCGAAGTGACGGACTCGATTTATGAATGGCTTTGCTGTGGTTACAGTGATGATTAGAGTGTTGAATTACTGTACGAAGTGCTTCCTGTGTGATTCCTGGTATTTTTTACATGTAGGAATAAAAAAAAAACAACCACAGTGGGATTTTAGAGCGATAATCACATGTAAGGTGTCATTCTAGAAAAGGTGAGAGGAGAAGCATCATATTGTGTCACATGAAGAGGGATAAATGTGTAACGTGTGTTACACATTTTACCAAACAGCAGATGGACTGTTTGGTAACGCATCAACGCCCAGATGTTAGCCCTTTTCGGTTTGTTTATTCCAGCGAGCCACTTTTCATCAGCGACTCTTTGCCTCGTAGACAACACTTTTCCTCTGTAACAATAGAGAGAGGTCCAGAAATAACACGGCCGTGGGCCCATCTGTAACTGCACAATAAAGGGGTACTGTCAAAGGATTTAGTTATGCACTGAACAGATCAGAGGTCCATCAGAAGCAGCTGAATGAGAAGCTTGCTGTGGAGGTTTGGTCACATGGTTTGGGGTTAAAGCTAATCAGCTCTCAGGGCCGACCCTGAAAATAAACAAGATGCAACCCGTTATGACACTACTGTTTTGTAAATGTAATAAACATCGATATGGGTATAGAAATGTGTTTTTAGTCTGTGTTTTTACTCAGTTGATTGCCTTTTTATAAGAAGTTGCTGAAACAAAATTTGTATGTTACATTTACTACATTCAGACTCAAAGCGGCCTTAAAAAACATGAAAAGAAACATCTCCATATAAAACATAAGACATACATTTGACCATTTCTGAGAGTAAATAAAGACATAAAATGTTCAAAACGTTTTCCAAGATACAACCACAATTTATTATTCATATATGCTAGTTTCATTTGTGTCACAATTAATGGCATATTATGAAATGGGTAATTAATCTCAACCATTTAATTCTAATGTGTTTAATAAAGTACATTTTGCAAAGGAAAAATGCCAGTCTTTAATGTGACCAAATTGCATATTTTCTATAGTATCTTATAGGACAATATCAGGTGATTAGTAACTAGTTACAGTAAGTTCTACTGCACTGTGCTTCTTATTTTACTGATGTTATATTATTAAAGTAACAGTACTTTCATTTAAGTATAATTCCTGATTATACTAACCACTGTAATTTTATTGGCTGAAGAAAAAATGTTTAAAGTTTAATTTTAAAGTTCTTTAAAAAGTACTTTATATTAAAAATAGTGCTACTCATACTTGAGTTCAAATTCTGGGTATTCAACCCACCTCTGTTCTTCAGGAATTTTTTTTTTTCCTTTTGTAAATTTTTACTTTATTCCTTAGAAAAATTGCACATAACTATATTTTTGTCTGTCTGATTACATCTTTTTCACAAAATAAGATGCTTTTATCAACCAGTTCATCAAACATTTAGTGCCAAATAGACCTATTTTTTCACTTTTACTTGACTATTTTTTACGATTATTTTTACTTCGGCTCAAGTAATATTAAAGTAATGCTACTCTCATTTAAGTAACATATTTAGCTATTCTAGCCTTTCCACACGTTTTATAATTATGATCGTCGCTGTAATCCGTAAAGAAACCGGTCTTCTAGAGTTGTCATGACTGAATTTTAACAGTTGTGCTCACAGACGCTTGTCATTGCCGTTCTCTGTGTTGTATTTCTATGCGCCTCCGCCGTGGAGCTTTCTGCGTCAGATTTGCGTCGGAAGTCAGAAGCGACTACGTGTCAGGAAAACAGGAGTCGGCTAAATGGGCGAAGGCGTCCAGGCCGTCTGAAACAATCTTTCTGTAACATTTGAGTGGTTCCTTTTGTTAGGATTGAGACGATTTAGGGATAGTTTTTAATAATTTGCCCTGGAGATTTGAGCAGCGACGATGCTAACAAAATTTGAAACCAAGTCTGCGCGTGTGAAAGGTAAGAGTTTGCTAATAGCGGTTAGCATCGATGCTAGCCCCAGCTAGCGGGCGTTACTTTTACCAACTATGTATTCCACAAGGTGTAACGGTTAAGAAATAAAGTATTTGTCGTTTTAGTTTTGTATACGCTGTAAAGTGTTGCCATTTACTTGTATTTAATATCTGGTTTAATGTTAAAATAACGCGACTTGCACATCTGTGTAGCTACCGCTAATGTTACTATCCAGATTGTTGACGGGGTCATGGTTATAGTTGAAAATGTGTTTGTATTTCAGGTCTGAGTTTTCATCCAAAAAGGCCATGGGTTCTTGCAAGTTTGCACAATGGTGTCATCCAGCTGTGGGACTATCGGATGTGCACACTGATCGATAAATTTGATGAACATGATGGTAAATGAGCTATTTTTAAATGTCTTGTTTTGTTGAAGTTTTGCATCGTTTTCCATACTACATTGTTATGTTCCCCACAGGTCCTGTCAGAGGAATTGATTTCCACAAGCAGCAGCCTCTTTTTGTGTCTGGAGGAGATGACTACAAAATCAAGGTGATCACTGCGTCTGTTTTGCATGAGCAGCAACACGCATATGAACCTGAAACACATGATTTAAGCAATGTTTGAATTTTTCATTGTGCTGTCATCTCTGGAAACCTTTAACATTATATCTGCTCAATCAGGTGTGGAACTACAAGCTGAGACGCTGTCTTTTTACCCTTTTGGGACACCTGGACTACATCAGAACTACGTTCTTTCACCATGTGAGTTGTTCCACAAGTTTAACACATTCTTATTCTTAACGTAGAGTAGAAATCAAATTTTTTTGTCCCTCGGTGGGTAAATTAAGTTATGACAGCAGCAAAGTGACGAGACAGTTATAGTATGCATATGTACACACAAATAGAAGTAACAATAACAGACTGTACTTTAGGGGCAAAAGAAAATACTAGGGCTGCTACTAACGATTATGTAAAAATTGGCACATTTTATGGAATTGTCATTTAATCACCAAGCCTTCTGGGTACAACATTAGAATTTAGCAATACATTAAAAGATGCAAACAAGGAAATTCCTCTTTTAAATAAGAAAATTAACTCTTTATTGCCTAAAATACAATAAAATTGCATTCCTGTTGACTTTATTTTTGTATTACTACAAATATTTTCTCTTATGACTTTTTTCCTCATATGATTTCAACTCAGTTCTAATGTGATTATTTTCTCACAATATTGTGACATTGTTTCATAATTTATTTATTTTTATTAGCTTGGCCCTGATACTTTGTCATGTAATTATGACACTGAAGCAGAAAAAGTAAAATTTCTAAAATACTCACCAAGTTCAGACCTGATCATCACATGAAAACAACATAGACATTTATAAGATCTAAAGTAATAACAGAAAACATAAAAATGAGACGGAGAGAAAAAAATTGTGTCCTGTCAGCTGCTTTAGTGAGGCTGTTTGACAATAAAACTGTTGGGTTTGTGATTCTGAGGTTCATATAAAGTCTTTTTGAGTGAATTGTGAACGTTACTTGTAGGAATATCCATGGATTCTGAGTGCCTCAGATGATCAGACCATCCGCATCTGGAACTGGCAGTCGAGGACCTGTGTATGGTAAGCAAACTTGTACACAATTCCGTGTTCCTCAATGGTCCTGAAGAGAACTTAGACTTTGTATTAACTTAAGATATTTAGAAAGCTTGCAATTTCATGAGAATTAAACAAATTTAATGATTTTTCTGCTCTATGTCTCCATCAGCGTCCTGACGGGACACAACCACTACGTGATGTGTGCCCAGTTCCACCCATCAGAAGACTTGGTGGTGTCCGCCAGTCTGGACCAGACAGTGCGAGTGTGGGATATCTCCGGTGAGGGTTTGGGAGGAGTGGAGCAGAGTGGGCAGTGGGCCGGGTTTTGGGGATGTGGGGCTCAATGGAGGAGAAAGAAGGCAGGATCAGGATGAATGTCAAGTCCTGAGTGCTTTCTTTCTCGTGGACTTTCAGCAGAAACACTTCTCCTTTCAGCACAGAGAAAAGACAACTATATTTTCATTCCAAACTAAAATAGTTTGTGAATAAAAGATTGTCTTTGACCTTAATTTGTGCAGTACTTTTGAAGTAGTGACTTAGTGACGTTAAAATAATTTCAACAAACGTCAGTTTCGAGAAGTGTTTCTGTGGCTTTGCATGCTTCTCAGACTTTGAATGTTTAACTTTGTTCTCGTTTCTTGTGTTTGCACTAACCGTAGAAGCTCTTGACTCTCATCTTTGATTTCTAAACATGTAAAGATGTGGATCTTTGACCCTTACATGTTGGACTCTTATGTACTTTCATGTATGTGTGTACTTGGCATCACTGCATTCATGTGTTTTGTTTTTGAGCTATAAACTGCATGATGTTGCAGCAGAAGTTGAATGTGCAGCCAGATTTAGTTTTAAGGAAGATTCACTTTGCATCCAAACTCATCTCACTGATAGTTTATGTTGCACCAGCTTTAACCGCTATGAGTTAATTTTCAGCTACGACTACTAATTTGATTAAACTATCTAATTTCTTTAAATAATACATAAATATTCCCATTACATGGCAAAGAAACGTGCATGATTTTCTCCTCTCCTTGTCTAAATGTATAATTTTACAATGATACCATTATTACTAATGCATAACAATAACTTGACTGCAAAAACACAAAATCCTTTTGCCTATTTTGTAGTGTAAATATCATAGTACACTTGAAATAAGGTTAACTTTAATTAGTAAACAGACTTTTCAGCAAGATATAGGGACTTGTTTTAAGTCAATAATTACAATTTTAACAAATTCATGTTATAAGTGGAAAAATCTGCCAGTGAATGTGGCTGAGAAACCTATCATGATATAAGCATTTCATGTCATTCTATCAATAATTGTTGATATAGATAATTATTGATTAGTTTTAAATATCTGAAATATTGCCAACCTTGTGGTGTGACCTTTCCTGTTTGATCCACTCCACGCCGTTGTTTTTTATTTTTAAGCAGTTATGGTGGAACCTTAAACTGCTTCTGCTCAAGTTACTGGGCAGGTTGTTGCTAGGTAACCAAAGAATGAGTGAGTTGCTAGGTAACCAAAGAGCGAGTGAGTCAGTTGATTCCACCAAACTATCTTAGCTTGCTGTGAGAGGTTGAGCACATAAAGCCTTTCCTCTGCCTACTTCTCCCAGAATGCTGAATATTCATAAATATTGAATATTCTTTCAGATATTTTATTTATTGATATTGATCACATCCCTATCATGATATATATTGTTTATTTATTTACTTTTTTTTAAAGTAAGTGTTGATGGATTATTGACTTAAAACATGTTTCTGTATATTGCTGGAAGTTACTTTGTAAGTTAGTTTTGTCTTATTTCAAGTGTTGTAAAATATTTGCATTAGAAACTAAGAAACTAGACAACAAATACTTTGTAAGACTTTGTGTTTTGCTCTCAATATCTAATAACCCTGCATGGGGCTGAAAAATCCAGACTGAAACATGCATGTGCCTTTCTAACGGACCAACTATCATCCTCTCATTCTGGCATTCAGTGCCCAATCAGAGCACATCTTGTCCACCACCCACCCACCCCATTCAGCCTAGTCCACACACTCTGTCATCCTCGTCCCATGCTCTTCCCAGGAAACATCCACACCTGCACATTGGTTCCTACTGCCATTCCTTCCTCTATCAAGACTGTTGAGCTACCTGTTCACCACGTTGTATTAATGGGCTGAAATCAGTAATACAATCTTTGTGATGCTGTCCAATCAAATCACAGATTAATAACCCAATCAGTAGAGTTGTTGGTGGTATGGTTGTGTTGGTGCGTTTCAACCCTGTGTGTGTTCGGTAGTCCAACAATTTGCTTTTTTTATTATCTTGTTGTTGTTTTATCATTTCCATTTAGTGTGTTTGTCTCCCTTCCTCCCATGTACTGTGATTGTGCTGTGGTTAACGTGAGAATGGCATTTCCTTCTTTGCACGCGATGCTCTGAATGATGGTTCCAGGTTTGAGGAAGAAGAACCTGTCTCCGGGCGCCGTGGAGACGGACGTGCGCGGCATCACCGGGGTTGACCTTTTTGGTGCCTCTGATGCGGTTGTGAAACACGTCCTGGAGGTACGCAGCGACTTTCACCCACTGGATTAATGTGTAACAAATTAGAAAAATTTAAAATTTAATTATTGTAATGACTTTTATTATACAGAGCTAAATATTTCAGATGTTTTCAATTATATTTCAATTTACAGAGACTCAGATTGTATTTAAAACTTGTACTGAAGCTATAGCTTGAAAACTCATCTATTGTTCCAATGCTTTAACAAAACAGTTTTTTTATGTTTGTTTTAGTTTAGTTTGTTTTGGTTTAGTTATCACGTGCAGCATTTTTGTAGTTTTGTATTCTTTTTAGTCATGAAAAGTATGTAGTTTTATTTTTTCTTATCTTGTAGTGGTCTTTATGAGGAAGTATCAAGGAATAGAAAAAAGGTTGCAGATTTTGTTCTTTTTTCCACAGACTAAAAGATAAAATTCAGAATTAAATGTATTTAAATTACATGTTTTATATTTAATTCAAATAAAATTCAGAAATACTTTATTGATCACAAAGGGAAATAAAATATTCCGCATTTCAACTTGGGTATTTGTCTATTTAAAAAAAATAAATAAATTTAGTGCTTTTGTTACTTACATAAAAACCACAAATAATGCCATTCTGTTAAAAAACAAGACATGTGAGTTTTATCTTAACGCTAGATAATTTTTGTGTCCATATCTGGGGTCCAAAGTGTTGAAACAAATGTTAAAATTAAGTTCACAAACAAGATAAGAGTATGAGATCACAAACTGTTCATTAAAGGATTAAGTTAGTGAATTATAATCCAGCCTAAGTGATACAGATTTTTGAGATGAGGCTGATCTGTTAGTCCAGATTCCTTGAAAGTAGAGAAATATCTTAAGTATGTGCAGTTTAGTGTCTTTCTGATTCTCTTATTGGAGGAAGATCTGATTTGTGTGTCTGTGTGCAGGGACACGACCGTGGGGTCAACTGGGCTGCTTTCCATCCCACCATGCCGCTCATCGTGTCTGGAGCCGACGACAGGCAGGTCAAGATCTGGAGAATGAACGGTGAGCCATTTGACACTAGTTTCTATAATGTCTGCTGCACAACTACTTAAACTTAATTGCACGAGATTTGTGAAAAAATATAAAAAATCAGTGCATGTTAGGACCAGGTGATATGGCTTAAAAACAAAATCTCAGATTTTTTTTCATACCAGATGCGATTTTTTTTTTTCTCTGTTTCTTTTCCAAGTAACAAATGACAGAAAATATTTTCATAAAGC
The DNA here is from genome assembly GCF_003331165.1 of Xiphophorus hellerii. Classification (NCBI taxonomy): domain Eukaryota; kingdom Metazoa; phylum Chordata; class Actinopteri; order Cyprinodontiformes; family Poeciliidae; genus Xiphophorus; species Xiphophorus hellerii. The sequence continues at coordinate 24,747,609 of NC_045677.1, forward strand.
AGCATCCCTTCTGCGAGTTGTACGACAAAGTATCAGGGCCGGGCTATGAAAATGTTTTTAAATTATGAGATTAAACTCATAATATTAACAGAATAAAGTCACAATTTTACCAGAAGGAGAGATGTTTGATAGTTATTGTGATCTGACGGGACGTGACGTAGATCTTTCTTCAAAATAGACAATTGTTTACACGATTGTTTCAAATTCCTGTTACTTGTAACAATAAGATGCTGATGTTTTAAAAGATAAAGTATTTTCTTATCTGTAAAACTCTCAAAATGTTCAACATTCCTTATTTTAAAATGTTTTTGTGTAGGTGTTTTCAAAGCTTCATCCTCCTAATATGATTTTATCCTGGTAACATTATGACTTAATTGTCGTGTTATTTTGATTCTATTGTTGTACAATTTTATTCTTGTAATTAAAAGGAAAGAAATCGAAGTCTGGCCCTATTTCTTATTATTCCACTGTAAAGTTAACCTGAATTCAAAGTCCAAATAAAAAAATAGCTGTAAAAACATGCTGGTTAAACAAGATGGCCGCCCTGTAAGTGCTGACATCACTCTGAACTATGGAAACCTAACGAGAGCATTGGTGTGGAAAGAAAAAATCCAGTTTTTCCAAAAATTAAATCTCCAAAAACAAAAAATTTGATTAATGGATGAAATTAATTTATTGTCCAGCCTCAATTTCCAATCATCCCTGGGAGATGTTTTATCAAGGTAATACACTGAATCATCTGCAAGCAGATTATTTTTGCAGATGTTTTTCTGATACTCCGTGGTCAAATAAAGTTTTTTTTTTGTTTGTTTTAAATTTTTTAACCAACAATCCAGCTTTGTTCACATTGAGTTTACTCCTAGAAATAAAATCCTTCCCTCTTTTTTTTTTTTTTCCCGCTCAGAGTCCAAGGCGTGGGAACTCGATACATGCCGCGGCCACTACAACAACGTTTCCTGCGCCGTCTTCCATCCGCGCCAGGAGCTCATCCTGTCCAACTCGGAGGACAAGAGCATCCGGGTGTGGGACATGTCCAAGCGGACCGGAGTTCAGACCTTTCGCCGTGATCACGATCGCTTCTGGGTGCTGGGAGCCCACCCAAACCTTAACTTGTTTGCAGCTGGTAGGCAGTGACCGCAACTTGTGTCCGGGCTCATTAAATTTAAAGGTTTTTTTTGTGTTTTTTTTTTACGTGTGACTCGTTTCCTTCAGGTCATGACAGCGGTATGATCGTCTTCAAGCTGGAACGGGAACGTCCTGCTTACGCTGTGCATGGCAACATGCTGTACTACGTCAAAGATCGCTTCCTCCGCCAGCTGGACTTCAACAGCAGCAAGGACACTGCTGTCATGCAGCTCCGCAGGTCGGCCATTTTACTTCAGATTTTCCCAGTGCAGCTTTTTATGGAAATTTAGGCAGATATTAAATAATAGATTTGTATTTCCTCTACCCAGTGGTTCTAAGTTTCCGGTGTTCAGCATGTCGTATAATCCTGCTGAGAACGCTGTCCTGCTCTGTACAGTACGTATCCCTCTCTGAGGACGCCTTCCTGGTCAGCACAATTGTTTATTCATATTTTTGCTTCATGATTTGCATTTTCTTTAGAGAGCGACCAACCTGGAGAACAGTACATACGACCTCTACTCAATTCCCAAAGAAAGCGACTCCCAGAACCCTGATGGTGAAGGAAATATTAAATATTACTCCCCCTTGTGGCAAAAACTATATAATGTTTCTAAGCAAATAATTTTCATTCATTTTCTTGTTCTAATTTTGTCATTAATGTAAACATTTTGTACTTTTATTTACAGCACCAGAGGGAAAACGATCATCTGGCCTGACTGCGGTGTGGGTGGCAAGAAACCGATTTGCAGTCCTTGATCGGATGCACTCTGTGAGTCCTGTTGAGAAATGTAGAAATAAATAGTCAAAATTAAAAGTTTGTCAAAATTTCAAGACAGCATTATGGAAAAATTTAGACAAATGTTTGTTTTATTTTTGTCTTTTGTCTAGTTCTATAACTTGCATAAATATGCAGTGAAATCCTGCTGAATAGTGAAATTGACACTTTTATTATTATTTAATAGCTTATCTTTATCTGTGATTAGTTACCATTTCCAGTTTAGTTGTCTTGCAGTTGTCCATAATTTAAACAACTATTTCCATTAAAAATTAACTGTATTAAATCTGAAACAAATACATGTTTAAAAAATAAACTTCATATTTAGCCTAGTTTTATGGCCCTTGTAGTAATTGTTTTTGTAATGCTCTATGCGAAGTCAAAGTACTCAGTTTCTGAAATCAGATCTCCCATTTTAGTGAAGAAATAATGATGTATTTTTCATTAAAAAAGTGCTTATCTTTGTGTCTTAAGTGCTTGTTTTAAACAGATTATTTGTTTCTTCCCTGTAGCTTCTGATTAAAAACCTGAAAAATGAAATAGTGAAGAAGGTCCAGGTGCCGAGCTGCGAGGAAATCTTCTATGCAGGAACCGGCTCGCTGCTGCTGCGCGACGCCGACTCCGTCACGCTGTTCGACGTGCAGCAGAAACGCTCTCTGGCCACGGTCAAAATCGCCAAGGTCAAGTATGTGGTGTGGAGCTCCGACACTTCCCACGTGGCTCTGCTGGCAAAACATGGTAAATATCTAATCCCTCTGAGTTTTTATTGCTGAGATGGAAGCCATTTTGTTTTATTTTCTGAAAATCTCTTTTAGCTATTATGATCTGCAACCGTAAGCTGGAGAGTCTCTGCAACATTCATGAGAACATCAGAGTGAAGAGTGGAGCCTGGGATGAGAGCGGCGTCTTCATTTATACCACCTCCAACCACATCAAATACGCCCTAACTTCAGGGTGAGGGTCTTTTTTATTTATTTTTTTTATTTATTGTTTTGAGGTTTTCTGAAAGTTGAGCTAATATTTTAACACTAGAAGCACATTTTATTCAGTAAAGTTGAAAGGTTTTCCTTTTTTTGCCTTTCATGGGCAGATTTGGTCGATAAAATGCTTGTTCGTTACAATTTAATTATATTGCATTGGTTAAGGATATATGCAGAAGCATATTAAATTGTAATTTAGGTGTTTAATCTATTTTAAATTTGCAAACAATTTGGAAAATGAACCCAAGGTATAGATTATAGCAGTGCTTCTTAAACTCTTTAGAGATTACATCAAGGTTTCTATGCAGTTTGGAAAAAGAAATTTGATTTAAATGTTTTTTAGTAGACTTTAGGAAATATTTTTATTTCTGGACATTGTGGTCTGTTTTCAGTATCTTCCTCACAGTCAGGTTTCAAATTTAAAACCTGACTTTTGTAGAAATATCTGTCATTAATTGACAGTGAAATCATGTAGTTATATTTGAAAAGGTAGACTTTTCCTGGACTATAAGATGCTTCACAGTATAAGTTGCAAGGTCAAAAAAATGTGACATGAAGATAAAAAGCATATGTTGCAGGACCAACAAACAATGAAAAATATGCGACTTATAGTCCAGGAAAGACGGTACAAATTTAAAAATGTAATATATTGATCTGAAAAATGTATCAGGACTCTGTAACATTGCGGTTTAATGTTTTTGTAGTGATCATGGCATCATCCGGACCCTGGATCTGCCCATTTATGTGACCCGGGTCAGAGGCAACAGTGTTTACTGTCTGGACAGGGAGTGCAGGCCTCGCGTTCTCACCATCGACCCGACTGAGTACCGCTTCAAGTTGGCTCTGGTCAATCGGAAATATGATGAGGTTTGTCTTTTTTTAATTTTTGCTTTGAGTTGTTTTATTTCTAATTACTTTCCCTGAATTTTTCTGTCAAGTTTATTTGCATATCATATTTCAACAGCAAGGCAGTTCAAAGTGCTTTGCATCATGAAAACATTACAAACTCATCATACAGTCAACAGTTGTGAAAACCAATAAGACATTACATTTTGTCAAGTGCCATCGTTAAAATTATTAATACACATCAGATATGTGTGTTTCACTAATTATGGTTCAAAAGCAACTATAAGTAGTCTTGATTTAAAAGGAACTCAGTGTTTCGGCTCAATTTCAGGCTAGATTCCAGTGTTCTGGAAGGTTGTTCCAGATTTGTTGAGCATAGAAGCTGAATGCTGCTTCTCCATGTTTGGTTCTGGTTCCGGAGACGCAGAGCAGAAACAGAACCAGAAGACCTGAGAGGTTCTGGAAGGTTGCTATGACAACAGGAGATCTTTAATGTATTGTGGTGCTAAGCCGTTCAGTGATTTATAAACTAGCAACAGTATTTTTAAAGTCTATTCTCTGGGAGCCAGTGTAGGGACTTTATAACTGGGTGATGGGCTCTATCTTCCTGGTTTTAGTCAGAACACCAGCAGCAGCATCCTGGATCAGCTTAGCCAAACCTGTGAAGACACTGCTGCTGTAATCAATGTGACTAAAGATGAACACATGGATGAGTTTCTCTAGATCTTGCTGAGACATTAGTCCTCTAATCCTGGAAACGTTCTTCAGGTGATAGAAGGCTGAATTTGTAACCGTCATTATGTGGCTCTGAATGTTCAGGTCAGATTTCAGACCTGATCACTGGTTTTTAGTTGCAATAACTGAAGCTGTGCGTTGACTCTAGATCGTTCCTCTTTAGGTCCAAAGATGATAACTTCAGTTTTGTTTCTGTTCAGCAGGTGAAAGTTTTGGCACATCCATTTATTGACTTCTGTTCGCCTTTACTGCTGTTCTTTTAGGTTCTCCACATGGTGCGAAACGCCAAACTGGTGGGTCAGTCGATCATTGCCTACCTTCAGAAAAAGGGCTACCCTGAGGTGGCGCTCCACTTTGTGAAAGACGAGAAGACTCGTTTCAGCCTTGCTCTGGAATGCGGAAACATTGAGGTGAGAAGAGTCTTTATTGGGCAAATGTTCACGAGTTTCTAGAGAAGATGAAGCATAAATCATTTTCCTCCTGCTGTAATTTCAGGTGGCGCTGGAGGCAGCCAAGGCCCTGGATGAGCGCAGCTGCTGGGAGCGTCTGGGCGAGGCGGCGCTGCTGCAGGGACACCACCAGGTTGTTGAGATGTGCTACCAGAGGACCAAGAACTTCGACAAGCTCACCTTCCTCTACCTCATCACTGGTAATCTGGCCAAGCTGCGCAAGATGATGAAGATTGGTGAGTACTGAGAAGTTTGCTGCTCAGTTGTCTAGTAATTGTGTTAAAATGTGATTAATTTTCTAACATGTCTGCTGATTTATGTGCAGCCGAGATCAGAAAGGACATGAGCGGTCACTACCAGGCGGCTCTGTATCTGGGGGACGTCAGTGAGAGAGTCCGAATCCTGAAGAACTGCGGACAGAGTGAGTTCCTTTCTCTCACTGAGTTTTAAACATAAACTCAGCCCTTTTGTGCAAATATTTGCTCATAGTTTTACATGTTATTCCTCCAGTTTATTTATATTCACATCTAGAAAGTGACTCAAATTTTAAGAACCTCAAATATACCTAAATATACCGGATTTAAACTAGATTGTCAGGTTTAATTACAATAAATTAGTTTGTCGTCTTGTGTTGTTTTTCTAGATGGAGATACAGACAGGTTCTACCTCACTGTTTGACTTTTTATGTTTAATTTAATTTAATTAATTTAACTGGCATGTAGTGTTAACTGCAGCTGCGCTTTGTTCCAGTTTATGCAGCGAAAATATTAAAAACAGGTTAATGTTTGAGTTTGGTTTGTAATTTGTACCTAAAATAAGTATTTGACTAAAGATTAATCAAATCTGTTAAATTTTGGAAAGTTTTTTTCGTTATTTAGGTGTTTAATAATAAAATATATTATTATTATAATAATCTGTTATACCAATGGGTTTCAAACTTTATTTTGTGAATACCACAGCAGTAAATGTATTTTCCAAATGCTACTTTATATTAATGTCTTATCACCTTATTACAACCTGATGTATTTCAGCTAGTAAGTAAAATTGTATTCATGTTTTTACTTACTTACTTTTACTTACTTACTTTGTAAACTATATCTTTAAAAGATATAGTTATCTTATATACAAAGTCTAGTACACAAAGAAAAACATTAAACATCAGATGGTTAATACAAAGCTATTGTAAAAGTTTGCCATTTCCTTAAAAACAATTTTCTTTTTCATATCCATTGATACAGTTTGATCTGTTGAACACAATTTATGTATAAAACTCTCTGATATTTGCAGTAAAAATTGTTTATTTGCATTTATATTTGGTTACATTTCTTACACATAATACTCTAAAACCTCATTTTATTATGTTGCAGTGTTTACATTCAAAATTCAAAAATGTGCATTTCTTTTACTTTTACTAACTTAATAGTTAGTTTTGATGTAAAGCAAACATAATTACGTTAACATATTTTTACAGGTGCACAATAGTTTAATTTCTGCCTTGCAGATAATTAGGACCATTAAAAATGGCTGACAGTTTTAGAATTAAAAAAAATTATACTCTGTGCTTCTGAAGTTTTTTATTTTTAATTTTAACAAAAAGTTTTTATATGTAATGTCTTTTTGCCTCTTTAATCGCTGTTTGCAGAGTCTCTGGCTTACCTCACTGCAGCCACTCATGGGCTGGATGAAGAGGCTGAGGCACTGAAGGAGACCTTTGACCCAGAAAAGGAGACTGTGAGTCGGCAAAGCATGATCTTTATCTTAAAACTTTCAACTTTACACTATTTGTTCGGAAAACTTTATTTCAAATGAGAAAATTCCTAGATTAGTAAGAAGCTTGATGGTTGATTTTGTGCCATGCAGGTGCCAGAGGTCGACCCTAATGCACAGCTGCTGCAGCCGCCGCCTCCCATCAACCCCCTGGACACCAACTGGCCCCTGCTCACTGTATCCAAGGGCTTCTTTGAGGGAGCCATTGCATCAAAGGGTGAGTTATTCATAGATTTTATTCTCTAGATACGCTGCGTTGACGAAAAGAATCAATGACCCTGAGACTTTTTCACATTTTGTTGCATTACAACCACAAATAAACAAAAAAATAAGAAAATTTTTTATTTGGGTTGCATTTTTCTGCTTTCTGAACATATCCACCGTTCATCGTGGTGGTGGCAGCATCATGCTGTTGCAATACTCTGTAGAAGATCCATTAATATAAAATAATGTAAATATTTAAATAATGTAAAATATATTGAAATGTGAAGCATAGCCTAGTGTGGAAAATGCATTGGGCTAAAAATATTAATCGAGGCACTTTATAAGCAGTTCCTTCCCTACATACATATGTTAATCAGAAGATAAAAATGTTGAAAGATTTTACTCATGCGCTTTTTCTTTTCCTTCTTGAATTAAGAACAAAAAAGTTTTATTTTCATGTTTTTGTAGCTAAAATCTATAAAACCTTTCCGATTTAATAAAACTGCTAGACGAATCTGTACCAAAGTAGAGAGTACAGTAATGTTCTTAATATTGAATGTGTAAATTAATCAAACCTCTCTCAGTTAATTATGCAAATATGAAGCCAATGATGTTTTTGTTGTAGGTAAAGCAGTTCAGATGGCTGCGGATTTGGACATGGAGGCAGCTGGAGGCGAGGGCTGGGGAGACGATGCTGAGCTCACCATGGATGAAGGCAAACCAAAAACTGTTTCTCCAAAGTTTCTTTTAGTTGATTTAAATTTTTTGTTTCTCTATATTTACAAAATATATTTTCCTTTTTTCCTCAGACGGCTTCATTGATGCCCAGGATGGATTAGGAGATGAGGGATTGGGGAAAGAGGAAGGAGGAGGCTGGGATATTGACGAAGAAGTGGAACTTCCTCCAGAGCTGGTGAGAGGAGAAACATAATTGAATAATTGGAAGCAAGACAAAAATCATAAAATGTTTTAAATTGTTTTTTTTCTCAACGTTCAAAGCTGAAATTCTACATCTTTTTATCAATAATAAGGTTGCAACTAATGATTAATTTAGTAATAAATTATTCTAGCAATTATTCTGATGAAAAATATTGGCACATTCTCCAGATTTTTCATTTAGACACATCTTGGAAAAGCACAAAAAACACAAATATATAATTTAGTTCCTTTTTTAAATAAGAAAATAAACAATTTTATTGCCTAAAATGCAACAAAATAGCATTCCTTTAGTGTAGGGTTTAGCATCATTTGCAGCAAATTATGCTAAAAAATACTGTCCTCTATTCTGTTTTTGGTTTTGATAAAGAAAATGTATATGTTTCACAGAATTTGAACCAGGTGAATCTAAAACTAGCCCATTTCCTGAGTTCTGGGTAGAACATATTTACAGACAAAGAAGGTTTTTGCACCATAGATGAAAAATTAACATATTATTTTTTCTACATTTCTGGCTTAATTGCTGCTCTGAGTGGGAGGTTCTTGCAGCAAATAGCCATTTTTAAATTCTGTATACTTCAGTTAATGTTTAATCGATTACTAAGTTAGTTGACTAGTATTCCAGTAATCAATTAATCACGATTAATTTGATTAATAGTTCCAGGCCTGATCAATAGAGATGTTGTTTTGTTTCTGTTTTGACCCATTTTAGTAAAAAGTAACATTGAATTTCACTTCCAACCATCAGGACGTTCCTCTGGGAGCAGGAGGGTCAACAGAAGATGGATTCTTTGTGCCGCCAACCAAGGGCATGAGTCCAACCCAAATGTGGTGCAACAACTCACAGCTGCCAGTCGACCACATCCTGGCTGGATCCTTTGAAACCTCTATGAGAGTACGTTTGCATTTTTCTGTTCTCCTGCTAGCTTAATGTGCATCAAATCCTAACATGTACTCTCCATTTGCAATAATTCTCACTAAACTAGTCATGATGTAAAAAAAAATTTTCAATATCGGGACTGATACAAATATTAAGATCGGATTGGCCTCTCTTTTCTTTTCACAGCTGCTCCACGACCAGGTTGGAGTTGTGAACTTTGCCCCCTACAAGTTGCTGTTCATGCAGACTCTGTCTAGAGGTCGAACCTCTTACCTGGGGCTGCCGTCTCTACCTTGTCTGCGCGGTCACCCTCAGAGGAACTGGAAGGTGCGTCTGCTGGCTATGATGTATTTCAGCTGTCCGCTGTAGATTCAGGTTCCTCCTGCTGACTCAGGTGTGTTTCTGTAGGACTGTGGGGCGAAGCAGGGACTGCCTGCTGTGGGGCTGCGCCTCTCCGACCTGATCTCTCGCCTCCAGCAGTGCTACCAGTTGACCACGGCTGGGAGGTTCGAGGAAGCCGTCGAGCGCTTCAGAGCCATCTTGCTTTCTGTTCCTCTGCTGGTGGTCGATAACAAGCAGGAGATCGCAGAGGTGAGCCAGTCTTTCTTTTACAGGTGCTGGAAATCCTTGAACATGCTTGAATTTCAATGAGGTGTTTTCAAGGTTTGGACAGGGCTTTACTTTCAAACTGCAGTTTTGTAGTTAAGTGCAGTGACCCTCAGTCACTCGCCGTTTTTCTTCTGGCACTAGGCTCCGTACACCTCTCACGGAATTTCGCTCTGGGACTCCGCCGTCCCTCACGGATTTTTGTGCAATTCTATGGTACCTGTTAGTGTCTAGAATTTACAGGGTTTGTGTTACACGCAAACTCTGAATCTTACGTCAATGACAATATCAATAAATTTTAAAATATGATTAAATCTAGTTACTATTTTAAAATTAATCATATAAATCATACTAATTTCTACGACTAGAGTCCTAAAGAAGCTCATCACAAATGATTTTCAGAAGCAGTATTTGTGTTTGTGGGACTATAATTGCTGTGACGCAGTTGCAGCCATATTGCTAACTAATACTTAGTTCTTATTGTCACTTTTATTGTTTTTATAATAGTTCCACAAAATACTGTGATAAAACTTTAAGTCCGTATCGCTCATCATATGGTTGGCAAAGTTTAAAAACTTACCTTGAAAATGCTTGAAAAGTCCTTGAATTTTACAGTGTATGACCCCTTCTAATCTATAAATAAATGCATAGTTATATTTCCACCTATTTATATTTTAAAATGTATAACTTTGTGTTGTAGGCTCAGCAGCTCATCACAATATGCAGAGAGTACATCGTGGGTCTGACCATGGAGGTTGAGAGGAAGAAGTTGCCTAAAGAAACTTTGGATCAACAGAAGAGGCTTTGTGAGGTAAAGATGTTGTGATCATACCTGATTGTTTTTTTCTTCTAAATATTCAGAAATGATTAATATTATTATTCTTTTAACTGTTTCTGTATTTTCTTGCAGATGGCTGCATATTTCACCCACTGCAACCTGCAGCCGGTCCACATGGTTCTGGTGCTGCGCACAGCTCTGAATCTCTTCTTTAAACTCCGCAACTTTAAAACAGCTGCAGGATTTGCGCGGCGCCTCCTGGAGCTCGGCCCGAAGCCAGATGTTGCACAGCAGGTTGTCACCGATTCTTTCTAGGGTTTTTTTCATCATGTTGTCATAAATGACTCGTACTCATTCAGTGATCACCTCCCTCTCCTGTGATTTAGACCCGTAAAATCCTGGCGGCTTGTGAGAAAACTCTGACCGACACCCATCAGCTGAACTACGACCCCCACAATCCGTTTGATCTGTGCGCTGCCTCCTTTGTTCCTCTCTACCGAGGACGTCCCGTTGAGAAGTGCCCCCTCTCTGGAGCCTGCTACTGCCCTCCGTACAAAGGCCAGATCTGCAGGGTCACTCAGGTAAAGAGAGAGGAATGCGAATTTGTTAGCAAATCACCAAACTAGCTATAGAAAAACAAAGTTGCCATGAAAAAATATCAAAAGTTTAACTATTACAGCTGTTCTGTTTCCTATTTTTAAAAGAGAAAAAAGTGTAAGTCGATAAAAAATTCATGTTAAGCTTTTTTATTACAGCCATCCTAATTTTGCAGCAAATATTTGATGTAATGGATAAGGAAACATAATAGGGAATAGAGAAAACTGAACGGATAGAAAAATATGAGCCGAACAGAATATACTGATATCTACACAGCATAGAGTGAGACTAAATTAAATTTTTTTTGATCACCCAGAAACTCAAAGTATGTGGCAAAAAGTACATAAAGGCTTTAAAAAGTGGAGTTTTGCATTATATATCCCCTTTTTAAAATTTAAAATGCATTTCTAATTTTACAAATCATGTTTAAGGCTAGAAATTAGGACTAATGCAGCATTTTAAAGCTAAAAGTCTGGGTTAATTAATGTCTCCTAGCTTACGTTAAACCCTGTGGAAGAATGCCAGTCAGCTAGGTTGTGACAGTCCTTTTATCAGCAGAAACATCAAGAATGTACAATGCACAAGCTACTTTTAAAATTGGCTATATGAAGCAAAATGTTTTCTGCTTGTATTATTTTTCATAGCAAACATTTAAAATTTGAAACTAAGTTGTGTAATCACAATTATGTTAACCAAAAGTAAAATGGCAGCCACATGTAGTAGAGGTAAAAAGCCACAAACTGATTAGTACAAACTTCACATAAATGGGTTTCAATACTTACTATTTTTCCATCTATTTTTTGTTTCCATTGCTTGTAATTGTAAATTTGGTTTTCATTTTGTTAAATGTGCACTAGTAAAATATATAACGTAACTTAAGTGTTGACAAGATTCCATACATTTGCTTAATTTAGCTATTTTTATCTATAGAATAGGAACAATAATTAATCAATGGAAGGAAATAGTGTTCCTTGCTGTTTTCTTTTATCTTCTAACGTATACTTTTATATTCCAGGTGACGGAGATTGGCAAGGATGTGATCGGTCTGCGTGTGAGCCCACTCCAGTTCCGCTAAGAAGAGAAAATGTTCTGCGAAACAAATCCAACGTACCACCTACTAGCTGAACAAATGCTAACCGCTTCAGTCTTGTATCTTTACTCCATAACTTTGAAATGAATATAAAAACTGCTTTTCCTTGTCTTCTCTTCTCTTTTTAAGCGTATAGAAATATTACTGTTAATTTTGTTTGAGCACAAAATTAATAATTCAAAGTGTGTGGCACTGGTCCTTGCATCTGAAACTATAATAAAATACCTGATACTGATAAAAACTGCATTGTTTGACATGTTTCTGTTGTGTTTTGCTTTTTGTAGTGAAGCTGTGGTACATGAAACAGCTCTACCTTAGGTTTTTATTTCCTGAACGTGGATCTGGATTCATCAGCGACATTGAGGACGTCAATTGAACTGAGGTTACTCTATTTTTGTGAGGGATTATAAAACCCGAGGTCACCAAGTCTTAAATAAATACATTTGATGCTGTTCAGTTTATTTATAAGTTTTCCGAAGTAAAGGGAACAAATCCTGATAAAAGAATCAGTTTCAGTACCTTCTATGGAGTCCGTGTTCCTCACAGACATGAATACGCACTCCAGTGCCACTTTCAAGATGGCGTAACGACGTCTACGTATTGGTGTTTCTTAAGGGAAGCGGAACCAAAAAACCGGAACCCGGGTGTTTCCCAAATCTTCACTTCCTGTTGTGTTTTTCTGCCTTTCAAACCAGGAAGATGGATTTGTTGTCGAACAAATGGATTGTATATTTGGCATTATCTCTGTTTGTCGCTGGTAAGTTGAATTATTAGACGGTCGAGCCTGTGGCGCTTTATGTCTAGCATTAGCCGAAGTATGTTTGTCTTTTATTAGATTAGCTTGGTAGATTTCCTTGTGCCGTAGCTAGCTGGATGCTAGGCTAGTTAGCCGTAGCAACAGCTGCACTGTTTGTCTTTTAAATCTTCGTTTTGTGCAAGTTTAGGAATTGCGTTCTGGAATGGGGGCAATTTTAGTACATTTGCGTTCACATAAGACTGAGAAATGACCGTATTTTGTCTTGTCAAAGGTCAGAGATGACTTTTAAGTCAGTCAGAAACAACGCTGAAGTCAGCTTTTGTTTTGGCACACCGGCAAGAGGCTGTTTGACCGTTCTTAAGAAATCTGGACCACCTTCCAGCTGGCTCTAACTCAAAATCCTAAATTACGTAGAATATTTATACCAGATTTATGTAATTCTGCAGTAAACAGTCACATTCCGGCGAGGACCGTACCGTTTGTGAGCTGGGAAACATTTTAAATCTGTTTATGGAAGCTCAAAGGGCCTTTGATCGAGGTTAGTCCAGAAAACATTTATTTACACACAGTTTGTGATGTTTGAATCTTAAATAAAGTACTTAGATTCGTAAAATCTGGATTGTACTGAATACATGTTACTTAAAACATGTATTCGTGTCATTATTAACACGAAGACATGTAAAAGTAAATTAAAAAAAGCCACGTCCGCTTTTGCGACCACTTTAATTAAATTATTTAAAAATGGAATTTCTTCGCTGAAAAGTTCTGCATTGTAAACACAAAATCTTGCATATTTTTTTTAAACATTAAATGCTGGTTCTTCTTGGCATTGCTAGCAAAACAGACTATTTTGAATTATTTTAAACTATATACAGTATAAAATAATTCAGTCCAGGTTTGACCATTTTGTGATCTTTTATATATATATTTTGAACATTAGTATTTCAAAGAGAAAAACCCTTTAGTGAAACGCCGAATCAGAAGCGAACTTCGGCGTCGTAGTGACTTGGCATCAGCGTGACTGCTCGTGATTTTCCGCGGAGATTCACTTCCACGATATCAAACTAAACTTACTGCATTTCCCCCTTTTTTATTTTAAAATACAAAACATCACTTTTAGAGAGTCAAAGAGTATAGTTTTTTGAACCAGGTATCTTTTCCATTTTTTCAGAATGTTCTCCGGTTATATTTTCAATTTAGAAGATGTAAAATAATAATAATAAAATTACTACATTTTGAGCAAAAGTTATTTTACTGCCTCGTTCATTTTAAGTATATAAACTTTGTTTAAACTTTTATCTGAGGTATGGACATTATTACGCATTTTTACGTCTGCCGAATGAATGCACCTTGTTATTAATAGAGAAATAGTATAATATACATTTCTGAACTGACTTTGCAATTTATTATCAAGATTCCTTTAATCTTGAGTTCTTAAGGACAATTTTTATTAGTAAAAATCTACTTTAGATTTTAAAGGGATATTTTATTTTGTTGCTATGATGCAAAATGGATTTATATCTGGACAGATGTCATCTTAAATGTAAATAAATATAGTAAATAATTTTAGGACAGCAGTAGTTTTGAAGCTTTTTCTTTAAAAGGAGTTAACAAAGCTAATGTGGATTTATCTGTTTAATTGTTTTGAGGGATAAAAGGGGGGAAGTAAGGTGTTATTGTACTCTAATTTAGTTGCAATTCCAAAAAAGCAAACAGTAAGACAAATTCATGATGTAGCTATATTCTGTTAGAGTTCCTATTCAGCCTGGAAAGCAGCAATTCAAAGTATTTCCTAGAAATGAATAAGTGTGAATAAATCATAAAAAAGTATTTGTAATTCCAGATGTTATTCTTCACTTATTGTTGAAAATATTCATCCATCTTTGGATCCAGATGTTGTTTCTGGCTCCATATTTAAAGCAAAATCTGCCAGAAATTTATATTGAAGTTTTGTATCTTTAATTTTGATCATTTTAGTAAAAGAATGACATTTTAGCAAATGTATAATGGAGCATGGTCTATACATTTTGCACAACTGGTTATTTCACTGATAATGTCTGAAAAGGTGAATTATCTGTGTTAAATATAAAAAAATCTTCTGAAAATACTCTTCTATAATACATATAAATGTAAACTTAATTTTAGGGCTTTCTGATGATCACTTTGTGTCATTTCTCTTTGCAGGTATCAATTGTAATTCAGTGGAAAACAAAATTTACGTCAAGCTCAACTACACTGTGCCATGTGTGCGACTTCTCAATTCAACCCATCAAATAGGCTGCCAGTGTGAGTATAGCAGCACATATATGCTGCTTTAGCTGCTTCTGACATTCAAAATATATGCAAATTTATTTTTCCACCACATAAAGTTGTTGCAATTTATTTTAAGTGTTTTGCCAACATCCTTATGATGTGTGCCAGCAATTATGGAGGTAATCACTGCTATTTCATTTTCTTCCATGTGACTGTTGTTGATAGAAGGAGAGCTGGAAAGATTAAAGGTCATAGTAAAACACGCCTTCCTGTGATATAAATATTCAAGGATCATAATCTGACAAACTGTTTTTTCTGTGACAAAAACATCCCCAGAATCAATGCATTTTATTGATCTTTATAGTAAATTAATCTGATAAAATTGAAGAGAGTCAGTTTTCAGGACGTTTATTGTTGTGTTTTTGTTTTATTGCTGTTACTAATATTTAGTTCTGCCTGTTTAGCATCTTTGTCAGGCGATGTTGGAGTGCTCCATGTACTTGAGTCAGAAGAAAACCTGGACTTTGTGCTTCAAAATGGCCGCAATCCTCCTTACATGGTCATCATGGAGTCTTCACTCTTTACCAGGTACGGTTCGCCGGTGACCCATCGCCAGAGGTCAGAAGTTTAGTAAAATGCAGACTATTTGTCTGTGTATGAAAATGATTCATTATTTAAAGTACATTTATTACAAAATAGTGCAAACTTGGTTTTCCAGTTCAAGGTTGGAGCTTTAAAAACATTTATAAAAGAAATTGACATGACACAGTCATAAACATGAAGGAGTCTTCATGAATGTTTATGACTTTTGTCGTGAAGTGACATGACTGCTTTTAATGCAAAGTTACATTAAAAGTAATGACACAGTAAGCAATAAATCAGTTAATTGTATGATAAATTAAAACAAGCTCAATAATTTCCATTTGAATGATTTATTGCTTTTCTCTCTTTCTACTCTTTTCTACAAAACCTGAATGATAAAAATCTTCAGTCTGGTGTTTTGGTCTCAATTAGTCCTTTTTTCCAAAGGATAATGTTGTTTACAAAGACTTCATAATTCATGTTATTTTTTTGTTTCTGTTATTTTGTTTATTTATTTTGGATATTTAAAATGTCTTCCAGCATTAAATGTTCATTAGAATTTAAAGTTTATTGATTTTTGAGAATATTTTCTTGCATTATTTTGCCATTGCCATTACATTGCCTGAAAATTAAATTTCGAGACAGTTTATCAACCTGCAAAATGTGTTATTGTGACAAGGTCTAATTAAAAGTTTATTAATCGTGTCAACTTTGCGTTATTGTGTGAATAATGACATTTTAATGCAAAGTTGCATTAAATCTGGCATTAAAAGTAAATTAATAGTGTCATTATTTACCAAATAACATTAATAAACATTCATGAAAACTCCTTCATGTGTATGACAGTGTCATGTCAATCTTATGCACACCCCTTCAAATAAAGTGTTACCAAAATAATCTTACGTATACTAAAAAAAAACAATAAAAGTCAAAGGTAAAACACAAAGTCTTTTATCAACCATGTTTGCCACGTTAATTCAGTTTTATAGTAAATACGACCGCAAACATCCAGTAGTTCTACTCCAGAACAAATTTTAGTGAACTTAGTTAGGAAACTTTGCAATAAAAAAACATTTCCAAACATGTTTTTAGGAGTAAAAATGAACGAGACACACCCTGTATATATATAATTTAGTTCCTCAATTGTGTGAATTGTCGCCCGTCAGATCCATCATGATGAAGCTGAAGAACGGCTCCAGCAGGGTGGCCGGCGTCGCCGTGGTGGAGCCCACCTCCAACCCGCCGGATGGCTTCTCCCCTCACACTCGCTGTCCCAACGAGAACACAGGTGGGTCAGACGTGTTGCCATGGAGACAGAGAGGGCAAAGCGTCAATACCAGTACTTAGGTAAAACCGAATACCTTAGGTTGAGTTCTTGGGATCATTTAGTTTTTTGTTGCAAAAGGTCAGAAAAGATGGAGTTCCAGTACTTTACTTAATGTAAGTTAAGATTAAGACATTACTCTTTCGCAGAGTTGTGTAGTAACTAGTTACATTTACTTGAGAAACCTTTTTGGAATAATGCACTTTTAGTAGAACTTTTACTACACTGTGCTTTTTACTTTCATTTGAGTAATTTTATTATGAAGTGTTTGTACTCTTGCTTGAATAAAATTTCTGGATTTTCTACCCACCGAATGAAAGACAAACATGTTTTAACCAAAAACTCACCAGATGCAGACACAATTAGGATAATCTGGATGATTTTTATTCATTTTCTCGCTCTCCCCTCAGGTGTGTACTCGGAGAACTACGGTCCAGGTCTGGCCCACTGCAACACCACAAAGTGGAATCCCCTCGGCAACGGTTTATCCTACGAGGAGTTCGACTTTCCCATCTTTTCTATGAAAGACGACAATGACACACAGCTCATACGGCAGGTAAAGACTCCAATAAATAGCTTGTTTTTTATTCAATTCATAGCTGTTCTAAATGTTGCTGCACAAAATGACTTTGACCTTTAATATTTTTCACTGTTTAGTGACATGAAAGCATAAATCGGTTATTAACATGTTAGAAACACATGAAATTGATGTGAAGATGTTTTTTTATTGGCTGGTTTTAGGAATTATGACAAAGTTGATTTTTAGCATTACCTTGATTCTGATTTTTTTCTGGGTAAAAATGTCATTCAGATTGCTGTGAAAAAGTCTGATTTGTATCGTATTTCCCTTCTGCGTGAGAAACTACAAAGAAATTGTGTTTTCTGTCTACTTCTTTGGACACAAACCCACAGTTTAGTGAATGTGTTTGCTTCTCTCCGTTCTCAGTGCTACATGGATCACAACCGTCCCGTGAATGGCAGCAACCCTCAGTACCCTCTCTGCGCCATGCAGCTTTCCTCCCACATGTCCGCCGTCACCAGCACACCCACCTGCATGAGGAGAAACAGCATCAGCTTTAGCATGAGTAATGGTCAGCCTGGTAATCTCACAGCATCGCAAAGTCAAAACAATAACTTAAGTACTCTTCCAGTACCGATATGTGGTTGTTTTGAACTTTATTGGGCACTTCCTGGATTATTTATTCATCCTAAATGCTGTGATATGGTGAAAACATTTAATAAATTAGCTTTTATTGGTGATTATTGCTTTCTAATCTATTATTTTGCTTGCTTCTCCTGATAGACATGGTGTGTGATCCTTTGAGTGACCAGAATATTTGGGCCCCTAGTAAACCTTTGAACACCACAAAAAACGGCCACAAGGCAAATGAGAGTGTGATCATCGTGTCAGCCAGGGTGAGTGTCTGTCAGCGTTTAAGCAAACACAATAAGAAAGACTTTTACTTTTTCTGAAGCTCCCTGCTGATTCTCATGTGAGGGAAGCAGCTGCTGTCACATGACTATAAGCGTAAACTAGTAAATACTCTTGATCCAGCTTCATTTCTGTATATTTTTCTCCTGAAGAAGCCAGAATTTTCTGCAGATGCCAGTTAAGGACTGTAGAACTGCGTGATGTGACCTATCTTCCTAGTTTTAGTCAGAACTCCAGCAGCAGCATTCTGGATCTAATCGATTTTTTTAGGCAGACCTGTGAAGACACTGTTGCAGTAATAAATGCAACTAAAGATAAACACATGGATCTCTAGATCTTGCTGAGACATTAGTCTAGTCTCGGAAATGTTCTTCAGGTGATAGAAGGCCGACTTTGTAACTGTCTTCATGTGGCTCTGAAGGTTCAGGTCAGAGTCCATCACTACACCCAGATTTCCACCTGTAATACCTGAAGCTGTTCGTTGACTGTAATAACTTCAGTTTTGTTTCTAGTTAGCTGAAGAAAGTTATGCCACATCCAGGCATCTATTGAACTTGATTGGGTTCTCAGTGACATTCTAATGTAGAGCAGTGAGGTAACGAATCTTATTACTTATTTTCTTCTGAGCTAGTGAGATAATATAAATATTAAATAGGAGGGATTCGAGGATTGAACTTTGAGGTATCCCATATCGACGTCTGTCTGCACTGATGAGAAATTACCATCTTAAAAGAAATATTTATTCTTTTAAGATTCAAGCTAGTCAATGTCCTACAGTTGTCCTACATTTCCCAGAATGCAACTGATAGCAGCTTGGCGCATTTTTTAAATAAACGTGGCAGAAAATACAGTATGTAAAATGAAATTTTTTCAGCATCTAATCATGTTGTGTGTACTTTTTTGTCACTTAATTGTGAACTACACATTTATGTAAAACGGAAACATTTATGTTTTCCTCATATCAAGAAGATTTTCTCAATTTTTGATAATTTCATGAAGGAGTTTATAGCCGCATATTAACTGATAAGTTTGAGAATAGATAAATGAAACACCTGATTTTGTTTTTCTTTCATGTCTGCAGCTCGACAGCAGGTCCTTTTTCTCTGAGATCGGCCCCGGGGCGGAGAGCGCGGCCTCGGGCCTCGTCACCCTGCTGGCGGCGGCTCACGCTCTACGAAACGCCACGCAGGACGCTCAGCTGGACCGAACCATCTTCTACACTTTCTTCCACGGGGTTTGTTCACTCCCCGTTTTTAACAAACACCAAGTTTGATTTACTTTCTGCATGTTTGGTCACTTAAACCATCATTTTACTTTAAACTCAGGAAACGTTTGACTACATCGGCAGTTCGAAAATGGTTTACGATATGGAGAAAAATCAGTTCCCGATAGATCTGGACAACGTTCACTCTGTGCTGGAGATTGGACAGGTGCGTTTTGGAAAACTTGTTTTTTGCCTTTCTTTATAAGTTGTGACGCAAATTAAACCAGTTCCTAATTCTGCATGTTTTGTTTGAACTCCAAAAGATCAATATTGGTGCTTAGTGCTGGGTGATATGGTTCAATTATTATGACTATTAATCAATTAATCGGAAAAAAACCCCTAGAGATATTAATTTCACCATTTAAGCCTTTTTTATACAATATTAGAAACACATTAAAAGATGCAAATAAACAATTTAGTTCCTTTTTTAAGTAAGAAAATGAACATTTTATTGCATAAGATACAATAACTGAGCATTCCTTCTGTAAATCTGAACGGAGACTGGAGGAGTTTAGTCTAAAACCTGTTGATAGACAAAGGTGTTTTATCTTGAATGCAAAATGTATTTATTTTTGTACAGTGTTGGCTTAATTACTGCTCTGAATAAGTCTTTTTTTTTTTTTTACAGCAGATGGCCTTTTTTGAGTCTGTTTCTCCAGTTAAAGATTAACTGATTACTAAATTATTTCAGTAATCAATAAATCGTGATTAAGCTGAAATTTGATATCAATATCTATCACAATATTAAACAAATAACATTTTTTTGTCTGTATTTATTGCTCTCTAGAGTTATTAGGTGATATGTAAAGATATTAGAAGGTTATTGTGATCAAACTTCATACAACTGCTTTGGATAAATAAGATATTCATATAACTTTTAAACTAAAATATGAACTCATAATGAAAATGGACATTATTTAAGTTTATTATTATTATTTTTATTATTATTAACCTTTATGTCATCAGAAAATCCAATTGAGTTTAAAAATCTCTTTTTCAGGAGAATCCCAGCCAATATTGGCACAAATTCTTTTACTTACGTAAAATAAAAATATTTCCATTCAGATATAAATTTTAAATATTTAATATATTTTTATAGTTTTATCGTGCTTCTCTTTCAGGGTTTTAGATTTTTAAGAATCACAGCGTTTGCTCTTGTGCAAACTGTATTATTCTGATAGCAAAATGAATCTTTTTTTGTAATAATCAAATAGTTTTTCACCATTTACATTTTCTTCTGTCTGTTTGTGATGTCATCTATTCTGCACACTGCTAAATTGCAAAACACTTTTATTTTATATTACTTGAGTGGCTTTATTTCCTTTGTACATAAAGTAAGTGAAGTGAATATATTTGCAGTGGTTAATTATATTTAGTCGTCTTTTCCAGGTGGGATTGCATTCCAGCTCCAACCTCTGGCTCCACACGGATCCGGTCTCTATGAGGAACAGCAGCATTCAGGAAGAGGTTTGTTCTACATAAGACCAGAAGTTTACATACACCAAATAAAAATACACACATTTTCTTTCTTTTTTTAAAGAGAAAAAATCTTTGGTTGAGTTATATTACAGCTTTATTTGGTTATTATTATGACTTTATTCTCATATTTTCTTTAGTTCTTCTTATCCTGGCCCCTAATAATCCATTATGGGAACCAGAGATTCTTTCTGACAGCAGAAGGGAAACTCAGAGACAGCGACAGAAAAGAGTCACACTTAATATTTATAGTTATTGACGAGGGTAGATTCATCCGGTGAGTCATCCTGCAGCAGCTCTGTTGTTTCACAGAGGTTACTTTCATGCTGCATTTTCACATTTTCAAACTAGATGCCTTTCTTAAAAAGCAAAATTCTTTTTTACGTTTTGAATCTAAAATGCATAACATCTCTTTTCCAAAAACAAAGTACAAACAATAAACAAAAAATTTGACTACTTTACTTGCTTGATTTTAGTTTTTTTTTTGGCTTGCGAATACTTTTGAATCGACGATTTTGGCCCAGGTGACAAAGAGTTTAGACACCTCTGCTTAAAGTAAGGTAACACTTTATTTGAAGGGGTGTGCATAAGACTGACATGACATAAACATGACACAACACCTGTTATTAACATGAATGAGTCTTTATAAATGTTTATAATGGTTGTAATGAAGTGTGATTTGGTAAATAATGACACTTTTAATGCAAAGTTTACACTTTTAATGGAGTTTTCATGCACATTTTAATGGAACTTTGCATTAAAAGTGTAATTATTTACAGAGTAATACAAGGTTGACACATTTAATGGCCTTTTAATGCAACTTTTAGTACAACTTTGCAATAAGAGTAATTATTTACTGAATGACACTTAATGACAACAGTTATAAACATCTATGAAGGCTCCTTCATTTCATAACAGGTGTCATGTCATGTCAGTCTTATGCACAACCCTTCAAATAAAGTGTTACTGCAAGTAAATATGTAGATATAGAGATTAAAGTTGGATTCCTCTTTGTTGATCCTCTTCAGGTGAAGAACCTGATCGCCAACCTGAACTCAGCCGCTGCAGGTTTAAACGTCTCTGTGAAGGAACCCGGCGTCACCCAGCCGCTGCCTCCGTCGTCCTTCCAGAGGTTCCTGCGAGCCCGGCCGTTCCCCGGCGTCGTTATTGAGGATTACAACTCCAGTTTCTCCAACAAGTATGACTATTTTCATTTGGAGAACTCTCTTTTTGGAGCATTGGGATGTTGCTGCTGCTGGATTTAGTGGCGTTGGATGCTGATTTGTGTCTGTGCGCAGGTACTTCCAAAGCATGTTTGACAACGCAGACAGTTTGAACGTCTTGTACCCCCCGAACCTGACGCCAGAGGAGCAGCTGAACCACGTCACGGACACCGCAAAGGTCAGAACATTTACGATTGATTCACTGTAGTTCAACAAAACATCCAACTTGGACATTAAATCAATAACAATATCTCATGATAAACCTGTGATCAATATTAATAGATAATATTCAATATTTATAATATTCACTGAACCCCGATCCAGAACCGAAAGGTTTTAGCTGCTCAACCTCTTAATGTTCGTGGAATCAGCTCACTCACTCACTCACTCTTGGTTACCTAGCAACAACCTGCTGAGTAACTGGTGGTTACCTAGCAACAACCTGCTGAGTAACTGGTGGTTACCTAGCAACAACTTGTTGAGTAACTTGTGGAACAGCAGTTTAAGGTTTCTCCTTAAACTGTTGTTCATTATTTAAAGGTTGTTCATTCTTTCGTTCTTTTCAATCAATCATTCATTCATTTATCCATCCACTGACTGTTTATCCATTCATCCATTCATATCAGTTGTGGTTGAGCTGCATCTATAATCTTAGTTTCTGTTTCTTCTCAGTCTCTGGCTGAAGTGGCGACCATGGTGGCTCGAGCTTTGTTTATTCAGGCTGGGGGAGAGAAAACGCAGATCAGCAATATTAAAGCGGACGAACTCATGGTAAGACTGTGAACTGCATTAATGTCTTAAAATACTCAATACTGCAGTACAAGGTAAATTCATTCACTCATACACCACATTTACTGTTTACTTTATCCACATGAAAATTTTCGTAGTTTAACATCATTACAGGAAATAAGAGCAAGATGCATCTAAAACAAAAACTAGGTTGCCATTGAAAGTTGATTTATTGATTGTGGATTAAATGCATTTCACATGTTTACGTCTAGTTCTAACAAGGTGAACATAACTTTTTTAAATGTTTTAGTCTAATTTTGTGGTTATTTCTACATATTGAAGGCCAGAAATGCTATGCTTTGCATTTCAGCTCTACAAATTATAAATAACAGTCCTGATGAAAATAAGGCCAATCATGTTTTAAATTCTAGGTTTATTTTATATTTAGTTTTTTGTTTTTTTTTCACAAACTTTTTTATTCTGAAAGATTTTATTTATTTATTTTTTGCTGTTTTGTCGCATCAAACGAACTCTGGTATCTGACAAGTAGAAGCACAAGTGAATACAAAAAGTTTTGTTGATATAAAATGATATTAGATATTCCCATGAAGGTTTTTCTCATTTATCAGAAATGTTGTTATTTTGTCTCAGGTGAGCCGAATGCTGTACAGTTTCCTCATATCGTCGAATAACTCCTGGACCCAAGAGATCGTAGGCCTAAAGGACGTTGTTCATCTCAGTAAGTTAGCTTTGTTTTTGTTTTTTTAAAACAAAAAATAAATGTTTTTTCTCTTCTTGAACAAAGTGCATCACAAAGTAATCACGTCCCTGGATCGTTTTCACGTTTTGTCTCATTATAACCACCAACTTTTTCATAAGTATTTTGCTGCGACCAGCACAAGGTAGAGCAAACTTTATGGCATAACGTTGCTGCTATAAACCCGGAGGATATGCAGTTTTATTAAGCAGTCACAGCTGCACATTTGTTGATACAGTCATTTCAATTTATTTGTGAACACATGAACTCAAATAAGAGTAAAAAGTGTTGAGTAACTGATCAAATTATCAATCATTTAATATTTAAAAATTACATCATCACACAGACCAAAATATTTGGTAAGTGGAAATTTTGGTATTTTAAGAATGAAAATGACAATAATTTATATAAGTAACAAAAGATAACAAAGTCAGGCAAAAGAAAATGTTTCCAAATAAGTTTCTTTCAATAAAAAAAACTTAGGAAACTTTAAGAAAAACTGCAGGTGTGTGTCTGTGTCTGGTGAAATTTTGTTTTTCATTCAATGGGTAGAAAATCCAGAAATTTTACTCAAGTAAGAGCAGAAATACTTCTTAATAAAATGACTCAAGTGAAAGTAAAAGTAAATTTTTTTTCAAAAAAATTAAATTGCTACTGTACAAGATGAGGAATAATAAGAAATTAAGGAAAATTAAAGAAAAAATTAACAAACCTTTTGTTTCCTTACCTCCTTCTTCTTCTCCTTCTTTTCTTTGAATCAGCGTCACATTAATAATAATAATAATAATAATATACATTATTTAAAACCAGACAGTGTACAACTCAAACATAAACAACACAATTTGATCTGCTGTACCAGATGATGGCAGAAGCTAATTTAGCAGATTACAAAATAAATATACAATAGAGATGTACAAAATGCTGCGTTCATGGACCCGTGAGTAAATGGCAATGCCCGCAATCAGAAAGGTATGTGTCGTTTTCAATGCTCCATAGACTCCTCAGGGTTTTTGGCAGGAATGTGATTCCATAAAAATTGTGAGGTAGAATGAAAATGGTTGAGACCTTTTTTTTAATATTTTTTTTTTAAATTTATTTCTTAATTATTTATTTACTTGGTCTTAACATCCCAGTTTTGTGTCTCTCCGAGATTTTAATTTATTTTTTTTTTTATTTGTGCACAATGACATTTAAAGGAATTCTGAATCTGATTCTGAATGAAATCCAGTGCAGCCCTTTTCCTTTAAAAGTCACCAAATTAGTAAATAATTAACTTTTTGGGTTGCAATGTGAGGAAATGTGCAAATTCAGAGGTTAATGAGTCATTTGCCAAGCCACTCTGTTAAGGTACTTTGGATATTTCTAGTGACTGAAACACACTTTTCTCTCAGACAACAACACAGTGAACTTCTACATCAGTGTGGAGCAGCAGGCCAGCTTACCGACCATTCTCGTCAAGTACCTGTTGGCTAACCTGACTGGGACCGCCGTCAACGTGACGCAGGAAAACTGCAAGAATCAGAAAGAGAGCGAAGACGACAAGGAGAGCAAGCATGTGAGATTAACAGCTGCTTTCATTCCCAAACGTCGACTTAATTCTGATAATTTAGTAAAAATCAAGTAAATTTAAAGGTTGGAGTAAAATTAGAATGACAAGAAAGAAAAAATTGTAGTTCTTAGGAGTAACAATGTAATTTCTTAGTTTTTTTCTCTTAAAAGAGCATAACAGCACATTTATTTACCTCCTCCAAACTTCTTCTTCTTCTTCCCCCCTTAGTTGTACAACTACTTCTGGGTTCCGGGCGCAGCGCCCCCTAACAGAACGGAGCGAGACGGATTCTGCGTCCGCTCCACGGTGCATTGGTCCAGAGCCATATCCCCGGCCTTCCTGATGGAGAACTACACCACCAGCGAGTATTCGACATGGACAGAGTCCAGGTGGAAGGAAATCAAAGGACGCATATTCCTGGTGGCCAGCCACGACCTGGAGGTAAATCAGTTATTGATTTTTAAAAATTTACTTATTTATTGTGATGTAAACAAATCAGGTGAAAAGACACAGAAACAAAACAAAATGTGCAGAAAGAAATCCATAAACAGTCCATTGCAGTCATTTATTCATAGTATGGACTGTTTGGAAAAAGAGGGGAAAAAATTAAATAATGCATAAAAGCCATTGATTGCATTACTGATGAAAAATGTACAAAAATGTGCAATTTACAAAAAA
Source organism: Xiphophorus hellerii (assembly GCF_003331165.1). Classification (NCBI taxonomy): domain Eukaryota; kingdom Metazoa; phylum Chordata; class Actinopteri; order Cyprinodontiformes; family Poeciliidae; genus Xiphophorus; species Xiphophorus hellerii. The sequence continues at coordinate 24,773,401 of NC_045677.1, forward strand.
ATTAGGAAGAAAACTGCTGTCTTTAAGTTTGCAGAATCTATTTAAAATGCCTGAAATTCAAATTAAACAAAATTGAAATGATAATTGGAGTGCAAAGATTTCAATCAACTGTGTTTTTGTTGATATGGTTTATAAATGAGAAAAGAAGGAAAAAAGAAAAAAAACATAATATTGAGGAAAAATAAATAAATGCATAAAAGTCCTTGATTACTGACAAGAAAAATAGCAATAGTACTACTTCAAATAAAAACAATAATGATAATAATAAAGTAATATTAGTAATGAAAATAATCATTGAAGACAACACATTATTATTTATTGATCTGTTTATTAAAGGAGATTTCTCAGATGCAGTTGCAAAAATTATGCTGTGATCTTGGAGTTTTTTGTTATTTGGATGGATTGTTGTAGAATTTGATTTTCTCATTTTTCAAGCCTTAAAAAGTGTGGAAAATAAGAAAATTGAGTATTAAAAGTATTTGAATTTCCACATTTCAGCATCTAAATAATAAAATCAAAGGGTTTCTGTTTACAGTGAATTGGATAATGTCTTTTTCTTTGATTTCACGGTTTTTTTTCCACAAACTGTTTTGAGTTTGAAGTTACTGACAAAACCCACAGGTGCTTGAAATCCTTGAAAATGCTTGAATTTTATTTGGGTGTTTTCAAGTGCTCAATTTTAGTATAAAGTCCTTGAAAGTGCTTGATATTTTGTAACAAAGCATAATCTAACGTTTGATTAAAAGCCTAAATTTGGAAAGCATTATTTACAGTTGAAACCAGATATATTATATATTATATTATATTCATACACATAATAAAAAGACAGACATTGTTTTAATCACTGTTTGAAGTTAATCAAACTTTTCTTGTTTTAGGTCAGTTAGAATTATCAAAATTATTTCTGTTTTCTAAATGTGGGAAAACTTAATGAGAACATTTTATTTTTGAAAATTGATTAATCCTAATAGCTCTGTCAATTACTGAAATAAATATCGGCTTATATTTTATGCAAAGTGTTTTTTTTTGTGGTTAAATTAATGTTTAATTTTCGAGTTAATAGGCTGTGTGAGACACACAACCTGTGTTTTGAAATTTTATGTTTCAAAACATAAAATTTTGTTTTATTTTAGTTTATTTTGCCCCTGCTGTAGAATGTAAAATATTACCACAAACATATAAATAACAGTAATAAATTATGTAATACAATAGTGATTTGAACCTCTCTTTTTTAGCTCATTTATATTGTTTTTATCTCCAAAATATGGTGGTGGAAAAGTTTGAAAATTTACCTTGAAAATGCTTGAAATGTGCTTGAACTTTACCGTGCACAGATAAATCGATACTTATCCAAGAAATCCAGAAAAGAGATGTTTCTTTTTTTTTTTATTATTAATTTTAGCCTAATTTTTAAGTCCAACACCGCTGACAAAGAGGCTAGCTTTCTGGAGCATATCGATGAAACTCATCTAATGTTTTCTGTTCGGAAAGTTCTAGAAAAATCTAGACATATACATCTGAAATTATACAGTAGAGGTTTTTGTAGGAATCCTGGATGTATGAGTCTGTTTCATATCACCTTTTCATTCAGAAATCTGTCAGAATCACCTGAAACTTTTCTGTCTGAGTCTTTGACGTTTTGCAGCAGAACATACCTGAACTACCAGCGATAATGCAGCTCCATGCAATAAACATAAATCTGTCCAGATGTGACAGAGACGGATCGTATTTCTTGAAGGCATTTCAAGTCTCTGCACGCTCACCGCAGCATCGGGCCGAACTAAATCAGGGCCCCTCATCTGCTATCACCTCCTCACTTCAGGTGGAATTTTAAATAGGGACTCCTTGCACAACGTGTCGGTTAAATTTAATGAATCCAAACTTTTCCCCCTCAGAGCAGAGATCAGAAAATGGTTACCCTGCTCATGGTTAGCTTTAGTCTTTAGCTTCGACTGAAAACAATTAGAGATGAGTCGATTTAAGTCATACAGAAGACGGTGACACATTTATGTAAAATGACAGTAATAGGATGATTACACAGTGCAGTCCAGTCCAAACTAGCAGTTTGTGCTAGCTAAGATGGACATGTAGCCTACATGTTTTTTACCACATGTTTTTACTCTGCCAGTCACCAGAAGCTTATTATTCACATGAAGGATTCGTAGTTCCTTTACAAATCCGATGAAACGTGGATTTCAGGCCCTCGAAGCTCCTCCATGGTGTAAACACTCTTCCTGTTCAGTAGGTAGTGAATGACGTCATAGTAGAAGATCGGAGGCAGATTGTTCACATCGTCAGACATGTTTTCATTCTCCGTCTCATATGGGTTAATCCTGACAGCCGCCATTTTGTTGATATATCTTTCTCTTGCACTTTGGTGAAGAGTGTCAATATGCTTTTTTTTTTGTTGGTCTCAAAGCCATGGTTCATCTGCATCTTGCCTACCAAAATGGCGTGGATCACTTCCTGTTCAGACTTACGCATTCTGGCCCTTTAACTTGAGCTCTTTCTCCTGCAGATGCTGACGCTCGGCGTGGGGATCGGCGTGCTGCTCTCCTCCCTCCTGCTGACCTACATCATGAGCTCCAAGGCTGACATCCTCTTCAGTTTGGGGAGGGAGCCCACCAGCGCCACCTACTGATCCGCAGGGAGTCGTCTCCGGCCCGCCACCACTACACTCCTCCTCCTGCTACTACAATAACCGCTAGTACTACTTCTGTCCCACGCAGACTTTAAAACTCGGCAAGCGAAGGTACACAGACGGCTTCGCCTCGGCTGAACGCGGGGCGCCGGTTCTGACTCCGTGTTCATGGACTCGCTCAGGTGAGGCTTGACGTCAGGACCGGATGGATCTGGACTCTTCAGGAACAGGAAACACTGGTCAGGCACCAGCGGCACCCTGTCAGTGGACAAGATGTTTATATTTCTCTGGATCTTTTTATTTTTTTTTTGGTTTTCACCCTTTTAATGTCAAGGAATGTTTTTGTTTACTGTGTCACGGGACCGGCACAAAACAGTGAGCATGTGAGAAGCTGCCCGATTGATTTAGAATAATTTTGAGTGGAGGTGTGTGTGTGTGTGTGTGTGTGTGTGTGTGTGTGTGTGTGTGTGTGTGTGTGTGAACTTTGGGGATTGCAATGGTATGTGCAATACTGTAGCCGTCTTCTGTGTAAATGTAGTTAAATTATCAGTTGTAATGACTCAAAAACCACTTTTCGAGCCAATGATCTGTTGGCAAAAATCAAATTTATGCTTTAAACTGACCTAGAAAGGATGATGTTAGGACATTTATACTGTTTATGCCACTACATGTACATGTGCATGTAATGTTTTATTTCTTTTAACATTCGAAGGGGAGAAGATCTTGATTCAGCTGGAAAAAATCTGGAAATTTTGAGTTTTAATACTGAAAATGTTCCTGGTACTTTTGCTCTGCACTCCCTTGAATTCCTTCTTTTTTTTTTCCAACAATCTTAGAATAACTTTTTGGAGATTTTGACCATTTTGTAGAAGAAATGCCTGGAATAAAACACGCATTGTGAGATCTTGAAGACAAAAAAATAAATAAATAAACATTTGCTTCTTTTTTTTTTAATTCCAAGGCTTTGCGTGTGTCTTGCATGTTGCAGCTATTTGAAACAAATCCTTTACACTGATAGTAGCACTTTGTAAACTGCAGTAATAATACTGTGGCTTCTGTTTTACCACATAACCCATAAAAACTGTCATTTTATTAGAACTTACAAGTTTTCCAGCTCCCTTTATAACTTTGTGGACACAGGATTCCCGTGGCCACATCCAAAGCGGCTCGTTAGTTAGCAGCTTTCGCTGACGCCTGCTTGTTTTAATAGGATTAATATTTTTGCGAGAACAAGGCGGCAGTGTTGATGATCTGCGGGGAAACGGTCGCCAGGACGTCACAACGCTGCCCGGGTTGGCTAACGATTCAACAACAGACTCACTTTTGATACGCGGATCATCGTGTTTCCAACTTCCTTGCACAACATGAATGTTTTTTTCAAACCCTTTCCTCTCCAGAACGTCTTAATGTTTTGTTTACAAACTGTCAGGTCTGATCTGGATCAACGGTTTTTCAGTCTTTCTGAAGTTTTTTTTCTGTTGATTTTCACTCGTTTTTGAGGAGGAGAATTTATCTTGATGGGGTCCCTACTTTACATTTCTACTTCTAGTAAGATTATTTAAAATTTCTGACATTAAACTACCAAGTGTGTCTAAATTACAGCATGTTAATGGGAAACTTTGTGTCAAAATCAAAATTCAAGTTTGACCCGCCTACATAAATAAATGTTGCAGTTCATTGATGATTGCAAGACATTGTTCTTAAATAAAGAGCAATACTTTACATAGATAAAAAAATATTAAAATTCATATTAAACAGTAATGAGATTCTTTTGGGCAGTGAAGACAGCACAGCATGTCTACTTAGAGTTTGGTCTAGCACATACTGTATAATAAATGCAGCTGCTCTTTTATTTAGAAACTACCAAACATATATAATTGACTTGTGAATATATAAATAAATGAAAAATACATATTTTCTGGCTGATATACATAGCTTCATTACAGTTGGATCACAATGTCCTGTTGTATTTATGTTTTATTTTAAAGTTGGAAAAAATATTTTCAATAATTTCTGAAGATTGTAATTAAATAATTTAAAAAATAAAATACAATTTAGAAAGAAGTTAAAAATAAATGTTGCTTTTCTTTTAAGCTAAAGCTTTGAAGATCTCTATTAAAAATTCACTTAAGAAAAATATTTTATGTCTAATGTGTGAAAGTATAACAGTCTTCAATATTTTCTGAATATTTTTATTAAAAAAATTAATTTTGAAAAAAGTTGAGAAAAATGCATAAATGATGCTACAGCTTCAAAGTTCTTTTCTAAAATTCACTTTAAAACAAAGTAGTTTAGTTAAAAGAATTTAATTCACTATTTTCCGAAATAATTGTTTTTTTAAACAGTACAAATATTGGGATATAAATAAAGAGTTTTATTGATATAAAATAATATCTAGCCAATATAACTTCATATGTTGCGTTAAAGAAAGTGGGTCATTGGGGCCCCCACTCCCTAAACTCTATGCAGATATTAATTGTATTTTATGACGTCAAGCTACGCATTCCTTTCAAATGAGGAATTTAACGCGTTGCGGTGGAGCAGCATCGTTTCCTCGACCCCGTTTGTCCCCCGGGGGGGAACCAGAGGTGGGGCCAATCCGGAGAGGAGGCGGGGCCCCACGGAGCTTCGGTTGAGTGGGAGAGAGAAAGTGGAAAGTGAGGGGGGAAAAATACCTGAATGGACGATCTGGAATAAGTAAGTAGTATTTGTATTTTTTTAATTTTTATTTTTTGCTGTGGAAAATGTGTGAAGAGGTTCCGTGGATTGTGTTCCGTGTTTCCGCGGAGGGAGGGAATCTGGGAGGATTGTGTGGCGCTGGAGATCTCCGGTTTCACCCCCACAAACAATAGTCTGCAGGACGCGATGGTCGCCTTTCCCCCCCCACCTTTTCTTCCTCCCAAACCGCAGGGACGTTTAGGACCCTCGTCGGCCCCCTAATGTCGCTCTAGCTCCGCGGTGCTGGTTCTGATCCCGGCAGACGCGAGTTCGGGTTTCCTGGGATCAGAAACGAAGATGCGCCTGGAGGAAATGAGCGCGTCCGCTCCGGTTGTAGGCCGAAGGGTTTGAATTTTCCTCCGGTGCGTCCATTCATTTCAGGAGGGCGTCCCGGTCTGGACTCCGGAGAGAAACGGACCGGAGGTTTCTGGATCAAGGGGCCTGAAAGAACCTCCCATTGTGCCGCATTTTATAGCGGCCACAACTCTTGATACTGGGCTAAATGCTGCTGCTGGTTCCCAGTAAGTTCTCCCTTTGTGCATGTGTGCTGAATGAATGATGCAGGTTAGAGGAGCTAAATGCCTCCAGAAACCTTCTTCTTCTTCTCCTGTCTCTTTTTTGTCATCATGGGTCTGAAATTCAAACCGAAACGAGATGATTTTGCTGCTAAAGAGAGACAGGCCCAGCTTCAATGGGTATTGGAAGGCTAATCTATCAAAATATCGTCTGTATCAGTATTGGCTGAATAGGTGCATGTCAGCCTGGACGATAAATTGTCCCAGAAGTCATTGCGATAAACGATATTGTTGTTGTCTTGATTTCATTTTCAAGTAATATAATGGTAATGGCATAACAATGCAATAACACATTATCAAAGGTCAATAAACTTTAAATTCAGATTAACATTTAACGTTGGAACTGGAATATATTTTAAATATCCAAAGTAAGTAAGCAAAGCAGCCGAAACAACAAATAAAATGGATTATGAACTCTCAACTGAACAAAACTGTTCTTCAAAACACATGGATCATTAGTCTCAGATGGGGAAACAGGCAAAACTGACAGTTAGGACTTTTGTAAAAAGTAAAAATAAGTAAAAGTGCAAACTAACCAACTTCTTCTGAATGTCAAATGTTTACAGCATTTTTCAAAATGATGCGTTTTCTATGATAAAAATTGTTGTCCAAGTGGAAATTATCGTGAACAGAACAACAAATAAAATGAATTACAAAGTCCCTGTCCTTCAAAAAGAGGATAGTTGAGACCAAAACACCAGACTGAAGAGTTTTGTCGTCCAGTTTTTGGTAGAAAGAGAGAGAAAAGAGGAAAACGATAAATGGAGATTATTGAGCTTGTTTTAATTGATCATGCGATTAATTGATTTATTGCTTATTGTGTCAGGCCTGCTTGTGTGTAGAGGTGCAGAAAAATACCAATACAGAACCGTAACTCCTACTGAGCAATATGAACTTAGAATTTTTAAAAAGTAAAGATATTCCGTGCATAAATAAAAATAAACTAACTTACTATTTAAAATATATTTTTTAAGCAAGATTTATATATATTTACATTTGTTTTCCAAAGTCCAAGGAATACTAATTTACACTCTGGAAGATGAAGATGTGGTTCATTTAAGGCAGAAAATGGAGTTCATCATCATTTCTGGCACTTATTTTATTCCTGTATTTAACAACAAATATATGTTTATGAGTCTACATTGACGGAGGAAAAATGTTTCACTTAATTAGGAAATCTGTGGTAAATTATTGTGGTACAATGCCTTGCTAAAAAGTTAATTCCCTTTAACTCTACATATTTTGTCACATTACAACCAAGCACTTCAATGTATTCTTCTGGGATTTTATTTGTCAGCTCAGCTCTAAGTAGCTATGAAGTGAAACCTTCACTTAGTCAGTATTTTTATTCGACATTTTTATTAAAATGGAAAAATTTAAATGTGCCATACATTTGGATTCAGCCCGTCTAAGTCAGAACTTCCTAGAATCGTCTGTCACTGTGAAAACAGTTACAAGTGTTTTCTTGACCTTTTATGTCAACAGATTTTTTTTAATCTGTTCTTTGTAAATAATCTAAATCAGATTAAAAGTTGTGAAAGTTTTATCACTGACTTTCCCCAGTTGAAGAAAAGGATCCCCACTGCATAATGCTGCCACCACCGTGTTTCACAGCAGAAATGGTGTTTTCTTGAAAATTTGCCATGTTCACTTTATATATATTTGCAAAAACAAAACAAAAAAAACTTATATTGTGGTCTGAGAGCATCTTCCTCAACATATTTGCTGTGTCTCCTACATGACTTGTGCCAGGCTACAGTAGAGCTGAAACGATTAATCAGATTAATCGTGACTAATCGATTATTGAAATACTAGTCAACTAATTCAGTAATTGATTAGCTGAAGTATGCAGACTCAAAAATGCCATTTTGTTGAAAGAACAACACAGTCGGAGCAGGAATTAAACCAAACTTGCACAAAAATATATACATTTTGAATTTAAGATCAACAAAAAACCTTTACCTGTAAATATGTTCAACCCAGGACTCCTCAAGCGGGATAGCTTTAACTTCACCTGGTTCAAATTCTTTAAAAAATCCCTATAAAGCACATTTTACAATTACTAATCACTTAATCTAAAAAAACCCGCCAGTCAAGCGTTCACTAAAGGAACGCTGTGTTATTGCATTTTAGGCAATAACATGATTATTTTTTTATTAAAAAAAGGAATTGAATTTTTTATGCATTTCTAATATTGTATAAAAATATTTTAGTGGTTAACTGAAATTTGGTTGAGCAAATTAATTGATTAATTGTCAGAATAGTCAATAGATTAATTGATTACTAAAATTGTCAGAAGTAGTTTGCATGATGCTGCTTTACTTATTCTCAGATTAAATAAATCATTATAACACTATTAAATTGTGTGTCTTCCGCAGACATTTGGTTGCACTTGATTTTATTTAGAGGTGTCAGAGTAAAGGGGAATAAATGCAAATGAACTACATGGTATACAAAGTTTCATCTGGAAAAAAGTTTTAAAAATATCAATCCTTTTTATTGCACTTCTAATTAATTCACTTCTACCGTCATCTGGAGCAAACCTGATGCTTCCATCGGATGATATCAATCAGCCAGTGGTGTTTGAGATTCTCCTGAACCACATCCATCTCGTCTCTCTGAGCCACTTCCTGTCTCTCTGAGCCACTTCCTGTCTCTCTCTGTGCAGTAATTTACTGGGATTTGTAGATAAATCCCTGGGGGAACTTTTAAAACGAGACACCAATGCAGAATAAATCTCAGTGTATGAGTTTTGCTGGATGATAAATTGGATCAGAAATTGTTGTGATGAATTATAATATTGTCGTTTTCAACTATATACATATTAATGCAAGTACATTTTCTTAAATATAAAAAAAACTTTAATTTCTAATAGGTGTGAGAATTTATTGCGTTTATCATTTATAGTGAAAATTTTCATATGATAATACATGATTTATTGTTGTCATGATAAATTCCAGTTAATGCTAAAAACTGTCTAAAATGTTACTTTTTAAAAACTATTTTCCGCACTGTTTTCTCCACAACAGTATCAGTAAATTAGAAAATATGATTAAATGAAGTTTCTACATGCAGATTAATTGTATAAATCACGTTTCTTTCAGTAAAGTGGCGACTTCAAACTTATTTTAAATAGGAAAGATTTTCAAGAGCAGCATTTATGTGTGTGGTGCCATGAATTCTGCGCAGTTACCTAAAAAAGAACGAATATGTAGATTTTTTTTTATCATAATTTTTATTGTTATCACAATACTTCAGAGTATTGTGATAAGATTTTAAGTATCGTTCACACCTAAAAAAAATCTGACACTGGAACTGGAAAACATTTTAAATATCCAAAATAAACTAAACAATAGTAATTAAAATGTATTATGAAATCTCTGCAACTGAAATCGCATTTCAAAAAAATAATCATTCAGCTTAGACCTGGAAACAGGCAAAAGGGGCAGGTAGTGCAAACTAAACCATTTTGTTCTGGTTTTCAAATGTTTGTTTCTCAAAATTTCCATCAAAATTAAAACCAATCAACTCTTAATTGGAAATGATGGCTGTCATTTTAATTTATCATGCGATTAATTGATTTATTGCTTAATTAATGTGACTGGATTAGTCACCAGTACACCTGCTGAAGTTTTCTAAACCCAAAAGTACGGTGGCCGACAGGTGCAAATGCGCAGCAAAAGAGAAAACATGCAAACAAAAAAGAAGACACCCCCGAATGAAATGCAGCAAACAAAAAGAGAGACGCAAACACCCCCGAATGAAATGCAGCAAACAAAAAGAGAGACGCAAACACCCCCGAATGAAATGCAGCAAATAAAAAGAGAGACGCAAACACCCCCGAATGAAATGCAGCAAATAAAAAGAGAGACGCAAACACCCCCGAATGAAATGCAGCAAACAAAAAGTGTTGAAAACGGAAGTGCTCCAGACCACTAGGGGGAGTCAAAGAAAATAGTATTCATTTCTATGGGACCAGATGCAAGATTCAGAGAAAGAAATTTGAAAGAAAGTAAAGGTATCTCTCTGAATCTTGCATCTGGAAAGTGTGATTATTGTGAGAAGTCTGAAACAATAGAGCATGTTATTTTAGAGTGTTGTAAGTATGAAGAAGAGAGAAGATGCATGCTGAGAGAGTGTGTAGGTATTAAAGAAAGGTTTAATTTAATAGAATTTTTGAGGAGAGATTTCGGGAGTAGACATATTCAAATAATTATTCGGTATCTTAAAAAAACAAAGCTATTTCATAGGATATGAGTAGAGCAAGTTGGGTGTGAGTGTGTAAAGAATATCAAAGAGGGGTATATAAAGCTATAAGCAAGTTGGATAATATAAGCAGGTGTGTATGTGTGGAGGTATGTTTAATCAGGAGTTAATGGAGGGAAAAGGTAGAAAGTGAAAGTTTATAGACCATCTCGAACCACACTCCATACTGGTAAGTGGCGGTAATGCTACTGTAAGTTTGTTGCCAACCGCCAATAAATACCAAGAAGAAGAAGAAGAAGAATCTTGCATCTGGTCCCATAGAAATGAATACTATTTTCTTTGACTCCCCCTAGTGGTCTGGAGCACTTCCGTTTTCAACACTTTTTGTTTGCTGCATTTCATTCGGGGGTGTTTGCGTCTCTCTTTTTGTTTGCTGCATTTCATTCGGGGGTGTTTGCGTCTCTCTTTTTGTTTGCTGCATTTCATTCGGGGGTGTCTTCTTTTTTGTTTGCATGTTTTCTCTTTTGCTGCGCATTTGCACCTGTCGGCCACCGTACAAAAGCTATAAAGCTGACAGCAGCAGTTGCCCAGTTTGTCTCTGGTTTTCACTGATGTTGTCCCAGCCGAGCGTGGGTGGTGGTCGATAATCTGTGTGTGTGTGTGTGTGTGTGTGTGTGTGCGTGGGCGTGTGTGTGTGTGTGTGTGTGTGTGTGTGTGTGTGTGTGTGTGTGTGTGTGGCCTGCGCTGATGAGCCTTTTCCTCTGATGGAGTCTGGGTGTGTGTACACGCTTATTTTCACAGTTGGTTGCCGAGCGGGGCCAGTCATTTCAGAGATGTTCCTCCCTGACAGCTGTTGTCCCCGTGCCAGCAGCTCCCAGCGTTTTCATGGCGGCTTCATTTCTTTTTGCCTTTGGGGACAAATGAGGCTGTAAAAAAAATGCATCTGTTTAAATGGAATGCAACAAGTGCTGAGCGATGCATATTTTATTTTACGTTTTCTAGGGTGTTTTTATTCAAAATCCTCCAGCGTTTCTCTTTTGACATCAAACATGGTAATAATAATGTCATTTAAATCTCCACTTCTGATTAGTTATTGTATAGTTTATCATATATCTTGATACATTTCTTAGAAACCTTTGATTTATTGTCTTGATAAATCTGTTGGGATTGTTGGTTTTACTCTTTTCTATTTTATTAATGGACTCTGACCTGAACCTTCAGAGTTGCATAAAGACAATTACAAAGTCGGCCTTCTATCACCTGCAGAATATTTCCTGGGTTAAAAGACTAATGTCACAGAAATATCTAGAGAAACTCGCATGCATTTAGCTTTAGACACATTGATTACTGCAACAGTGTCTTCATTGCCTAAAAAAATCAGACAATTGCAGCCGATCCAGAACTGTTTATTTAATGAGCGCATCGATAATATTAAAATAAATGTGCAGTTACAGTTTTCAGTTTAGTGATAAAAGTCAAATTTCTCTATGTGACTGGTGTCCTAAAGAAACGTATTACAAATGGGAATATTTTTCAAGAGCAGTATTTGTGTCATGCAGTCACAACTGTACAGTTACCTACTAAATAGTCCTTATTGTCGCCTCGATCGTTATCACAGTAGTACCATAAAATGTTGCGATAAAACTTTAATTTTTTTTTTTTGCGTCACGGCTTTGTTTTTCCAACCAGGAAATACTTGGTGTAACTTCTTTTGGCCAGCTTAACAAATAACTTTTGAGCAAGATGTAAGTTTCTCTTGATTTAAGTAAATATTTTCATTAAGATTGATTAAAAATAGTTCTAGTTCCAATGTCAGATTATTTCACTTATAACAACACATTTTTCTATGCCATACGTAAAATAATCTGCCACTGGAACTTGTACTTTAAAAAAAATCAATATTAAGGAATTATTTACTTAAGATAATCTCCTATGTCTTGCTGAAAAGCTACTTGTAAGTTAGTTTTGTCTTATTTCAAGTGTACCAAGATATTCTCACTAGAAACTAGACCAAAAATACTTGGTAAGATTTTGAGTTTTTGTTACTAGCGCTTCTCATTGAAGGAACATTCAGCTGTAGAAACATTATAATTAGTAAATTGCTGGTTTTGAAGCAGTGGGTATTTACCCCGTGGGTTTCTTGATACAGTTCATTCTTCCTCTGCTAGCTGTAACGTTTGAATTTGTTGTCAGATTTTGTGCCTCGGCTGCTACTTTAAGGTTAAAACTGGAATCTACAGTAAGTTAGGGGGACATTTTGATGAGGTTCTGTGTTTTTATATTGAGATTTGTTTTGAGAGACTGCTGCGTTCCTCTGTTTACACTGTACGCAAACCCTTTGGTCTGAGCTATAAAGCTACTCAGCCGTGTCACCAAGCAGGCCGGAAGCCGCCTGTGGACCACACACACAGATCACTGCAGTGAATCCACTCTGGATTTTCACACAGCAGAAAAACTCAGTTGAACTGCAAACGTACGCTTCTGTTTGGCTAATAATGTGGTGAAGAGATGTGAAGCTTTGTGTGGAAAGAGGAAAATGTTCATGCAGCAGGAAGTTTTTTTGTTTTACTGGATATACTGGTGCATTCAGACCAGCCTGTGGGCTTAGAGTGCGAACTTGATGTTGGAGCTTTAAGTGTAAAGGTGTTTTCTCACCTGATAGTCAGGTGGACTTGTTTCAACTGGGGATCAAAATTGCAACATTTATTACATTTTCACTGTGTCAAATGAACTAAACCCTTTAAAAACTGTTCCTCTCCTTGCCTGTGGGGGCGCTGCTCAACGTACCACTGAAGGAAACGGCACAAAAACTTCTGAGCACAACTTCCTTTTTCACAAAATGTAAACAAAAATCAAGTAGTGTCAGATTTCAGAGGTTGCAGGACTTCTTTTTTGTTTTTTGTGACATTTCTCCTGCTAGCGCTAGACTTGTGTGTTTACTTTGGTTGTATTTACCCAGAATGCACTGTGCTGTAGTCCGCTTTCTGCTTTTGGAGAGATCTCCAGTCCATTTGGATATTTAGTCACCTTCCTAAAATAACGGCCCAAGCATTTTTCTTTTTTTGCCAAAAGTTATCTTCACTGCCAAAAGATGATTTAGTCAAAACAAAAAATGAGTAAGGCTGTTATCTTAGGAAGGTGATGGCTCAGAATCTTACCAGGTACTTTTATCTAGTTTCTAGTGCAAATATCTTAGCACGATTGAAATTAGACATGCATATATTAAAAGTAACTTTTCAACACATTATATGTGTTTGTTTTAGGTAAATAAGTCCTTAATATCAATTTTAAAAAACTACCATTTCCACTGGCAGATGTTTTTCATTTGTAACATGGGAAAAATGTCTTTTTATAAATGAAATAATCTGCCGGTGGAACTAGTACTTTTCATCAATATTAATGCAATATTCACCTAAAAGAAGGTCGTACATCTTGCTGAAAAGTTACTTGCAAGCTAATTTTGTCTTATTGTAAGTGTACTAAGATATTTGCATTAGGAATTAGACAAGTCACTTTTTTTGGTCCGCATCAGGGTTTTATTTTCCATTCACTCCTTTCCCAAACTAATCCGTCTTTTTAGGAAAATGAAATTGAGTTCTATTAAAGCGGACTAAACAGGACTGGTGTGAATGCACCCTAAAAGAGGACTTCCAGTGAGTTCCTTTAACTGGGCCAAAAGGACGGATGAATAGGAAATCTTATACTTCCCAGCAGTGGACCACACCTTTTGTAGATCAAGTGCTGTGTCATATTCTCACTTACAGGCTTCCAGAAAGGTGGCAGACAGGTGAACTCAGCATAAACATGTAACTCAGCTTATTTAAGACCAAGCTAAGTATGTGGCTGTTTACTTTAAGCTGCCCGAATTTACAGCCCTTTTAGCATTTCTGATCCAAATAGCGTAATGCTCTGCTCTTTTTGCTTCTTCAAACCAGTTTCTTTTGTTTAGTGCTGCCTTTGTTATTTTGGAGAGCGCGTAAGCTGGAGACGGGCTCCGGTTACAAAGACGGACCCCTCTCTGCTGAGCTTTCTGTAGCATCTGTGGCTCGTTAAAGTGAACAGCGGGTCAAATGTGGATGTTGTGACGCAACCTTTGCAGGAAGTGGGGTCTATTTCTCTTTAAAAAACAGCGCTAACATACATCAAACCCGCTCGATGCATTCATCGCTACCTTCACACGAAGTGACACAATTACGATTTTTTTATTGCCTTAATGCGACCCGAGTTTGATCTTTTCATGACCGTCTGAACACAGATCGGGTTTTTGTTTTTAATGCGCCACAGGCCACTTGAATATGTGGTTCTAAATCTGATACGTACCAAATCTTTTCAAATGTAACCTGAATCTGTATGGCCAGGTCGCATTAATCCGACCTGAACGTCATTGATGCTCGACAAACGTCATTATTCTGCGTCCGGATGGACGCAAGCGGGAAGAAAAACAACCATGGAGGAGGATAACGACTATTAAGTTACTAATGTGTTGGCTCCGGTTGAACAACAACAACTTCAAAATCGTAAGATATGCTCCACCATTAAGCATCCACGTCTACTTCCGCAAACACTGAGTACTTCTTCTTCTTCATTTTTATGGCGGTTGGCTATATTTGACGTTATTGCGCCCCCTTCTGCGCATGCGGGTCACTTTCAGGCCGTCTGTAGTTCACACAGGACATCACACGTCGCATATTTGGAAGCAAAGACATGTTTGGAAGTGTGAACGACCACGTAAAAAAAAATGATGATGATAACAAATCAGATTTCACAAAAAAATCGAAGTGGAACATAAAAGGCTTGTTGTCTTAACGTAGCCTAATAAATGTGCCAAGTTGTCTATTTGAAGACGGTTTCACTCTTTGTAGATGTTTATTAGAGGCAGGTTAGAATATTGTTTGAACTTGATCAAGATATTAGGATGTTTTTTTAAAAAACATGTTTATAATGGAAAAATCAGTCATTTCTGATTTTGTTCTGTTTTAATAAATAATAAATCAATTAATCACATGGTAAATTAAAATGAACGTGATCATTTCCACATGGACAACAATCTTTAAAGAGCCTTTTTTGTATCACTCAAAACCCGTCATTTTGAAAAGTGCTGCAAACTTTTGACACCCATTACAAAGTAGTTGGCTAGTTTGCACTTGTATGCAAGTATTTATTTTTTTCAAAAGTCTTAACTGGTATTTTTTACCTGTTTTTCCTGTCTGAGACTAATGACTAATGTGTTTTGAAGAACAATTTTGTTTTGTTAAGAGTGCATAATCCATTTTGTTTGTTGTTATGCTTGTTTTTTAAAAATCTATTTTGGATATTTAATGTGTTTCCTGGTTCCAGTGTTTTAATATTCTTTGGAAATTAAAGTTAATTAAATTTTTGAGAAGGTGCACTTGCTTTTTATGCCTTTATCGTTATAGTAGTATAATATCATCGTTTATTGCTATCATTTCTGGGACAATTTATCATCCAGCGAAGTTTATCATGACATGAATATACTTCAATGCTATTTCTAGAATATTGGGAGCTGTTGCATTTGATTGGTTAATTATTTTCCTTATCCACGCTGATTCTTACGTCTTCTTTGTCTTGGATGTTGGGTCGTTTGCTCTTTTATGAAACTGGGTTTCTGGGCAATGTCAGGGCCGCTGTAACTAAATTAGAAGTATTTATAATATAATTAAGGCCAGTTGCAAATGTGGATTTTGAGATTTTATCTTATGGTGTCTTATAGATCAAACATCAATAATTGGTTAATGTGTTTTCTTGCGTTAGTGATGCCAGAAAATAAAGATAACATGTTTTTTGGATGCGATCATAAAAAAAACAAAACCAAATAAAAAGTACTGTCTTTCATTCTGTGGCACCATGACATTGAAATAGTTTCCCATTAGACACGAGGGTTATCTACCTTTAGCTGTTTAATGCAGGAATTTTAGATGTTTACAGGTAAATATGCTACTGGAATAACACAGGTGTTACACCTTCATGTTTCACTGCTTTGAATCTCAGCTGCAGCTTCTGCAATTATTACCTAATTATTATTTTCACCAGTCTGCAGGATAAATAGGGCTCCTGGACATGGAGGCTATTTCAGCCGCTAGAAGAAAACCTTCCAGCTGAAGTTCCCTTTAATTAAAACACTGTTTACATTTAATTTGTTCTAACAAAATCTTTTCTTAAATCACTGTAGGATTGTTAAAGATTTCTCAGATAAAATTTAAATATGTTGATTCCTGGAGAAAACTCATTAATCCCTGAGAGACAACATAATTTACAACACTTAAAAAAAGCATTTTTAGTCTACTTTTTGTCCAAATATCTTAGTACATCTAAAATAAGACAAAACTAACTTTCATGTAACTTTTCAACAAGATACAGGAGCTTGTTTTAAGTAAATAATGTCTTAATATTGATGAATCAAATACTAGTTTTACTAGCAGATTATTTCACCTATAACATTTGAAAAAGGGAAATTAGTACTTTTTAAAATCAATATTAAGAAATTATGAGTTAGTTCTATATTTCAAATGTACTAAGATATTTGCACTTCAAACCAGACAAAAAAATTGGTAAGTGTGTAAATTATGTGGTTTCTCTGTGATTGATTTTTCTCCAGGAATCAACATATTAATGTTTTGTCTGTGAAACTGAAATCCGATTTTAGCAATGATGGAAATCTTTAACTACACTACAGTGATTCAAAGCAAAGCAGTGTTGAATCTTTGTTTTCTTTTATTACGTTTTTTTGTGCGCTATGTCACATATTTGAGCATAATCCAAAAATCAGAATGCCGTCTCTTATTGTGACGATCAAAGAGTAGCTTTCATGCGGTTCGGGATGAATTGTGTCCACATTTTTCTGCCGCTATTCTCCTTTAAAAGCACAACACGACTCCGCTCCTTCCTCGGCGATTACTGGAGATAAAAGCTGGTCATTACATTTGAGGAGCAGGCTGTTAGTCATTTGAGTTTTGCGGTTTGGAGTAAACATGGTGGTGAGGTTTTGCTTAGAGCTGCAGGGTTTCAGAACCGTCTCCGGCCTGGAGAAGGATTCCAGTCTCGGATGAGGGAATCTGCCCCCTTTATTGGAAGAGTGGAAAACCTAAAGGAATCCCACAGAAGGATTTGTACGTCATTTGGCTGGCAGAAAAGTGGATTTTAAAGACTGATGGAAAGGAGAAACCAGGATTTGTTGTGCGAGACGGATCGGATTGTCAGAGGCCAATCAAAACCTTTCTCCTCTCTTTCTCAATTTATTAATTGGGATTAAAATATTTGTTCAGTTCAGACTTGTGGGAGATACATATGGCTGAACCGACTAACTGCCAACTAATTCGGTAATCAATTAACCCTTAACTGGAGTATACAGATTAGGACTGGATGACATAAGTGCTTCATCAGTAGATTTCTGACTTGTTTGTGGAATCTGCCCCCTTTAATTGAAGACTGGGAAACCTAAAGAAATCCCACTGATGGATTTGTAAGTTATTTGGCTGGCAAAAAAGTGGATTTTAAGGGTGACCTGTTATGATTCATTGAACAAGTTAGGAAGGATCAATAGGCTGTACTAAACATCTTTATTACATTATTTTGCTCAAAATCATTCTTAACTAATGAGATTTTAGTCTGCTCAGTTCTGCCTATTTCGAGCTGTTTTTGGGCCTCTGTCACGTTAAGTCCAAATAAGCTGCTGCTGGCCACGCCCCCAACTCAACGTTTACACTCTCACATGAAAAAGGCTGCAAACAGATGTGCAATTTTACAACTGTACGTCTTTGAAAAGCAGAAGTAGAGCCCCCTGCACAACCAACAAGAATTCAGCAAGTGGTTTCTGGATGGTAAGGCAACAACAAAACGCTGGTCTTTTCCAGCAGCCATTGTACAGTGCATACAGTGGTACAACCAGTTGACCAAAAGTACTAGAACTTTGCTTAGGTTGCTAGGTAACGCGCAGTGCCTGCAAGTTTGGGACATTACATTCTGTAGGTTTTTGAAACGGCCCATTTTCCAGACACCAAAAAATATTAACCCGGGGCGTGCTGTGGTGGCGCAGGGGGTTAGCACGCCCCATGTTTGGAGGCCTTAGTCCTCGACGCAGACGTCGTGGGTTCGACTCCCGGTCCCGACGACCTTTGCCGCATGTCTTCTCCTCACCCTCCTTCCTGTCTGCCTACTGTAGAAAAAATACGAGCCACTAGTGCCGCAAAAACTCTTCGGAGAAAAAAAAATAAAAAATTAACTTATTGCCAAAAATTAAAACACATGGGTGTTTTTTTTTTTTTTTACTTTAAGTGTTTGTTTTGTTTTTGGAAGCATTTGAGACTCAAATGGAGGTCCAAAAATGTGCAAAATGTGGATTTTGCACAAAGAAACAGTTCACCAAACCGGACCAGAACTTGTTGTGTGATCCATCCGTTTGACACAGAGGCCAGTCAAAGCCACGCCCTCCGCTTTCTCAATTAACCACAGTCTGACAGGCCGACATCCGTCATGCCTCCACTTTTATTCCGGTGACCTTCCTCCAGTGTGGAGAACAGGCCGACAGAGGCCGGCGTGAGGTCAGGTCTCCACGGCAACTGTCTTCATCTGAGCACCCTGTTTCATCCCCATGGCAGCGGAGAGAGGCCCCGTTTCCCCGGGGACCAGGGGCACGAGGGAGGGAATGCGAGCCGGAGCGAGGGCAAACAAGTTTAGTGCAAACACCGTAATCCAATATGGCTGCCATTGTGCCGCGGCTAACAGAGGCTGGAGCCGACGTCTTGGAGGGGAGATACAGTGGTGTAATGATTAACCTCAGCAGAGGCCAGGAGGATGCGATCTGAGCGGGAACGGAGAAACCAGAACCTGGGTTCAGGGGGTTAATGGGTGTAAGCGTCCATGGAGGACACAGGGCTCCGTCTGCAGGGTGAGACCTCTGATTCCCACTGTGGGTATAAAAACACAGACTCCTCAACACAGACGTTTCACCGCAGAGATGCATATTTAAAATGACTCATTTTCTGACCAACCCTCTTGAAATCTGTTATGAATTAAATGGAATCAATTAATTTCATGATAAATTGAAAAGAGATTGATCATTTCTGTTCTGATGATACTTTTTGTTTATAGAGACATAATCCATTTTATTTATGGTTTTGGATACAAGTGGGGTTTTATTTTTCACTTTTATTTAGAATATTTTAAATATTTACATTACATTACATTTTGAGTGGAAAATTGTAATGTTTGCTAGTTTTCTCAGTTGTTGACTATGGAGTGTCTTCTGTGACTTTGTGTGTTTTTGTAACGTAAAGGATTTTGAATTGCCTTGTTGCTAAAATGTGTTTTACAAATAAACTTGATTGATTGATTTACAAATGTATTAGTCTTGCGTTATTATGCCATAAGCAATATATTACTTGAAAATGCTCTCAAAACAACATTATCACTTAATGCAATAATTATTGGGAGAATTTTTCCTCCACTATTTGTTGCATTTTTTCCCTCATATGTAATTATTTGCTTTGAGTTAGTAAATAAAAACATACCGTTACTGTTAAGTGTCTGCTGTTTAATGCTCCATTTGTTTTACAACCTGTCACTTATTTAATTTCTATACTTAACAAGTCAGCAAAATAATTTATTACTTTTTTGTTTTAGCTGTTTCTTGTTTCTCTTTTCTTTCTTAGGGTGTTCACCGAAATCTATTTTCTCTTGTTTCTTTTTCTACTTGTATATTAATCTTGAGGGGAAAAGAATCCCAGAATTGTGCTGCAAGTTAAAGATTTTGAAATATGGAAACTGAGACGTTGGACTTTGTAGGCTGTTATAGTTTGAAACTCTTGTTTTGTTATTTTTTTACATGAACACTGATTTTAATCTAGCACTGGCAGCATGAACGTAAACAGCTTTGCGGAGCCGATAGAAAACAAGCTGTCAGCATCAATTATAATGAAGGCAGGAAGTTCAGTGGAAATTAGAAGGTGGTCGTTTCTTAGTTTGGTCCATCTGGTTTTTGTTAAATGTTCACTTAAAACCACAAGATTCAAGTAATATAAAGATTAAATCTTTTTTTTTCTTGTTTTCAGATCTGATCCACATCATCTCTCCCCCCGCTGTGACTCTCCTACCCATCATCCTCTCCCAGTCCCTTCTCCCCCGTGCTCTCCTGCCTCCCCTCTTCTCCGTCCCCCATCTTCATCAGCCTCCAAGATAGATTCCCTCAGGAGCAAGGTTGATCTGCTCAAGCTGCCTCTGGCTCTCTCCACCAAGTCCATCTCCGAGCGCAAGCGCCAGCTGGGAGGCGCCGGCGAGCGGCGCAGCGCGGGGGGAGGAGGCGGGGCTCGTACAGCCCGCTCACCGCCGACCCGAGACATGGACAACGAGTCGCTGTACTCGGGACACTCTTACAAGTCGTCTCACTCTCGAAGCTCCCGAAAGCACAGGTGGGTACAACGAGTCAAACGTCCAAACATGGTGTTTCTGGTCAAATTTACAAAAATGATCTGAAAACAAGCAACTTTGTTAATTTAGATTTCAAAGGTAATTTGTATAAAATGATCAGTATTTGAGGTGTTTTGATACAAATATAAATCGAACATTTGGTTGACACCAATTAGGAATTACATAAATTTGGATCAGAAGAGTCAAAGTAACTTTTTTGCAAATTCTTTTTTTTTTTTTTTTTTTTCAGAACTACATACATTAAAAGTATGTATGTAGTACATATGTATGTATGTATGTAGTTTTACTCCACAGTAAAAAAATAAACAGTTTTTTACACAAAATGCTACAATTTAAAGATGAGGAAAGATAGTCCAACACTTGATATGCAGCTGTGGAAAAAATGAAGAGCCCACTGCACTGAACCCCACTGAAAACATCCTGGTTATTCCACCAAATATTGATTTCTGTTAAAACATTAGTATTGTTGTTTCTAAATTAATATGAATTGGTTTTATTTGCATTATTTGGGGTTTGAAAGCACTGCATTTTCTTTATTATTTGGACCGGTTCTCATTTTCTACAAATAAATACTAAATTTTTGCTTTGAGTTTCGAAGACATGTTGTCAATAGTTCATAGAATAAAAGAACAATGTTCATTTTACTCAAACATAGACCTATAAAAAGTCAAATCAGAGCAACTGGTAATTTTGCAGTGGTTTCTTAATTTTTTTCCAGAGCTGTATATTCAGTTTAAGGGGTGGATGACATGGACTGAATTATTTCTCTTGATACTAATTTCAAACTTAATGTTTATGCGTAACAACTGTTTCAAATCATTGTCTGTTTTCCTTTTCTGGCTCTGACATTATGATGCATTTCAGACACAAAAAGAGGGAAAGCCACATTGCTGAGCGCTGAGTTTCTCTGTTAATGTTTGTGTTTTGGGCTTCAGGGACCGGAGGGAGCGGCACCGCTCCAAAAGCAGAGACAGCAGCAGCCGTGGAGACAAATCAGTCACCATCCAGACGCCCGGAGAGCCGCTGCTGGACGCAGAGTCGACCCGAGGAGATGACAGGGTCAGCCTCACCGACCTTTCTGTTTTTAAACCTCTACATCCGCGGTGATTAATGTTTAACCTCAGGAATTATCCATGCAGATTAATCATATATTCCCAGCCTGGATAGATGTTTATCTGAGTGTAAACACAGTTTTGGGCGACGCTGCAGTCTTATCACAGCTGTCTGCCTTCATAACAGAGGCTTGTTGACGGGTTTCGGCAGAGCGGGCCTCAGGAGTGGGCTCTTGAACTCCATCAGCGGCCGATTGTGTTTTGTTGGAGCAGTCGCTCATTTGGTTTCAGTCGCTGTCAGCAGGGAAGAAGCAGGTGTTGACATTTTCCCAACAGAGCCTCTAACTGCAGACGATGAATTACTTTGAGTTTAAAGGTGTGTTTCCAGTGAAGGGGAGGTGGGTGTTTGTTTCTGGATAGACAGAAAAGGAAGCTTCAGTTTTCCTTACTTTTTGATTAAAAATAAGGATTGAAATGTAATTTTCTTAATTACATATTTGTTTCCAGTCTTAAAGAATCCCTAAATATGACTTTATTTTAGCAGTTCTTCAAAAAACTCTTTGACGTAATAAGCAAAAAACGTAATAATGTATAGAGAAACTGGAGGGTTTATCTACGCATCACCAGAAAGACGAAATTAAACTTTTCTGCACTCTTAGAGGCTCCCAAGTGCACAAAGAAGTTTGATTTTGCGTAATATGACCTCTTTAAAACAGAGTGTCCAACATGTGGAGCGTGGGCAGTTGGTGCCTTCTGAAAGATTTTGTTCGGCCCGCCAACTCGACTCAGGCATAATAAAAAAATAAAGTTAATTTGTACTGCACATTTCAGCAACAAGGCAATTCAAAGTGCTTCACATCATGGAAACATCATACAAAATGAGAAATAAACATTTCATTTTGTCAAACGCCACCATCAAAATTATAAAAAAAAATACTCATATATATTAATTATTGTTTTAGTTCTTTTGAATCAAAGGTAGCTCTGAACAAATGGGTTTTTAGTCTTGTTTTAAAGGACCTCAGTGTTTCAGCAGTTTTGCAATTTTTTTGGGAAGTTTGTTCCAGGTTAGAACAGCATAACAATTGAAATAATTCTCCATGTTTTGGTTCTGGTTCTGTGGATGCAGTGCAGAACCAGAAGACCCGAGTAGTCTGGAAAATTGATGAAACAACAGCATCTTTAATGTATTTTGGTGCCAAGTATTCAGTGATTTATGAACTAACACAAGTATTTTAAAGTCCATAAAGACACTGTTGCAATAATGAATGCAACTAAAGATGAAATATGAGGAAAGATGGCTCAACACTTGATATGTATTCAGTTTCTCTAAATCTTGCTGCGACGTTTGTCTTTTAATCCTGGAAATGTTCTTCAGGTGATGGAAGGCCGACTTTGTAACCATCTTTATGTGCCTTTGAAAGTTCAGGTCAAATTTCAGGCCTGATCAGTAGTTTCTAGCTGCATGATAACTCTAAAAAAACGTCTGATCCCGTTTCCTGCAGGATGATAACTGGGGAGAGACCACCACTGTCGTCACAGGAACCTCCGAGCACAGCATCTCAAACGAGGACCTCACCCGCGTCACCAAAGATCTGGAGGAGTCGACGCCGCTGGAGTGCAAGCGCTTCATCGGCCCGGCGCTCGGAGGCTGTTTGAGCTTCTTCGCTCTCATCACGCCGCTGGCCTTCCTCATCCTCCCTCAGGTCCTCTGGCGGGACGCCCTGGACTCCTGCGGGACGCCCTGCGAAGGCCTGTACGTCTCGCTCGCTTTCAAGCTCCTAGTCCTGCTCATCTCCTCCTGGGCGCTGTTCCTCCGCCCGCCCAGAGCCACGCTGCCGCGGTTCTTTGTCTTCCGCTGCCTGCTGATGGTGCTGGTGTTCCTGTTCGTGGCGTCCTACTGGCTGTTCTACGGCGTGCGGGTGCTGGAGCCCAGAGAGAGGGACTACAGAGGCATCGTGGAGTACGCCGCCTCACTGGTGGACGCCCTGCTCTTCATCCAGTACCTGGCTCTGGTGCTGCTCGAGGTCCGACACCTGCAGCCGGCTTTTTGCCTTAAGGTGGTCCGCAGCACGGATGGAGCCAGCAAGTTTTACAGCGTGGGTCATCTCAGGTGAGTGACTGATCCTGGAAACACATTCACAATATGACTAGCTCAAAATACTCTATGTGAGGGGCGTCCAAAGTGCTCTTTCTGAGTTAAAACATTAGTTTTGTTTTTCTAAATGGATATGAAATTGTTTTCTTTGCATTATTTGAGCTTTGAAAACACTTCAACTTTTTCCTTATTTTGACCATTTCTCATTTTCTGCAAATAAATACTCGATTTTTGCTTGGGATTTCGGAGAAATGTTGTCATAGAATAAAAGAACAATGTTCATTTTACTCAAACATGTACCTATAAAAAGTCAAATCAGAGAACTGATCATTTTAAATGGTCTCTTATGTTTTCCAGAGCTGTAGATGGAGACTTTCTATCTTTAATTTGGACAAAATTACCATAAAAGAGTAAAATCTTCCTACAAAATAAAATATTCACTATAACACAAAGGAGTGATCTTTACATAATCACACTTTTGTTTTTGTCTTTTCTAGAACCGGTGACTTTTACTGAAAAGCAAACTTTGCTGCACCCAAATCTGTTTTTCATGAATTTAATAAACTTGCGAGCATTTTCAAAGACCGTTTGACCTAAATCTTGACTTTATTCATCACAGTTGATTAAATTGTGTTCTATTTTTCTCCAACTGATACCTAGAAAATTTGCTAAATTATTTTCAATAAGGCACATATCCAGAAACCTTTTTAAGTTTCGGACCTAGAACAAATCTGACTTATTTATTAGGTTAAGTGTTATATGTTTATTTTATTGTTGAGAGGGGAAAAAACTTTTTTTGGCCCTCCAGTCCTTTTTGCTAAATGATTTCAGCCCAAGTGACAAAAAGTTTGGACACCCGTGCTCTATATTTACATTAATTATGATACTGTGCAGGTTTCCAGCCATTGTTGAGCATCTTTTGATTTTCTTTCCACATATCCTGATTTTTCTTAGACATTTTTGTGTCATAAACTATCCTGGTAAGGAACAGGAAGTGGAAACATGCCTGAAGATTTATTGATGTAACTTGACTTAATGATTGATTCTATATTGCATTGTGATTCTGTGTTTGTTATGATGTAAAGCACTTTGAAATGCCTTGCTGCTGAAATGTGCTATACAAATAAAATTTGATTGATTGATTGAAGATGTTTGTTTTTTTTCCTGACTGATGGCTTTTATTTTGGTAATAAAAGTTTTGTCTAACCAACAGATTTTTTACTAAAAGCTTGACAACAATAACAAATCAATTCTCAAAGCTTGCATGTTAAGCCTGAATTTGCACTACTACAGTTTGTTTAGTCTAAATGTATTTTAATGTTCCAGGAAACATTTTGAGCCTCAATTGGTTTATTTTTCTACCGTTTTCTACCCCAGAGGAGAAGCCTCCACCTCTCTGCTCCTGATAATGATGTTTTATCTTCATGTTTCTTTGGAATGGGCTGTAATTAAAGTATTTTTTATGTCATAAAAGGATGCACAAGCATTTCTGTAAATGTCTAGAGTATAGCAGTGGATGTTTGAGTGGTTTTGTAATTTGTTTGCAGCATCCAGCGAGCGGCCGTCTGGGTGCTGGACCGGTATTACAACGACTTCTCCGTCTACAACCCTGCTGTGGTCAACCTTCCCAAGTCCATCCTGTCTAAGAAGATGACCGGATTCAAGGTTTACTCCCTGGACGGTGAGTGATTATCACTCTCACCTCAGCCTGCTTGTGATTCTCCCACACACGACGTTATTCCCCTTTTGTTCTCACTTTGAGTATTAACACCAGACGAAAACCTGTCGTGCAAACCTCTAAACCCTCCCTCTGCGTGTGTCGTCTTGCAGAAAACACCACCAATAACTCGACGGGCCAATCGCGCGCCATGATCGCAGCGGCTGCCAGGAGGAGGGACAATTCCCACAACGAGTATTACTACGAGGAGGCCGAGATGGAGCGCAGGATCCGCAAACGCAAGGCCAGGTTAGCTACAGCAAGCAACGTCATAAAACCTGAGAACAGAACCGAAATCTGCTCCTGTTCAAAGTAAACGGGCATGTAGTGACGAGAGAGCAATCGTGGAGGCTGCTGTGGATATCATTAAGGCCTTTCCATCATGTAAACTCCGACAATCTGACTTAAGCCTTCATTTAAATGAGTCACGGTTGTCCTGTTCTCACATGTTCTGGTTGTTACGGCTGCTGTAAAAATCAGACAGTTTTCCGAGCCAGGCTTTTCTTTTGGAGAAAAGCTTGATCAATTGGCAGTCTGCCGCTTTGAGAAGTCATGCTAGCTTATGTCCTAACAGTCCAGAATGATGAGTTTATTCTGTTTACTTAGAGCCGAGGCATTGATTTCAGAGGAACACATAGTTTCAGTTTTGCTAGCCTCAGATGAACTGGTTAACTTGACTATTAGGGTTTCATAACTTGATACTGTCATTTCTAGTATGTATATTATCTCACTGGAAGGTGTAGAAACACTAAACAAATAATTATACTCAGAAATATAAATGGCTTGATCTGTAGGCATAGTGTCTTGAGAAAGTGTTTATAACCCTTGAATTTTTCACCTCAAAGGTTTCTTAGAGAATATTAGTGAACAGCAATCAAGAGACGCAGCCAACAGATCCATAGTGACTCTAGAAGAGCTGCAGAGATACGGGTCACATTCACGCAAAAATAGAAATAAAAATCTGTTTCCAGTCCCTGCAGCAACTGCAGACATAAAGCCAGAGCTACTGCAGAATGTTTTAGACGTAAATGAAAAGTTCAGACATAAATCCAGCTGCAGAGATGTGGCAATAATTGATAACTGATGTTCACAGATGCTCTCCATCCAGTCTGACCGAGCTTGAGCTTTTCTGCAAATAGCAAAGGGAAAAAAATACCCGTTTCTAGATGTGCAGAGCTGGTAGAAAACCCAACACATCTGAAGCTCTAATTATGGGATTCTATAAAAATATTATCTCTGGAGAGCCAGTCACAAACGCATTTTCCTGATTGTGTATTGATAAAACCCATTAACAAACTGTTAAAATATTAATAACATTCAATAAGAACTTCTTTAAATTAAATAGCACTGAACATCTTTCCACATTGATGAGTCCCTCCAGGATTTTGGGATTGCTTTCATGATTTTTCCCCCAATCAAACTCAGATTCTGTGGTGCTAATTTAATATTTGCAAGGAAATTTACCAATATTTGTATATTGGTAAATATGATAAAGTCATATTTATAATATTTATCATGGTAAATATGACTTTCTGTTACTAGCCATATTAGTTACAGACTCTAACGTCAGATAAAATAAGTTAGAAGTAAGAAATACTGCCACCTGCAGGTGGGAGTTAGAAGTCACTTAAGCTCAATGTTTTTGACTATTTTTGTGGAAATTTGCAATAAACTCACAATTATGCAGGGGCCTGTTGATTTTCACGCAGAATTAAAAACAAACAGATTGATGTAATGCGGCAGTAAACAGATAAAAGCTGCTTTAATTTGATTGATACAATAATATATAAACACACGAGTGTCTTAAAAAGCTATGATGAACCTTGAGTTTGACACAAATAATAAACCATTCATCTACAATTTACTGTAATTATTTCTAGGCCTGTCATGATAATACATTTTGCTGGAAGATAAATTGTCCCAGAAGTTATTGCAATAAATAACATGGTTGTTTTGAGTAATATAACTGTAATATAACTGTTATAATAATGTAAGAACAGAATCTCAAAGATCAATAAATTCTAATAAACATTTAAGACGTTTTAAATATTAAAAATAAAGAAAGAAAAGCAACAGAAACAACAAAATGAAACGAATTATGAAGTGTGTGGAAATAAATAGGTCAACTTGAGACCAGCATCCAGTTTTTGGTACAAAGAGAAAAACGATAAATCATGCAAATCAAAATTATTGTGATTAATTGATTTACCGTTCATTGTGACAGGCCTAATTGTATCCCATGTTCGGTCGTTGTCATGGTTACCTGTCCAGGCTGGTCGTGGCGGTAGAGGAGGCCTTCACGCACATCAAGCGGCTCCACGAGGACGAGGCGGCGGCGTCTCCCAAGCACCCCCGGGAGGTGATGGACCCCCGGGAGGCGGCGCAGGCCATCTTCGCCCCGATGGCGCGCGCCATGCAGAAGTACCTGAGGACGACGCGGCAGCAGGCCTTCCACAGCATGGAGAGCATCCTCACGCACCTGCAGTTCTGCATCACCCACAACATGACGCCCAAGGTGAGAACAAGGCGTTTCCATAGCGATGTGTTACATCGACTGTATTGGCGTCAACGTCTAAGTAGGAAAGAAATGCTGTTTCTTCCGTCTTTCTTTCGGTCTGATTTTCTATTCTTTCTTCATTTTTTGTTTTTCATTCTTGTCTTTCCTTCCTTTCTTTTTCTCTTATTTCCTTCCCTGCGTCCTCCCTCTTTCCCTTCTTTACTTTGTTCGCTGTATCTTTTATTTCTCCATTCTCTGTTTTTCCTTGCTTGCTTTTTTGATGGACATGTCTCTATTTTTCCTTTTTCCATCCTCATGTTCTTTCTTCTTCCCTCCTGTCTTTCTGTATTCTTCCTATTTTTATTCCTTCCTTATTTTTTCATGCGTTTTTCCTTCATGTGTTCTTTCTTTCTTTTCTCCTTTATTTTATTTTCATTTGTACTTTTTTCTTCCTTGACTCCTTGCCTTTTTCTATTCCTTCCTTATTTCTTTTCATACTTTTTTTATTAATTTGTCCTTCATTCCTGTCTTTTTGTCTTTACCTTTTTTCCTACCTTTTTCCCTTCTTAATTTTTTTCACTGTCCTTTTTTCCATTCCTTCCCTTTTTTCTTGCATTATTTTTTTAATTAATGTCTTTGTTATCAATTTTCCCTACTGTCCTTTTCTTATTTCCCTTCCTCCTCTCATTTTTTCTTCTGTTTCTTTATTTTTCTTCCTTCGTTCTCTCCTTTCATGCTTATTTTTTCCACTCCTTCCTTCTCTCCCTCTTTTTATTTTAATTTTTACTCTTTTCTTCCTTGTGCTCTTCCTTTTTTCATCCTTCCTGCTGAACATTTCTACCATAAATCCACAGTGAATGTTTGTGTTTTATATTTTTATGATGGAAGGTAAATTTCTGTGAAAGGATAAATTTATTAATTTTCTGTCTCTTTTTGTTTGTCAGGCCTTCCTGGAGCGATACCTCACCCCGGGCCCCACCATGCAGTACCAGCAGCAGAGCGGCAGGGGGCGCCAGTGGACTTTGGTGAGCGAGGAGCCCGTCACCTCGGGCCTCCGGCAGGGGCTGGTCTTCTCCCTGCGGCGCCTGGACTTCTCCCTTGTCGTCACGGTAACGCCGCTTCCCTTCCTGCGGCTCGGCGAGGAGTTCATCGACCCGAAGAGCCACAAGTTCGTGATGCGGCTTCAGTCGGAGACGTCGGTGTGAGCGGGGCCGCTCCTCCTGGACGTGACACGGACACGCTTCATTATCCAATCAGCAATCAGCCTTCTCTCACGCTCTTTTGTGACAGAAACCAATCAGAAGGAGGAATGCTGCTTTTTTTTTTTTGATCATCAAACTGTGATCGGCTCAATGATTGTTCCAAAAAAAAAAAAAAAACGAACAGAGGCCTTTTCGCCGCCGGCGTTTTCTCTCTAAGAGGTTTATTTCTCTTTAACCACTGAACCACAGAGAAGCAGTGACTCAACACACGAACGCAAGAGGAAGGAGGAGATTATGTCACTTCCTGTCAGTCACTCTGGTGATGTTTTCTCCGATAGCGCATGGATCTGCTTTTATATGAGAGGGCGTGGCTTTTACTGTTTTAACCTGCAGAATGCAGCAATACGTGCTGTGAGTTGATTGTTTTTATGTAAAGAAGAGCGGATCTACATAATACAGCTTTTAAAAAAATTATTTTCCCATGATGCACCACAAAAACACAAAATATTACCAAGTATTTTTGGACTAGTTTCCTGTGCAAACAGGAAATAAGGCAAAACTAACCTACAAGTAACTTTTACGATCTTGTTTTAAGTAAATAATTCCTTAATATTGATGTAATAATACTATTTCCACTAGCAGATTATTTCATTTATAAAAATATATTTTCCCCATGAAATAATCTGACAGTAGATCTAGTACTTTTACATCAACATTAAGGAATTATTGACTCAAAACAAGCTCTTATATCTTGTCGAAAAGTTACATGTATGTTATTTTTGTCTTATTTCAGGTGTATTAACATATTTGCACTAGAAACTAAACTAAAATACTTGGTAATGTTTTGTGTTTTTGCAGTGTACAACATTTTCATCCTAATTTTGCAGCTTATTTGGATGCACGAGTCTGGCGGTGGTCCAACAGATCAACTGGAAATACCAAAATCCATTAATCCGTCGCACAAAATGTGCTAAACGACTAAAGGCTGTTTGAAATTGATGACTATCGCTCATAAATATTCCTGGCTGTAGGTGAAAGTCACCCAAAATAAACAGAAACGTCTGACTCAATGCCGTTTTTAATCACATTGTTCTACATGTAAGTAATTTAAATCAATTAAATTGACGGTTTCCAGCCTTTATTAGCTCATTTTGGGGCAATTTGGCGCTAAAATAAACAAACAGAATCAAAACAGATTGATTTTGAAAAAAAAGAACCGAGCTTGTTTGTTTTCCAGCTGATTTTATTATTAAAAATAAGATAAGATGAGCATAAAATCTGGATTCCTCTCTGTTGTGCTTAAGCTGTGCAACAATATCAGGCTCCCTGATTCCAATCTGAGCCGCAAAAAAAAGAAGAAAAAGTTTATAATTCAACAACTAAATGTTTTCTGTTCACGTTAATGGTTTGGTTTAGTGGTCAGTACATGCATGAACCACGAGGGGCCTTGATGACTGTGCCTGCAGCTCTCAGACTGTCCTTTCATGAAATATAAAAAGCTATTTTTAGCAGAGTTTCTCAACAGTTCAACTTTGTCACTTATGACACAGAAGTGAATTTAGACTTAAAGGAAAATCTAAATCAGGTGCGTTAATTCTGAGAATTATTCAGAATGAATGCATCATGCATCTTTTCTAAAGGAAGAGGCAATTCAGAATTGGACAGATTTTAGTGTTAATATATGCTAAAATCAAGCTTTTATGAACATTTTAACTTCTTTTTAGCGTTTTATTAAACCGTTGAATGACCATGGAGACGAGGAAGCAAAACATTAAGAGTTTGAATTTCATATTTTAAACGGGTACCAACAATATTTTCAAAACTGTCACTTTTTCACCTTGTAGCAAAAAGCTTAAACTGTAAACTACTCATTGTGTCAGTGTAGTACCGGTTACAGGAGGCTCTTATTTAGGGTGGAACCAGTTCTGCTCAAGCTGCTTGTATACATCTACGATGTTTTTGTATTTGATGTAAAAACGGATAAATGTCCCAAACCGGACGAGCGATTGTAACTCCTCTGGTCACCGCCTCGCCTCGCGCCGCTTTAATCGAACCTTTTCCCTGCAGACCTGGAGGTTCTGCAGCCCGACTGCCTTTTTCAGCTCCTCTCAAGGCGTTTCACAGGAACAGTCCTGATTTTTTTTATTTTCTGAGGAAAGCATGCAAAGAATTATTTCAGCCTCCACTTTTTTATTTTGAAAAATTAACTTTTGTATCATTTTAAGGTGCCTAAGTTATGATGATGCAATTTTCTGAATGTTTTTACTTAAATTGAAGAAAAAAAAACTTGTAAAGAAAAAACATGTAGATTTGTGTTTTCTCCTTTTGGTAACAGTAGCTTGTAAAGTGTTTTAGACATTGTTTCTATTATTAAACCATCTATTCCTAATAAATCCTGTCTTGTCAGCTGTTTTCTGAGCTGAAAATGTTTCCTAACAGGAATTTCTCCTTAAAGAGACAGAGGGCTTCTTAAAAAAAGACTTTTAAGAGGAACTTCTGAGAAGGGAAGATGGCTGATGTGGTAGGCGTGTGGTTTCGTAGCTTCAAAACGGACAGAGAGCCCTTCACTTCCTGTTCTCAGTCGAGGCTCTTCAGTCACGTCGACGTTTCTCTGACGAAGGGAGCGAACAAAGCGGTTCCTTCGCCTCCTTCTCCGGTACGTTCCAGTCCTCTGTTGAACCGTCTTTATTGAATCGGCAGGTTTGTTTATTCGCTGATGATGTTTGTGTGTGTAGAAGCAGCTGGAGACATGAACGTGTGTTACATCCTGGATGGGGTTCTGATCCTGTACGGCATCATTCTCACCGTCCTGTACTGCAGGCTGAGGGTAAGACCCATTAAAAACGAACTAAGCTTTCATGCAGGTATCATCGTTTTGTTTAAAAAATTGCAGCTGATTTCGGTTGATTTTTGCTTAAAAATCATATTTTCCCCCTTTCTGATTTGATTTTTCTCAGATGCGTCCATCGAATAAAACATCCGGCAGCCACCCGGAGGTAAAAATCCATCTGTGTGTTTGTGTTGAAGAATTGAGGTGGCATTTTATTTATCTGACTTCTGCGGTAGCTCCTCTTCAGAGCCCAATGGTTTCCTGTAAGCTGACCACCAACCTACATTATTTATTTTCACACTCAGAGTTTCCACCTGTCACTCTGGTGTCAGATCCTGCTTCCTGCTGATGTTTTTGTTTTACAATCTTGAACTTTTCAGATGAAATGAAATAAAAATGCAGCTCAAAGAGGGGGATATAGATATTCAGGACATTTATTTCCAAATCCTCCTGATGATATTTTTGTTTCCGTCCTACAGAAGCAGCCCGCAGGCGGAGGCATTTATGCGGTAAGATTTCTTATTTTAATGCTAAAAGAAACTTTTAAAAAGGCACTTGAGGGAAAAGTGACAGGCTAAAGTGAGAGCAAGTCACTTTTTTGTTTTTGGTTTTAGTTTTTGTTGAATAAAGCAGCAGGCTGTCACTGTTTTACACCCGGACTGGTTGCAGGAAACGTTTGCGTAAAGCTGTTTTTGCATCAGTGAGTTTGCATCAGTGAGTTTTTCAGTGTTTGTGTCCTGCAGGGTCTGTCGTCACCCAGCACCGACACCTACGAGACGATCAAGATGGACAAGAAACCCATCGTGTGACCTGCACGCCGGCCGTCTGTGCAGCGGAAATAAACATATACATATATAAATACAGCTTTGTACTATGGTTGTATGTACTTTTTAAATTACTTTTACTCCTTTTTCCTTTTGTAAAATACTCCTTTTCTATTTTGTTTCTGCACAAAATATTACAACTAATAAATTAATTTAACAGTGTTTGATTCTTTTCTGAGTGTTTCTGTGCTTCCCAGCTGGGTTCAGTCGGAAAAAAAGCAGAAGTTTCAACTTATTTTCTGTTCCCACTTTTTCAAACCTTAAATTAAGTCTTACAATTTTATTCTCCTTGACTAAAGCGACTCTCATCAGAACCTATTTGTGTTTTTTATGTATTACAGTGTTGATCTATTGTTATTTTAGCTCTTTCTTAAACATTTTTCAGTGACCTGAAATGTTTTATTTCCTGTAAGAGCTACCAATCAGTTTTTGGTTGTCATTTATCTCCGTCGATCTAAACTGCTTCACTTTGCCTGTGGTTTGATGACAGATGCACGATTCTGTTTGGGGTATTTTTAAAATCTGAAAACGAGTGGAGAAACTGACTCCGTTTTTAATAAATAAAATATTAATAATTCAATGTTGACAGTTCTGAAGCTCTTCTTGTGATAAAACTTTACTCAGTTTAAAAAAAACTGAGCAAAGTTTCAAGTTGAGAAATTTGACATTTGACCCAAAGACAGTTCATTTAAACTTTAACTTTTTCATTAATTAATTGTAAGTCAACAGGTTGTTGTTTTGTCTACAGAGCGATGCTAAAAGGAGTCACGCCCTTTGAACTTTTAATTTAGATATTTGCAAAAAAAGTGCGATATTTGCGCTCCTGCATGCATGACGGTAATTGTTACATCTTTTACTTGTTGACTTCAATCAACGCTGAGGCAGCAATGTAGTAGAAGTAGGAAATACTGCCACCTGCAGACGAGAGATAGCATCACTTAAACCTAATGTTTTCCTACCCAAAGTAAGACATTTTTAGCTTAACCTCGGAGATTTTCTAGAAAAAGATCTTTGAGTTTGAATTTTTTTAAAATTTGCTTGAAAAAAAAACACAGACATCTGTTAGAAAATTTTCAAGTTGAAAAATTTTGACTCTTCAAATCTGAAATGTTCATGTTTTAGCTAGAAAATTTCTTAGATTAATTTACCAAATTTTGACTCTTGAAATCTGAAATGTCCATGTTTTTTCTAGAAAAAATCTCACATTTTCAGGGGGTTTTTTCTGGCAAATTTTCAACTTTTCAAACTTTACTTTTGAGACTCTGAACATTTCCAAAAGTTGATCATTTTCATGCTTGGAAACTCTTTAAGATTGCTGTTCTTTTTTCTAGAACTTTTCTGGAATTTGTTTCTCACAAATCTCCAACTTTTAAAACTTAGAAGAAGATTTTCACTCTTCCTTTCTTTGTCCATATGGCCGTCATAATTTGCTGTTGCACTTTTCTGCAGCTGTCACATCATCAACAGGAATATTTCTGAGCATTCAGACCGGACATGTAGCTTTGTATGATGTGGTTTCATTCATTCTTTCTCTTGGATTTGCATAGAAACATAAACATGTTTAAAACATAAATAAAAGCACCAGCTGACTGTCAGCCTGCAGGCTCCTCACACCTGATACAATGAAATCACTTTATGATGCATGTGTGCATTAAGCTGTGCAACAAAAGAGTTGCTTAATGCAGCATTTAACAGGATAACCGCAGTGTGTTTGTGGAATATCATGAACATTTCTTAAAGCCGCATGTTTCATTGCAGTTGTTGTTACTACGGAGCGAGTGAATCAACATCACAGTGAGTTTGTATTTATTTAATCTGGGGCAAAACAAAGCGTTACACCTCCGTGTCACGTGCTGCAAAACATCTGTATGAATAAATGAAGACGCCTATTTAATGCATGCAGCCACTGAAGCAACACAAAGCAACTCCAAATCCTGATGCATTCACTGCCCCTGGGAAATTTCACTTAAAGGTCTCCACCGAGATTAAATAACACTAAAATATTGCAGATTCCTGATTGAACATTTTTTTTTATATATTTTAAAAAAAAAAAAATCTAATTTATGTTTTTAAATACACATGAACATGAAACAACATTTAAGAAATTGATCAAATGAGGCATAAAATAATGTATTCCAGTAAGAAATACACACAATTAGTGAGCAAATATCTGTTAATTTTATGTAAAATAACAGTTTGTTCATGTCAGTGACATCACTTTTAATTCACATTTATGCTTTAAATAAAAATGTGAAACATAGAAGCTACATACTTCAAGATTAGAAGATATTATCAGCATCAACTGAAATATTCAATTTGTGCCAATTCGCAAAATATAATTTTGAGACAATTTAGAAAATAATAATAATAATAATTCAATTAATAAACTCAGTTCATTATTCAAAGTAGTTCAAAACGTTTCTATCCAAGAAGAAACTGTAGATGAGATGAAGCTTTGTGCAGTTTTAGCTTTTTCTTTTTTTACTATTTACATATATGTCTTAAAAAATATATAGAGTACACAAATATTTTACTCAAGTAAAAGTAAAAAGTAGCCGTTCAAGTAATTACTCAAGTAAGAGTAAAAACGTATTTGGTAAAAAGTCAAATACTGAGTGATTGATCAAATCATCAATCAATTAATATTTAAAAATTACATCATCAGATGGAGCAAAATATAAAGTTAAATGGAAAATTTAGTATTTTAAGGATGAAAAAGACAATAAGTTATATAAGTAACAAAAAATTAACGTCAGGCAATATATATATATATTTTTCAAAAACTTATGAAACCTTAACAAAAACTCCAGATGTGTGTCTGCATCTGGTGAATTTTTGGTTAAAACATGTTTGTTTTCCATTCAGTGGGTAGAAAATCCAGATATTTCACTCAGGAAAGAATAGAAATACTACATGATAAAGTTACTCAAGTAAAAGTAAAAAGTACAGCGAAGTAAAAATACTCCTAAAAGTAATTTCTTTTTTCCAAAAGGTTATTCAATTAATGGAGTAAATTTAACTAGTAAATGTAACCAACTCTGCATTTAGCATAGTTATGCTAAGCATAGCATATCTATGACTTTAAGAAAGTGTCATATCACCATTCTGATGAATAATTGATAAAATAATCAATAATGAAAATATTTGTTCATTCATAAATAAATGTAGAATTAACCACTCAGCTTTTATTTAGGGAATGTCCTCGTTCTAAGAAACCCTTTAATTTTCACAGACACCTGAACGCGTCATTGTTGTAGGCGTGAACTATCCTCACGGGTGGGCGGTGCTTATCCCGACAGGTGTAGCAGCGGCTCCAACCCGCGCAGGTTGCGGTGCGCCTCTGCGTGACGAGCGGACAGGTGTTTGTTAGACAAATACGCACCGTGTTCCTTTCTGCTATTTGTTTGCGCATAAACAGTTTTTTTTTGCCCGCTGCTGCAGCAATTTGCATTCACCTGTAATGAAGTCAGCGCGGCTCCGAAGGAACGACATCCCCCTCCACTCGTGGACAAATGTGGATGTTTAGACTTAAAAACCCCCGAAGAGGAGCTGAGGACGAGGGAGAACGTCCTGGGCACGTTATGAAAGCTTAACATGATCATTTAAACAGCCAAAAAGGGAAAATAAAAGTTACAGTTCGGGATACAGATGGAGTCGAAGGCTGGACTTCTGCTTCTGCTGCTTCTTCTTATCGGTGAGTTTTCTCAGGAAATCTGATTAAACCGGTTCTGAGCTATGTGGTCCTGTTTTTTTTTTTTTTTTTAAGGTTCAGACTTGATAGGATTTAAATTTAATCTGATTTTAGTGCAGAAACAACTTTTCATATGATTAAAAAAGACGCAGGCTGCAGCCTTTCCAGGAGAAAACAGCGCTGTGGGTGTTAACATCACCCACTCGCTCCGTGGCGTGTAAAACTGTTAAGATAAGAACTCAATTTCATTTAACTTTGTTTTTAATTGTGGCTTCAACGCCTTTTATTCAGATAAAGTTAAGTCTAAATGCTGTTAATGAAGTTTGAAAAGTTCATTCTGAATTAATTTTAGTGTTAAACTTTACATGTTTTAAGGTTTTTAATTTCGATTTGCATGTTTTTTTATTCAGATAAAGTTAAGTCTAAATGCTGCTGGTGAGGCTTCAAATCTCCATTTTAAGAAATTGTAAAGTTAAACTTGCATGTTTTCAGTTACTTTGTTTTAGAATAGCATCTATTTTTGTTAGAGAAACAAACTCTCAGCCTGTTGGACAACTATTGCAGCTCGTAAAATGCTGCTGCTACTGAAAGGCTTTTTGTTCCTGTTTGGGAGGTTCGTTTGTTCCCTCCTAACTTATTAAAGTCTGTCTTGCATCTGACGTCTCCCTGCCAACTTTTTATGATAGAAGAGAAAGAAAGTGTTGGAAAAAAGCTTTATGCTTGCATTGTCTGAGACAGTTCCCTGCGTGTTTTGAGCTTTTATTATAGTTATTATGTTAATCTTCAGCTCTTTCCAGGTGGTGACGTTTGTTGTGAGTTGTTCTTGTTCAGGAAATTGTGCATATTCTTTATTTTTGTGGTGAGAACGTAAGAAATCCCGCATTTGTTCAGGTGTGGCTGCACAGAGATCATAATTACCTCAGGGTGGAAAAACATCTTGGAGATATTTTAGAGCGAAGTTTGGATTTGCTCTTTTTCTTTCTCTCCAGTTCTCTTAAATTTTTTTTATTTTACTATAATATGCATATATACTGCTCAAAAAAATAAAGGGAACACTTTAACTGTTAAACACCTGTTTAAGTGTTCCCTTTATTTTTTTGAGCAGTGTATATCGTCTGCATTATAAATAGTCAAGAGTATTTCTGAATTTTTAAGCAAATTTTGATATTTCTTAATTGGGATTTGCATGTTGTTTTTTTTATCCTTTCGCTCAGAATTTGAACATGATAATAAATAAAACAGGAATTTAGCTTAAAACCTTAAACAATAAGTTTTCAAACTGTGAAGTAGAATTCAAATAATTATATTTTTAATGCAAAATACATAAAAAATAATGCAAATGTTTCAGAAAAAGTGTATTTTTACTGCACCATTTCAGAACAATTATCTCAATGCACTTAAAAAATAAGTCCAATTAATTTAGAGCCGATCTAAATCAGTCCAGACTGTCCAGTCCAACCCAAATGATAAAATATCGCCTTTTCATTCAAAGAATTATTTAATGTGAATGCCTGTTGCATTAAGTTATTCTCTTCTACTGAGCAAGCATGTGGTGAAAGGGGAGAGAAACAACTAACATTAAACAGGCAGAAACCTCCAGGAGCAGCTGGGCTAAATATGAGCGGCCATGTTTTTGTTTTTTTTAGCTGGTTGAGAGTTCAGAGGGCAGCAAAGACAAAATCATGAATAAATGGAGCTCCAACTTAAAAAAACATGCTAATTGGTCCCAAGTAATTAAATGAAGTTAATCAAATTTACTTTATTTATTTTTGTTTAACTAGGCAACTTATTAAACTTAATAAAATTAATAAATTAACTTGGATAAAGTAAATTTTATTACTTGTAACCACTTAATGCAGTATATTTAAGTTGGATCATCTGTTCCCTTTTTTCAGTGAATGTAAAGATGAACCAGAGAAATGTCAGAAATAACCTAAAATGTAGAAAATGAACACCGGTTAGAATTAGGGGGATATATTTAATTTTGTGGGACCAAAAAGGTGAAAACCAAGCAGCAGACTGTTGGAGAAACATTTTTCTTTTTCTTCTCAGCGCTCGCTGCTGAAATGTCCTAACGTTGCACCGAGTGGGTGGCGTCGAAGAATGCAAACGTCCTCTTGCTGACAGTTCCCACCCTGACATGAAGTAAAATCAACAGGGAGGTTAAAATGTGTTTGTCAGTGTTGAGATGTAGCAGCTGATTGTGTGCAGGTTGGTGGGATTTTTCTGCAGACCTGTGTTGTGTTTTCATTTGTATTCTAGTAGATTATGTAGTTTCAACACCAGGATATTTATCATCTGGCTTAATCTGCTGTTTTTCCTGATACTTCATGTCCTGAAGAGCTTATAAATGCAGAAATGTTGGTGTTACAGTTCAGTAAGCTCATGCTTCCAATGGAGATCTTTAGTAGGACGTTTTGACTTCTGTTTGGTGGTGACTGAGCCGTGGTGCTTCAAAATCCCAACGATCAGCCCTTAAATTTTGCACCAGTTCTGGAGGATCTGAAATATCTGAGACTGTTTCCCTAAAACAGACTTTAAAACACAGAATAACGATCACTCTGAATGTTTTGTTGAAAAATCAACCCTTGTTAGCAGGATGATGGATTTTGCCTTAGAGTTCACATCGATGCTGAAAGAATCAGTACTCTACATTTTGTTGAACTTGGTCGTTCCGGCTTTGTTACTCCCACTTCATTCCTACGGCATTTTTTTCCTTCAACTTAAAGGTGACCTATTAAGCTTCATTGAACAGGTCGGAATAGGTCTATGGGCTGCACAAACCCTGTTCATTACACTTTACACAAAACCATTCTTAGATAATGAGAATGTTTACATTCATACTTGATAATGTCTGCAAACAGATGCACAATTATACAACCGTACATCTTTGAAAAGCACAAGTGGAGCCTCCTAATCAACCAATAAAAATGCAGCTAGTGGTTTCAGGATGGTAAGCAAATAACAAACTTGTCTTTTCCAGCATCCATTGTACAGCACATACAACAGTAAAACCAGCTGACCAAAAGTGCTGGAGCTCTTCTGAGTCTCTAGGAAACGGCGTAGTGCCCGTAGGATGTGACTTAACAATCGGGAGGTTTTTGAAACGGCTGATTTTCCAGACACCCAAAAACATCTGGATGTTTTTTTCAAGCACTTGGGATGTTTTTGGAAGCAGCAAAACCCCCAAATGGAAGTACAAAAACACAAAACTCACTTCCAAGAAACTTTTCAACAAGAAATAAGTCTTGCTTTAACATCAATAATTTCTGAATATTGATAAAAAAGTACCAGGTATAAATGAAATAATCTGTCAGCAGAACCAGTGTTTTTTATAGTCAATATTAAGGAGTTATTGACTTAAAACAAGCTTCTATAGTCTTGCTGAAAAGTTACTGGTAAGTCAGTTTTGTTTTATTTAAAGTGTACTAAGATATTTGCACTAGAAGCTAGATAGAAATCATTGAATGAATGTACTTAAATTAAAATTTCCTCAATATTTTTGTGCAAAAATAACTTCCTGCTATAAAAACTGAATGTATATGAAGGTGTTTATACATTTTTCATCTGATAAAATGTTAAATTCAGTAAATAGAATAACATTTATTTTTCATAAGAGCTTTTTTTTTGTTGAATGGCTTAAATGTGTCATCATCATAACCCCAAAGCTTCTTTAGTTTTCCGGCTTTGATAAAAATGACTAAAGAAAACACACTCAGCTGTTTTGTGAGGAGATATTGCAAGACAAAAACAAAAGGGATTTTGTTATTTTGTCCACTTACTTCAATGCACAGACAAGTGCTGTTAATAAAACACAGTTTTCTACTCAGATCAGTGTAAACCCTTTCCAGTGCATCAAACCGTGAGTTAAGTTTCACCTGCAGCTTGAAGCTGTCTCAGCTCCGACGCCTGCTTGTAAAGTCTTGGAAGTCCACATAATTCAGACGTGGGGCCATGCAAGTTGTCTGAAGGTGCGACACAACAGAATGCGGCTCGGGCGCATTCCTTCTTCTAAACCTGAGTCAGAGGTCATTGTGCAACCTGCGTCTTCCTGTTTTCATGACTAATTCTGCTGCTGCTTTTTGTTTCCCTCCTCTGTGTGGGCTAAAGCCACGGACAGAGGCGAGGGCTGAGAGTATCGCTCCATTGAGAAGAAAAAATACTGTTATCAGGCTCTTGGTTTCAACAGGTGCGATAATCTCAGGTGTGATGGACTTACTGTCACTGAGGGAACTGGGAAAGCTTGAAGGGCAGCTTTGTGAAGTCGTGTTTGTCTAGAGTGTGTGAACAGTGGTTAACTCTTTCTCTCTGTTTGCTGTTTATCTTTTTCACCTCATCTTTGGCTTCCTCTAAAACCTCGTTTAATCTCACTCTGTCCATCCAAGGTCCTGCACTGCAAAAACACAAAATCTAACCAGGTAATTTAGTCTAGTTTAGAGGTGGGTAAACCTGTACTCAAGTAAGAGTAGCACTACTTTAACATACATTTACTCAAGTAAAAGTAAAAAGTAGCCGTCCAAGAAATTACTCAAGTAAGAGTTGAAAAGTATTTGGTAAAACGTTTACTCAAGTAATGAGTAACTGATCAAATTATCAATCAATTAATATTTAGAAATCACATCATCAGATGAAACAAAATATAAAGTTAAGAGGAAATTTTGGTATTTTAAGGATATAATTAATATAAATAACAAAAAAATAACAAAATCAAAAGAAAATGTTTCCAAATCAGTTTCTTTCAATAAAAAACTTATGAAACTTTAACAGTGTGTTTGTGTCGGATGGATTTTTGGTTAAAACATGTTTGTTTTTCATTCAGTGGGTAGAAAATCCAGAAATTAACTCAAGTAAGAGTAGAAGTACAATGTAGCAAAAATACTCCTAAAAGTAATTTATTTCAATAAGTTACTCAAGTAAATGTAATTGAGTAAATGTAACTAATTACAACTCAACTCTGTTTTCTAGTGAAAATATGTTGGTACACTTAAAATAAGACAAAAACTGACTTATAAGTAAGTTTTCAGCAAGATATAGGAGCTTGTTTAACATCATTAATTTCTTAATATTGATAAAAATGTAGTTTAGTTTCACTGGCAGATTATTTCACTTATAACTTGACATTTATCTCATATTATTAGTGAAATAATTTGCTAATATAACTAGAACTTTTTCATCAATGTTAAGGAATTACTGACATAAAACAAGCTGCTATATCCTGTTGAAAACTTACTTATAAGTCAGTTTTTATCTTATTTAGAGTGTACTAACATATTTGCACTAGAAACTTGAAATATTTTGTGTTTTTGCAGTGTAGATTGACGTTTCCTCTCCCTGTGGGACATCTGGGCGGCTGCGTCCTTGCAGGATCCGTGGGATTTTGTGCCCAATATTGGCAGCTTTGTAATCATTTATCGGGTTCGTGAATCAGTAACCAGAGAAGAAATAAACGTGTTCGTCCTAGAAATCAAAGTTCATTTGTTTGGTGTTTCCGGTCTGAGTTTTTGATTCACTTCTCTCACGGTGAAATGCTGCCTTTAGCTGATAAAAGCCACTAATGAGCCCAGGGCCGAGTTTCTGTCCGTTTTTAAAAAACTAGAAAGAAGAAATAAAGTTGCAACTTGCCTGAAAATGTCACCAGAGCTTCCAGTTTGGGTTGAAATAGTAAAAATATATACAATCAAGTTCAATGATTGTTTAAAACTTTGTGTTTTAGATATTGGGTTCAATATTTGATCTGTTTGTGCAGCTTTACTGGAAATGCAGAGTTAAAAAAGGAATTGAGATAAATCAATTTGAGTATGTAACAAATTCAATTATGTAAAGAATGCTGTTACTTCATTTTTGGCAATAGAATGTTTATTTTCTTATTTAAAAATAAGAATTGTTTGTTTGTCAATATATTTCTAATATTGCATGATATTATAATAATTATTATTATAATAAAGACTTGAAGTGCAAAATGTGCCAAGTTTTTATATGATTAATTATCAGAATAATCAATTAAAGTAATTGTTAGTTGCAGCCTGGTTTACAACATGTCACAATAAAACGTTTCCGACAAATAAGAGCAGAAATGTTATTCAAAATGAGTAAAACTGCACAAATACCAGCAAGGATGTAAAGATTATTTACGTTTTTGGGAGCAGTGGTTGTTGTTGGGTGTTAAGAGCTGCTGGAAGGGGAAGGATCTCTGTAAATGCTCCGCTGTGCGCCTGGGATGCAGCTGATGGAGCTCTCCAGTTCAGCAGCAGTTCTGTTTTAAAGCCAGAAGAGACCATATTTGGACATCAGGAAAGGTCTTCAAACTTTTTATTTAATTATAAACATTAAGCCACTTATGAGTAATAATTGAGAAAAACATTCATTGGTGCAAAACATCCTGAGGCTGTGTGCCAAGATCGTTTAGATCCTGAGAATCGACCTCACTTCCTGTTTGACAGATTTGCAGACGGTTTAAACGGGAAGCAATCCGTCTGATGAAGATTGGTCCAAAGATTAATATGTCAAATATGGGAACAATTGTGTAACACGTGATTGAAAGGTTAAAAAATTGTTTTCCTAAAGTGAAAATTTACCAAATTCTGAACAAAGTCACCAAAAAAGCCAAACTCTGCAATATAAAAATAATGTTTTTACATAATCGCTGTAACAAGCCCTGCAGAGATAAAACTACAGCAGTCACTTATGAGTGAGGAAATCAGGATTAGTAGTAAACCTTCTGCAGTATTGTTCGCTTTGAAGCAGGAAAACCT
This sequence comes from Xiphophorus hellerii, assembly GCF_003331165.1. Lineage (NCBI taxonomy): Eukaryota > Metazoa > Chordata > Actinopteri > Cyprinodontiformes > Poeciliidae > Xiphophorus > Xiphophorus hellerii. The sequence continues at coordinate 24,816,647 of NC_045677.1, forward strand.
TAATACGTCTTAAAATAAAAGACTTAACTTCATTTGAAGAGCCATTCTTTAGTCTCGGTGCACATGCAGACCTTCCCTTCCTTTCTTGTAGGAACCTGCGTGTTTCCTCCATGATGCTGAGGTCAAGCAGGTTGGGCGAACCTTTAGCCGTAGCCTTTGGGAGTGTTGTAAACAAATCTGTTGAGGCTGTGCATCACTTCCTTTGTGAAGCACTGAAGGAGAAAGTGACTCTCTTAACAGATCAAGTTTTCTTTCTTTTATAGTAGACGTTGCATTTCTTTGATTTGCGTTGATATAAAGTGAAAAACTCAGTGATGAAGTACATTTGATGTTATTCAATTCATTGATCGTTCCTTATTTCTATTTGTGCAGAAGTTTTGGGGAATGCCTGTAAAGCTTTTACTTTTATTTTGCAAAAAGAGACAATAGATTTATAAGCAGAAAATGCTACACAGATCCAACAAATTCATCGTTCTTCAATTTAAATTTAATGCCATTTCATGACTTGGACTATTATCTTCTGCAAGTTATATTTAAAATACAAAACATAATTTTATCAGTTTGCAAAAAAAAGATTTATTAAGAGAGATAGCATTTATAATCGGAGAGGAACAGATACTTTTTAGAAATCAAAAATTTAGAAGTAAACAAAAACAAATATGTCAATTTCTACTCTTAAGAAAATAATGAAATATAATATTCTATCAAGGTATAATGAGTCATTAGAGTGCTGTATCATTACAAAGATAATATATACTTTTTCTTAATGTTATCTTTATACATACACATTGCCTGTTTTTTGTTTAAAGCTATATCTTTTTATTTTTGGTTAGTTGTTTAGGGTATTGTGAAATGATTTTTGAAAGAATGGCTACTTTTTTCTCTTCAAACTTTTGTTCATGTCGTCATGTGACATATTCATTTTAACCTGTAAATGAATGAAATAAGGAGATATTATTCAAAAAACATTAAATTTCCATTGTTCTGCAAGTGCAGCTTCTTTTCCCTTTAAAATAAGTTACATTTTCTGAATTTTGCTACACCTGGTTTTATCGTTCGGTTTGTCTAGATGTCCTAGTTCAAGCATTCTTCCTATCAACACGTAACGCCTTTGTCTCTGATTGATGACCTTTTTCTGTTTTCTCTTCAGCAGAATGCGTTCAAGGGGCCTTCGTGGAGCCTCTGCAGCCCAACACCGACCTCAAGGGCTTCACTGACTCCCAGACCAGACTCCCCTGCTGGTACCAGCTGGAGGAGGACCAGAGGATGGTGCAGGTCTCCTGGGAAAAGGTGTTCCCAAATGGGACCAGCAAGCAAATCATCACGGCCCACTTCACTGAAGGGATTAAAGGTATATCACCATTACTAGCATCCCTAATATTTCCAAAGACATAAATGTAGCAAAAGCATTTCTGCAGAGATGGGCAGAGACTCAGGAGTAGCACTCCTGAAAATATGCCATTCATTTAATGCATCCATCCATTTTGAACCCAGGACCTTCTTGCTGCAAGGCAACAGTGCTACCAATTATGTCCAGCCCCTCATTTAATGCATATATGTAAACATTTTTTTAAAATTAAAAATGTAAAAAAAATATTGCAACATTTCTTTTTTTGCCTGCCCAACAATGAACTTTAAGCCCAATATTTTGACGAAACGAAGTCTAATTTCTGTAGAAGAGAAATCTGCAAATGATTGCAAATCTGAAACATAAAAATGGACAAAAAACTCCAGGATTTTGTTCTTATTGTTGTGTAAAAATGAATTTTTGATATAAGGTGAAAAGTTCACTTAATCTTTGTGTATGTTCATTAATTAAACTTAAACAGACAACTCAAAATAAACTCTTTGCTTTTTTTAAGAGTAAAACTCTTTCACTAACAGTGTAAAATAAGATTCGCTTTGTCCTGTAAAGGCTGAAGTTACTCAGTTTGACCTGTTTTTATTAATTTTTTTTCCTCCAGCGCTTGAGAGCTCTGACCGGATGAGGTTTGAGACCTTCAACCCGATTTCTGAGAGCTCAGCTCTGCTCATCCAAGTCACAAAGGTGTCAGACGCCGGCGTCTACCGGTGCCACATCGCCACCCACCCTCAGGGAAGCTTCGACAGGACCATCAAGCTCACCGTGTGGAGTAAGTTTCACACCCTGCATTTTTCTGATCCATCTTGCAAATCATGTTTGGGTTGTTTGATAAAACCATAAAGAGAAGAGCCGCCAACGAGGGCGGCTCGATAATCTCACAATCAGGGCCATAAATTACTAGAAGCATTTATTTTTATTTTGATATAATTCGTTGCTACAGTGTGTGGAAAAGTCTGAAATGATTGCAAAATGTTGTCTGAGAAAAGACCAGCTGTGAAAAATATCTGCGATCTCATCTAATTTCCAAGAAAGATGTGTTGGATGGTTTATAATAACATCTTTGATTCATAAATGTATTTATTGGTGAAGTGCTGAATTTATCCCCAAAAAAGAAAAAAAATCTGAAATGTGTGGCATGCATTTGGATGCAGCCCCCTCAGGGGTTGGGAAGGGAGCTGGTGTCAATCTCCAGCTAACGTTTTAGGCGAGAGGTGGGGTCACCCTGGACAGGTTGTCAGTCTGTCGCAGGGCAACACGGAGACAGAGAGGACATGCACACACACTCACACACACCTAGGGAGAATTTAGAGAGACCAATTAACCTGACAGTCATGTTTTTGGACTGTGGGAGGAAGCCGGAGAACCCGGAGAGAACTCACGCATGGAGAACATGCAAACTCTGTGCAGAAAGACCCCAGGCCGGGAATCGAACCCAGGACCTTCTTGCTTCAAGGCAACAGTGCTACCAACTGCGCCACTGTGCAGCCCTCAGCGCAACTTCTATATGTTTTTTTCCCTCTTTGTAACGCATTTTCTGTGTGACTTGTAGTCTAAAAATTACGGTACCTTTATGTCTTAATGGACCTAAAGACGGGAATTCAGTTAATATCCATTATTGTTTGCAGAATATTTCAAACTTCTGCAAACAATAATTGATAAATCGATCTTGTTCTTCATTCAGTAAAATTACTCACAGTGTGCAGAGAATCCAGAAATTTCATACAAGCAAGATTAGCAATACTTGATGATAAAATTACTCAAGTAAAAATACTCCTAAAAGGACATTTCTTCCAAAAATTACTTAAGTAAATGTAACTAGTTAGTACCCAACTCTGTCTTTGACCTTCACACATCAACTGGATTTATAATGGGACGAAGTTACACACAGATGGACTCAATTTACTAACTAGGAGACTTCTTCTGGATGTTATTTAGGGGTTTCAGAGTAAAGGGGAGTAAATACACTTCTATGTTTTTATTTTAACTTATTGTAACATGAAACAATAGGAAACAAATGAAAGGAAAACCTTTTGCCAGGTGAAATTCTGCAGTAAACATGGAGGACAGTTTTTAAAACAGCGGTGGGATTCTGGTGTAATCAGTCTTTTTCAAATATTTCACATAAAATTCAACCTCTGCACCCTTTACCGAAATATTTCTACTGAAGAAACTTGAAAAAATAACAACATTTGAGGAAAAATAATCATGGCAAACTGGTTTTCTTTGGCAAGTCTTTGCCATTGTGCACCAGTGTTTTCTTTAGATAAACTCATTTACGAATGGAGTGGATCACATGAGGTAACATTTGAATGATCACAGCAGCTGTGGGAACGCGATGCTATCACTTCTGCTGCCAGGCATCGTCGTCAGCGATGCTCCGAGCTTAACGGCGTGTTTTGGCATGTCTCGGATCACAAATCCACACAGGCGAGTAACTGACAACCTCAAGTCCTGAGCGTCCTGAAAGAATTTGCATGTAAAACGTCCGACAAAGACGTTACAACAACCTGGAACTGAACCAACCTGCTCAAGCAGACCATAGAATATAAACACCATCCATGTTGAGCACTTTAAATTATGCTAATATATGAATTTAAATGTTTTTTTCTTTCTGCAATCAAGCCTTTGATCTATACCAGGGGCATCAAACTCGGTTTCATTTTGGGCCTTATCAAAAATCTGAATTTTCTTAAAGGGCCGGTTACGCCAGAATGTATTTATAAAACCAATTAAACTGTTAAAATATTAATAAATAGCTGTCCCTCCAGGATTTTATGATTGTTTTTTTTTTGTAATCAAGTCACATATTTTGTGATGCTAATTTATAATTAGGAAGGGAGGAATTTTTTACAATATTTGTGCTAACGCAGTGGTTCCCAAAGATTTTCTGGGCCCCCCTATGGATTACAATAAAAGCCCCCCTAAAAAGAAAACAGAATTAACTGGGAACACGCATCGTTCAACCAGACATAACCTAAACACATATTTTGTTTTCAAACTCCACTGAAGTTTATTTCACACTTCAGGTTGCAATAAAACAAACTACAAACCATCTTTACAGTGAAACACTTTTGTGTAACTGTTTTTTCTTCTCCATTCATCCGTACCGCTTCCCACGCCTCCCCGCAATGGCACTGCACCCCCCTAAGGGGCGCGCCCCACACTTTGGGAACCACTGTGCTAATGCATGATGTTAAATGTGACTTATTACCTACCGACTGAGGCAGCAGTCAATTAAACTCAATATTTTTGACCAATTTGAGAAAAAAATTGCAGTAAAGTCAGAAAAAGTGTGGGGTCTATTGATTTTGTGTGAATTTTGAGGATTTGTGAGGGACGTATTGGTGTAATGTGGAGTCTTGATGGCCACATAAAAAGCCACGGCGGACCAGATTTGGCCCCCGGGCCTTGAGTTTGACACATGTGATCTATCTGCTGGCTGCAGGTTCATTTTGCAGATGTGATGTCGTTTATTTTGGGTTTTAAGAGATTAAACTATAACAGCTTTGTTGCTATTGCTTTTAAAAAAAATAATAATCCAAAGGCATGTGCAGAGATTGATCAGATATGGGATGATCATGACTTTCCTGTGAGTCACAGCTAGTTGGATACAAAATAAAAAGAAAAGTGTTTACGTGTAAATACATCTGGTTAAGCTGCAAAATCCTGCTCAGAGTTCATTCTGATGAGCCAAGTTAAGCTTTTTTCAAACTACTGAAATGAGATGAAACTCAATCCTAAACCTCACAGAAACTTTTGTAATTAAATCCTGGTGTGACTCGGTCCGATTACAAGTCTGTTTCACCTAAAAATCTGTGTGAAATGTAAATAAAAACCAGAGTGGCTCATCAACTATTTTTATTTACAGTAAAAGCTCAAGATATTTCCTTTACCGTCTCTCTTCATGTTTAAACACCTTAAAAGGATGTTTGTCCCCATTCTTATAACTTGTGGATATTAAAAGTGTGTTTATGACCTAAAAAAGGAGAATCATTTCAAATTGACTTGACAAACACTTTGCGCAACAAAACTACTAGTTAGTGTGAACGTTCTCATTTTAAAATACATTTAACATTCAGTTTTCTCTGGTAAGAGACCGACAACATTTTGACTGAGAAACATTTCAGTCGTAGTAGATTTGGACGTTTTAGACTCAAAGCAAAGCATTTAATGTTTTAGTGATTGAAACATTAAATCCATTTTTTACAGAATCTGTCTAGCAGACAACTGAAGGGTTTGTATCAAAACTGGCTGATATGTGGTGTTTGTTATTTTATTCACTTTAAGTAAAACTTAAAGTGAATAAAATCTCATGAGTTTTATCTCATTAGAGGTAACCCCACAGCATGACGCTGACTCCACCATGCCTCACTGAAGTATCTGGGTTCTTTTGGTGATGTGACGTGTTGGGTTTTTATTTTGTATAGGTGAATAATAATAATAATAATAATAATAATAATAATGATGAAAAAATAATGATAATGAAAAATAGATAAAAATTAATATAATAATAAAGAAAATAAAAATAACAATAAAACTACTTAAAATAATAACAACAATAGTGAAAATTACTTAGACAAATAAAAATAATAAAATAATTACAATAATTCTGAAACCAAATAATAAAAAATGGTAAGGAAAATAAAGAAATGGTAATAAAAAGAAAATAAAGAGATATGTAAAGTAGTTAAAACTCCAATAAAAAAACTCCATTAATATCATATTTCTGTTTCCACTGCAGACATTTGACTTTGATAAAGTAGGGCAGGTGCAGGTGTGCTATTGCAAACTGGGTATTGTTTTCTAAAGCTGAACTTCCTTTAGGTGGACAGCAGCCATTGTGTCTGCACTGAAAACGATCTATGGGGCTAAAATGTGAACAGTAACCTCCTTATGTTAGTTGAAAAGCCAGGAATACCATTTGTGTGCATCATCTGTGGACAATCCCTAAATTAAAACAAAAAGTATTTCTGGTCAGTGTCGCCCTGCAGTATCACTTAAAGCTTAGAAAACAAACATGAGCTTAAAAATACTAACCAACAAATATCTCCCCGTTCTCCTTAGTGCTACCCATCTCCTCTGTGGAACCGGAGAACCTGGTGGAAGGCCAGGCGTTCGGCCTTGTCTCCACCTGTCGCGCCGTGGGCTACCCCAAACCCGGGCTGTCCTGGGACACGGAGCTGCCCGGCCACTCCAAGAACCACACCGGGGAAGACGGGAAAGCGTTCATCCAGTACTGGCTCCACCCGCTGCGCAGCATGAACGGCAAGAAGCTGGACTGCTTGGTGTGGCATCCCAGCTTGAAGGAACCCCGCAGGATCGCTGACCGCCTGGTGGTCCAGTGTGAGTACAGAACAGATGAACCAGTTAGGACCAGTTAGGACTTCCATGCTGTTGTTGTTCAGTGTTAAGAGTCTGTTGTTGGGGAGAACTGGCTACAAAGTCAAATCATGACATGAAGTGACATAAATCACTTAAAGGGGGTGAAAAATTCACATTTTGTATATTTTTATAGTTTAATTTGGGTTTCTACTGCTTCTAAAGAAACGGCAAAGTGCTTAAAAAAACAACAAGATGTTCTTTGGCAATAATTTTTTTGGTGTCTGGAAAATTAGATATTTTAAAACCTCCCAATTGTTAAGTCAATCAGTGGGCATTGATTGTGACTTAACAATCTTATATTATAAATACATTGAAAAAATGCAAAAAAAAAAAAAAAAAACTAAATCCTTTTTCTATAATACAATAAACATTTTATTCCCTAAAATGCAATAACAACATTCTTTTAGTGAATAATTGACCGTTTGTAACAAAGGATGCATCTGCAGTGAAAAAACACCTTCAGTATTGTGAAAATCTCTTCTGCTTGACTTATCAATACAGTGCAGAGCTGATCAGTTGATTTTATTTTTTTAAATTAATCGATAAATAATTGGATAAAAGTTGCACAATAGGAGAAGTTAAAACCAGGCCGTTTGAGGAGTTCTGATGTATGTCAAGTATGTAAATTTTTTTGTACAGTTTTGGCTTAATTGTTGCTTTCAGTATATTGTTTTCTAGAAATTGGTATATTTAGAATCTGTAAGCTATTAATAAATTACTAAATTAATCACAATTAATCCGATTAATTGTTTCAACCCTTATTCTTGTTAGACTTGAGATCGAGGTCCCATCTTTCTCTTGCAGGGTTGTGACCATCGCGTGCTTCAGTGTGTAGCTTTACCTGCTGTTGACTCTCAAAACAAAACTTTGTTGGCATTTAGATTAACTAGAGTTCACAGCCGGATTCCTAGAAGGAATTTTTTATTGCTATTAGCAGATATGCCCAAACTTTTTCTGTTGTTACAGCAAAGTGAGACGAAACGGGAAGATTTGTTCCACTTCTACTTTTTATAGGTCTATGTTTGAGTAAAACGAACATTGTTCCTTTATTCTCTGAAACTTCAAGCAAAAGTTTTGCATTTGTTTGCAGAAAATGAGAAATGGAAAAGATGCAGAGCTTTCAGACCTCAAATAATGCAACGAAAACGAGTTAATATTCACTTAGAAACATCAACACTAATGTTTTAACTCAGGAAGAGTTCAGAAATCAATATTTGGTGGAATAACAATGAGGTTTTCAATGTGGTTCAGTGCAGTTTTCTAGAGCTGTAGTTCCTGAACTGAATCCTCTCTGTTGAACCCTCAGGAATGATCAAGTCCTGAGCATCAACGGCTTACAGAGGCTTCAGCCTTCACACTGACTGCTTTAAAGTACTAATCTGGCTGCAGCCGCTATCAAAGTGGGTGTTTTCTTCCTTTAGCGAAACCCTCGCAACCTAAGGGTGGAAAATCAGTCTTAAATAACTCAGCGCCTGTTCAAACTTTTCTCTGGGCTCTGAGCCAGCTTTGTTAAGATCTTCCTGTTCTGAAAAAAGATCACCCTCTGTCCTGGAATCGTATTTATTCAGCCTCGGTTGTCTTTCTGTGGAAGTGAAGACTAAACGTTAGTCCATAATGACAGATCAGATCATGACCAGGGAAAATGTGGACATACTCCGACCTCTTCTCTTTTTTTTGTGTAGCCAGGCTAACTTTTTTACCATCTTTGTGTCATAGTAACTCTGGTTTTTGGGTTTGATGCGATTGACGACTTTAAAGGTGTGGACTTGACTCATGAACTCGATGTCTTTGGAGTTTCCCACTCTGGTTCACCAGAAATTAGCATGAACTGGTAAAATATATAAAAACAAGCATCCAGTTTTCCTGGATTTCTATCTGAACAAAGATTTTCCAGACTGGCAAACTGCATTGCAGATTGGATGAAATATCCTTAGTTTGAAGCAATCTAAGCAAAATTTGAGTAATCTTATTGTGATTTCCCTCCCCGATGCCTAAGATTTGATCTTCACTTGGGATTTAACAGCAAGATTCTGTTCATAAACGACACAATATTGTAACGTTGCATGACTGAATGTTTAAAAATGTTGCAGAACAGATCTTCCCATTTTCTCACTTTGTTGCAGCAGCAGGAAAAGCTTGGTCATAACAGGTAGTCATCATAAAAACTTCCTTCAAGGGATCTATTTTAAGAGTTAGCTGCAGGTAAAGCTGCAATGGTGGCTTAAGAAAGAAGGATGAGATGCAGTTCTCCAGTCTAATCGGAATCAGTAAATAGAAGGGAATTCAAATGAAGAGATGAAAATAAAATATTTGACTATGAAATGTTAAAACTGGTTGCAAATGATTATTTTTCTTATTTAAACCATTCTCTGACATAAAGTAAAAATTAAATATATACCAGAAAGACACACAAACAACAAGGATATCTTAGCGCTGTCAAACACTCCTCAGTGTGGCGCTGCTCTCTCTCTCTCACCCCTTTACTCTCTGGTTCGCTGTAGCTAGCACAGCATGTTGTGAATGCTAAGCTAACCAATAAACGGTTTTTCTGTAACGATAAGTTGTTTCTCTGCGATTAACACATTTAGCAGTAAGTACATGAGATTGATTGACGACACTAAGACCCGCCTCCTGGCTCTGATTGGTTATTTTTGTGCATTTCTTTAGTCGTCAATAGCAGCTCAGGGAGGAGGTGGAGTAGATTGATCTTTTCACAGATTATCTGTCTCATATTACGCTGTCTTGACATGGTGACAGTTTTAACAAATACGTAAAAAACAGATTTTTAAAAAATAAACGTTACACACTGCCCCTTTAAAAGTTCTCCCCTCCTGAAGGTTCACAAAATGTTGCTTCCCCCCCCCCTATAATTCCTTACTTTTGTTTTCTTTTAATTGATTTTACTTCAACAACTGTCTCAGTTTCATTTCACTCACTTGCACAGAAGTTGTAGTTTAATTTTTTAAAACTACAATGCTTGCTTCTTTGTTTCAGACCCCCCAGATCCCATCATCTCCAGTTCTCCCAGTAACTGGCAGGTTGGTTTGCAGAAAGCCGAGCTGGTGTGCGAAGGCAGGGGAAACCCAACACCCCAGAACATCATCTGGACTCGGTACCATCATCATATCACACAAACCTACATTTTACCTCTGCCAATTACATGTTAATTTAGCACACTGCAGTGCTAAATTGCTCTTTACGTGCTACTGGAATGTGACTGAAAACAATTATATGTTACACACTGGTACAAAACAAAGCGGTGGCACTCAAGTTTAAAGTGGGATGACTATTTCTGCTCGATTCGCTGCGGAAATCAAAAGCCATGGTGTCGAGTTGCGAAACGTGAAGTGAGACTTTCTGGGGCAAGAGACGTTTTCACACGAGGGATGGAACCAGCGACGAGTGGAAGAGCAGGAGACGCAAACTAAGCACTTAATCACAGAGCGATGCTTTAAATATCACTCTAATGTCTGGTGAAAACACAGGGTCTGTGCTTTAATTAGAGACACCGTACCAGCCATTACATCTCTGCATGTGCACAGTCGAATGCAGGGTGGAAAATCTTTAAACAGGAGACGATCTTTAGATATTAAAAAAGAATGACATAATCGGATTCAAACGTCCCAACTTGCCCATCAGTAATCAGATCTAAAAATATGATCAGTCTTCTTACATAACCAGTGCAGAGAAAGGTCTGCCAAACTCCACCTTTAAGATTTAATCCGATCTGTTTCAAGAAGAAAATATGCAGTTGTTTATGAGGAAGTTGGTCTAAAATGAGAGGATAATGCACATCCTGCTTTCTATTTAAAATGAGTACATTTATCCGAAAAGGTACAATTTTTGTGCATTACTCACTGCAGTAATTTTTATAGGTAAGTAACTAATTTTTTTTTATCTTAGGCTTCATTTTGTGGAGCAGATTTTACAAGCTTGAGAAACCTTATCTTTGGAAAAACCCATCGCACTTCAGAAATTAGAAAGTGAAAATGTTCCAGTTAAGATCTGAGTGATTTAAGATTTGACATTTGCAGATGTTGCAATGTTGTTTACATAAGAATTGGGATTATATCCCACGTACGTTTCTCTACATTGATGTTGTTTTTGTGTTTTTATCCTGCAACTTAAAGTTGAAAATTTTGACACTCATTAATCACACATTTTTCTAAATGATGGAGAAAATAATGTAACAAATCGATTTTGCTTTTAATTTCCTAGATACACAATATCCCTGTTTCAGGAGCAGAAACTTGTTTATTTACAAATTTAAAAAAGTAAAAAAAAAAAAGTGGAACTTACATTTGTAATTTACTTAATTTGCTCAATTTAATATGAAACACATAAAAGCATATAAAACCTGGAAATATTTAAGACTTTTTAAGACTAAGAAATGAAATTTATGAATTCAATAATTTTGTAACCTTGCAGAAATCCTGATATTTCAACATAAACAAAGCGTTTATAAATTAGCTTCTATATGCTGCTCCAACAGAGTTGGATAGCTAAAAATACTCACTGTTGTTGCTACAACTCATCCCCTAAAACACACAAAGCTTTTAAATGCCCTTTACATATATTTGACTCAACACATACAGCTTCACTCTCTAATAAATTCATTTCTTTCCTTCTTCTGATGATTTTTTTTCATGCTGTGCTGTTAGCTGAAGTGCTAAGCTAACGCTACTCTCTGTTTTCAGTTAACTGTGAGAACAAAATATACAAAAAAAGTTGTTCTCCTGCTTCATACACTTAACCATTTTCTTTTACATGCCAGTTAGTGAACATAAACAGACACAGAGCTGCAGCAGCCAACACAGTATTTCTTTCACTGAGAACTTTGTTAGGGTAAAACCCGTTTACTTTGTTTAGCTACTTCAACAAAATTACTCACTGACCTCTGTGTCATCCAGCTAGCTCTCATCTACATGGTCATTCATCTCTCTGGTTACTGGAGTACTACATTTATCTAATCCTGCAGCTGACTAACTTAGGCTCTTTGTTTAGCAGATGCAGGAAGTCTATTTATGTCTCTACTCTTTCGTTTTGAATGAGGAAAACGTTTGGTCTTTTTCTTTCTTTCACAATCCTTTGGATTCACAGAAATTTTCTCTAACTTATGGGTTAATGTTTTTTTTTAAATTGTGACATACAATCAGATGAGCTTTGTGACATCTGGACTAGAGCCAGTTTTGGTTCTGTAGCCAAAAAAATAATTAAATTACAAAATCAAACACAGAGAAAAATACCCAAGCATTTTATTTTAAAATGTCCCATGTGAGATGGCTCCATGTTGGGCCCAAAAGATGAACTATGAGTTCAGAATTTTAAAATATTTGAGTTTAAATATTAATATTAAATATTAAAACATGCATTCTTTAGACAACATTCAAACTTTAGGGGCCCATAAGCCCTTTTTAAAGTCCAGCCAAAGTTGTCACTGTAATGGTTTTTCTGAACAAAACTGCTTTGGGTTTCTTAAGAAATGCTTTAAGAACACAAAAATGGTTTGGGATTTTCACAAGACCTTCAAAAACATCTGTGAAGGCATCTAGTGTCAGACTGGTGGAGAAACGGGGGCATTCCAGAGAGACGTCACCCCACAGACCGTCAGGATCGAATGGTGTACATACGTCAAATGTACGCCATTTCCAAACTGGCCACACTGTAAAACCACAATTTTGATCTGTTTTTTGATTATAATTGTCTGTAAATTGATGAAACCAATTTTTAAAAGAACCTGAAAGATTCAGGTAGCTGCTACAGTCTCTTTTTTTCAATGGGAAAATCTTTATAAAGATTGAAAAACCCTGCCTAATTTGTAAACTCAATAAAATAATGTTTATGGTTTATAACTGTTATTTTGTAAGCTGCAGGCACATAAATATGCTGTAATTTTACAAGATTTGCTGCACAGACTGCAGAAAGTAGACCGATATGTGTAAGGAGTTGACTTTATTGGCAGAATCAACTCTGGATATTAATCATAATCATTTGTTATCATATTCATTTATATACACACGGTAACTTCTGGTATCATAACTTTAAAGTGAAACCACTGCAAAGTAAAACAATATTTGGAAAATGTTTTGTCAAACTTGGTTGTCTGGCTTTGCAGGTCTGCAGTGTAGCACCACAGTTTCTTCTCTCCTTCTTTTTTTTTGTATTGCTTCACATTTTTGCTCTTTACAAAAACACTTTAGTTACACAGATTCCAAAACTTTGACTGGAGTGTTTTTATTTTGTGTCTTTAAAAATCTAACTTTAATAAAAGTTATTAAGGCAGTAAAATGCTTAAAAAATGTGCATGTTGCACATGAGATTTCACATGTGCAAAACATCCATCTATTCATTTCCTACATCGGCTTAATCCTTGCAGGGGTCAATTAGTGATTTGTTTCTCCATCACACAGATGGAGAATCATTCCTACACGCATAAGAGATATTTAGAATGACAATTTACCCTAATACACAAGGCATAGAACTATGCAAGGAGAGCAAATCATAAAAAACAAAACAAAATATGCAAGTATATAATATGAGACTACAGTCAAGTTTTAATCCAGTATCTCGTTGTTGCATGTTTAAGAACTGAGTTATTGAATGGCTTGTAGAAGCGTGAAGTGACTTGTAACCCAGAAAGTGCAACAGCTTCACAGTTTCTGACCCTTACTGTGAATTTGCTGGTGTAAATGCTACGTGTCTTGCTGTAATGCTCCATTGACCGCTTGGTTTCACTTGCGGCTGTGCACAATAAGAAACTCCGACCGCGGTAGTACTGATGTGGTGATAACTCGCTGTCAAAGATGAATTTTGTGAGTCCAGATGCCAGATTAGGATCTTTTTAGCTGCTGACTGTAGAGTATTCATCAGATAAAATATTCCTGTGTGACTTTGTCATAAAAAGGTGGTCAGGGAAGCTAGGTGGGGCTCTTGAGGTGCGAAACATGAGCCTGCTCCAGTTTTAGCGGGGGGGGGGGAAAGCAGTGGTTAAATAGCCACTGCAGCTCAGGGAAACCAACTCAGCAACCTGAACCGTCTCAGTGGACCTGATCAGAAACTGGCGCTCCATTATGTGACTGTGATGCCTCTTCAGCTGCACGTTATCCAGTCTGCATGCACCAACTGAGGCTGGTCTTTATTTAGTCTGTTAGGATGACTGGGCTGCAGGTTTTGGTTCAGGTGCATGTAAAACAATAGTTTAGGGGTGACCTGATGGTAATCTTTTGTGTTTATTTGGAATGATTTCTTCCGTGACATAAACCAACTATTGTTGCGTTTTAAGCTGTTACTCAACAAAGGCCTAAAACTGGAACGCATGTTTACCCTCTGCCTCCTTTTTCATTTTCCATTTGCTAAAGCGAGTCACACCTTTGTTGTTTCACGTCGTGACTCAAGCATTCTGTGTGGTTCAAATTGGCTTGACATTTTCTTCTTATTATTGTGATCATCAGGAGAGGAGGAGCTTTGCCAGATGGGGTGTCTGTGGATGGAGAAAAGCTCGTTTTCGGACGGCCCGTCCAGTTGAATGACAGTGGGACTTATGAGTGCACGGTCAAGAACGCTGTGGGATCTGGAAAAACAGAGTTTACATTGATTATATCAGGTAAGATCTGGGAATCTCTCCGCATTGCACCACATAAAAAGACAACAAAATTAGACAGTTTTCTCCTGCCGTAGACCTGTGAGTTTGCTGCCCCCTTGTGGTGAATCTATGGTATCTATATATATAGTTGCATAAGATGTAAAGTATTAAATGTGTTTTTTCAACTTTACAGAAAAATACATACAAGATTGCAATATATTCAGACAAAACTTTGCCAATACATCGGAAAGAATTAAAACAAGGTTTTCAATTCATTTGTCACAAATAAAAATCTGAAAAGTGTGGCATGTATTTGTATTCAAGTTTTTTTTATTCTGATACCAAGTGCAATCAATTGGCTTCAGAAATCTCCAAATTACTAAACTTTACTTTAAATTTTGTGTGAATTTTACTATTTGTTGAAGGTGTCTGAGGTTTATTAGAGAACATAAGTGAATAAAAATCATCATGAAATTAAGATAACACATCAGACAGGCCAGGAAGAAAATTTAGGAGAGGTTGTACAGGTTACAATGTTATATTCAGGTTATATGTCTGACCAAGCAAAATAAAAAAAGAAGGAAGTGTAACATGATCACTTAATATTTGGATTAGTTTTTGTTTTTTGGAGGGTAAATGAACTGCAGTCACAGCAGAAAGTAGTTCACATTTTTTGCACTGTGAATGACTGAACAGCTGAACATTATATCATTTGGCGTTACAACGCTAAAGCAGGTAAAACCCGCAACATCAGCAGCTGCGCTTCCGTTACAAATGTGCACAAAACTTTGTCAGTATTTTAATAATGTTAAAAAAAAAAAAAACACACAATTTTGCAATTACAGTGTTTAATTTAAATAAGAAACGCAATTAAAATCACATGTGAATGACTGTGTCCACATGATAAGACATAAAAGAAAATCCAGCCCCATCATCGTCCTACCACTTCCTGTCGATTTCTTTTTCATGGTTTGCACCAGTAGCAACATCTGGTTGTTGGTCATGTGACTTGTGTGCAAAATAAACCCAATTTGAAAAAAAAACAACTCATAAAATACTGCAAAATCCAAAATCTTTCTAGCAAAAAAGTTGAGGGAAAATGGCAGCATCATGCAGGGGGAAAGATGGTTGGAGCTAAAAAAAAACGTGGCAAAACCTGTCATGATCTAGTGGGTTAAAGGCTTTTGACAAACTTATAAGAAGTGAAGCATGTTAATCCATGTCATTCAAGACTAACAAAACCATTTAAAACAGTAATGTTATTTAATGCCAAATGAATGTAATGTAATAAAACCAAATGAATGAGGAGACAGAATGTTATTCCAGTAAAAAAAATATTATTTTAATTGATTATTCATAAACTACTCAAACATTTCAGGTTGGTTGTAGAGTTTAGGAATGGGGAAATAGTTATTTAACAGATTGAGAATAATTTCGTACCTTTTGGTACGAAATTATTTTAGTTAAAAATATGACACTGATTTGTCTTTAATATGTACAGTTTTTCAGAGAAACGTTAATCAATAGCCTGTTTTAAATTTGAATTTATTGTTTGTCACTGTACACATGTACATGTACAATATTAACTCAGTTAAATGTATATATACAGTATATATACAGTATATATACAGTATATATACTGGTGCAGGTGAGAGTTCAGGGTGCTAACTGCATTAACTTTCTCCTGACAGGGCCGCCGCCGCCGCCGCTGCCAAACCTGCTGCTGATTATTGTTAGCGCCGTGGCCGGCGCTTTGGTTCTGCTGCTGGTCATTGTGTTTCTGGTCGTCAAACGCCGCCATCTGAGAAAAACCAAAAAGCTGAAGATGGAGCTCCAGGAAACAAAGTGAGCTGTGCCAGGTTTTCTTTAACAGAGTGAGAAACTAAATGAGGCTTTCACTTAAAGCTCAAGCGATGATGACAGATTAGCTGTTTGGTTTAGAGTGCTTAACTTGTCACATTCTCAGACACGTTTTGTTCAATAAATCCTCTAAATAGGCTTGTTTTGTTTTTTTCTAGGGAGGAAATTAACAGTCTCTCGAGACAAGCCTCCTTCAGGAGACTGAACTCAGCCGGCTCAATTTCACGAATTCAGGTATAAAAAAACCACCTGATACCTCGGAGATCAGAGACAAACCTCAGGTTGGCACTCTGGCCCGGTTTGGGTGGAGCTGTGGAAGTCCGCAATTGCAGTTTACTGCAGCTTCAAACAAATCAGACTGATGGAGTTCTGCTGTATATGAAACTCAGAGTCAATTACTTTATTTTTCTGCACTTATGTTCACTAATTTTTAAATATATTAAATATTCTCTCCATATTTTGCAGCCTGAAGATTATGCCTTACTCAGAGTAGACAGCCGCACTAAATACAGCGAAGTGTCTCTGGTGAGTTTGAAAAAGTCGTGATTGGATGAAAAGGAGTTAAATCGTTGCAGTAGCAGGATTCAAAAAGATGTTATATATTAGTTTCCAATAGACTAGTTACGTTTTAGAGCATGAAATGAGAATGAAATGATTTGTAAATCACTTAACAATTGCACTTCACAGAAAATGCAAAGACAAGCACACATAGATATTCCAAAAGGAGAGAGAAAAGAATCTAAAAATCTCTTTAAGATAGAGAGAAAATCATAAAATTATTTTAACAAAATGCTAATTCAAAAATATAATTCCACTGGAAGATTTTTTTCACTTATAAAATGGGGAAAATGTCTTGTTTTAAATGAAACTTAAATTGGAACTTGAACTTCTTAATCAATATTAAAGAATTATTGATGTAAAACAAACCCCTATATCGTGCTGAAAAGTTATTTGTAGATTAGTTTTATCTTAATTTACTTGTAGAAAGACATTTGTGCTACAAAGTAGACCAAAAACACTTGGTAAGATTCTGTGTTTTTGTAGTGCAACAGCATCATGAATACAGTAAATCAACCTGAAACACAATAGTGGGAATATTTAAAGTAGATTTTAACCATTTGTAAATATGCGCTATATTTGTGTTGGTCTAATTTACTACATTTTTATAAAATACATTAAAATTTGTGGCTTTAACATGACAAAATGCCAAGCTTACGACAAATGAGTACTTCTCCAGTTTGCTGGATGTTTATTAAAACTTCCACCTCCCTGTTTTGCAGGAGCCCCCCCACTATCAGGGCAGCCAGTCCACTCTGGGTGGGAGGTGGGGACCCACAGGAGAGGTACCACGGGATGAATACGGGCGTCCCGTCGTCTGGACCGAGGACAGAGAGTGCCTGAGAGCCGCAGAGATGAACAGGGAGAAGGAGGAGCGCAGGAAACGGGTGGAGTCGTTTGTGAAGAACAGCAACATGTCGCTGGTATGCGTCAGCTGGTTAGGCGTGACGTAGTTTTGTCTGTAATGTGATGGTTGGTTTATGTTTTCAATTTGGTTTGATAGAGATGGAGGAGAAACACAGAAACAAACAAAAACTGGTAGTCAGCTTCTCTTTTTATTGCTGTGGAGGAAACTGAGACCACTTTTCTTTGTAGGAGAAATTAAATTGAACTACAGCTCAGTTTTCAAGTCTCTTTAGGTCAAACTTTCACTATGTAAGCGACAATGTGCTTTTGATTTTTTTCTTTTTTGCGACATTTTAAAAGCTTGCTCAATATTTGAGTGGCAATTCAATAGAAACATGGCTGTTTCTCATCTGTTTTTTTATTTCTCCATCTCTGGGCATGATGGTGTTGCTTTTTGAGATCTTTAGCCTACTTCATGTTGCCCGACGGTGTCTATTTAAGTTTAATTACACTGGTCAGTCAGGAATCAGGCCATGTGTGTGACTGAATCGGAAAATGTGGTGAATCACAGTTAATTAATTAACAATGAGAACAACTAAAAGCAGAAGAAACTAGAACTGCAAGCAGTTATAACGGGTTCCTCGCCCGATCCGGCAGGTCCCCTCACCAGTGCGCTGCGCCCTTGTGCGTTTCCCGTCGACCTTGGTGTCACTCTGCGCACGTCGACCAAGTCGGCAATTTTTCAGGACGGTTTTCGATCGCGTAGGATAGTCCTGAAAACAAATGTACTGTTGCACCCAATGTGAGCCAGAATCCTTTACTGATCTTCACAGATCAAGCTACGCTGTGTCTTTTCATCACTTCCTTTAAGCAGAAGAAATAATAGAAGAAGTATTGGAGCAAATTTAACTTGTTTTGCCTTTTCCTTCAGGATTCAGGCCTTCCTTCCTCACTGGTTCCCCTGAAGGTCCAGCAGGACGACGGTAACGGTCATAAAGAGCCTGACTTGTGTCACCTACAGGAAGACGACTCGTCCCCAGGCGACGACTCGGTCGTTGAATCCTCCACAACGGAGGAACACGAGGAAGACGAAGGAAGAAGACGGCATTATCTTCAGGGAACTCTCAGTAAAATGTTTTATGAAAGCAATGGGGTCCTCAGGCCCAGAGAGAATCCCAACGCCATTCTCCTGCCTTGCCAAAATTATTGCAACCCACAACTTATCTAAACCTCTGACTTTCTTCCATAATTGGAAATGAGAAAAGCCTGTCAGCATTTCTGCTCTGACAGAGACTTTTATTTTGAAAAAACAAAGTATTCAATTACTATGGACAGAACACCAACAAAGACAATTTTATTTGTTTTTTGACTTCTATTCTTACTTCATAATAACAGGAACCTTTTTAAACATTTTTGGGATATTTTTGTGCCATTTGCTAAAAGAGGAGAACTTGCTCGACTCTGGAATCGTTGAATCTTGTAAGGTCTACAGAGACTTCACTGACTGGAGACTTTTCCTCTAACTAAACATCAGGTCATCTGAATGAGGACTCTCACTGTCATCAAGAAATCTTACAAACTTCAAACTGGCTTTACATTACAAACTTGAACTGGATTATTCTACAGAGATAAAAGATTATTAAAACAGATTTATTATATGTTTACTGACACATTGTACTCTACACTCTGCATCAATGAACATGTTACAGTGCATGGTTTTCCCTAGAAGACCTGCTAATCCCGGTGGTAGGGACACTAGAGCAGTCCATCAGGAGCCTGTCGTGTTTTGTGTTAAAAGAATTTGTAATTACAAAAATTTTGAAGTCCTGAGTGGGCATCATAATTTTAAAATAATAGCATGAGGCCAACTGGTAGGTGTAGGAACGGCACAATTGGTGCGCACTGTCGTGGAAAAAAAATATTATTTCCAAGCACTGTTCAGGTGAAATAACTCAATCAGGTTTATTCATATATTATGCACAATACAGAGAGCTTGTAGGACAATCAGTAATGAAGCAGGTCTGGATGATCTTATTGTAATTTTTCCATCACAGCACCCTCTGGGGTCCAGTTCAATGCGCCAGCTATAAACCTAGCTTGATTTGTCTATGGTGTCAATGTAACTTGTACATAAAAACTGTATTTAAAATAAACAAACCACGCTTAGCCTGGTGGCGGCAAGTTAAGCCTGGTGGCCTGCCAGGCTTATAATACACCGGGGAAAACCTAGCAGTGTCTGAAATGCAATACTAGTGTGTATTTCTAATAAGAACTAACCTTGTCATCAGTGGTAGTTTATGTGAGCTAAATGGCTCTCTGTCCAGGGCGTCATACCACCAATGGGCAGCACCGACACTCCAGAGAGAGTAAAGAAACAGTTATGTCAGTTTTACCTCCAACAAGTTTTCTATTGGTTATTTTCATGTTTAGTAAATGGGAACTGGGCTCCTTCCTATGTTTTACACAATGAAGGCACTGCAGTCAAAATGGCTGTGCACAAGAAGTGGTTGATTAAATGGCTAAAAGTTAAAGGGTTTATTAAATTATTCATCAAAGAAGCTGGAATATTTAATTTGTTCTGATCTAGAATCTGAACTGTGTTAGTGGCCAAACTTGAGCTGGGTTATTCTATGCAGATTAAAGATTTGCTAAAACACCATTTTAGGTTTATTATTTTGTTTCTCTATGCGAAAATGCTGAAAAATTTGCGATTTCTTATACTTTTTATAAGTAAAATGATTTTTCGCCGCTCATTGACTGGTTGAATGTGTCCAACCAGGGCCCACCAGGCTGAAAATCAATAAGAACTTAAAAACTATTACATTTAGCTAGGGTTAAATCTATTTTTTTACTTAAATCTTTGAAAATAATACTAATAATAGGTGGAATTTATGTAAAAACATTTAATAAAGTAATTTTAACAACAGTTGGAGTAATTATTGCTTTTCTGTTTGAAACTAAAACAGAGACAATGTTTTACGTTTTTGAGTAAATACTCAGATATGATAATCTCATGCTGGACCAAACCTATAGAGGAGTTTACTATATTTAGTCTTACATAAACTATGTTTTTCAATGTATATATTTTTGCTAGATTTATATGTTGTTTATTATTTTTCTATGGGTCAGACGGGTTTTGCAGCTCGACAAATTTTACTCATTAAAATGTCTCTCTTGATGCATTTTCCCCTGCAGAATAAAAGCAGCGTTACTCACTTTACTATCTATGGCCATATTGTTATGGCTCATAGGTGTGGCTACATGTGAAACATCAACAGCTACCTGCAGGAACCAATGCATAAAGGGAGGAACTATGATAAAAATTGACACATTGGAAGAAAAATGGCTAAAATATGGATTTTATTAGACAAAATTGGACTGTAAATGATCACTGATGAGCAGTTGGATGAACTGGACATTTTATTTTGTATGAAGAAACTCTGTTGAACATATTGAATATTGTTTGTATATGTGTTCTATTGTAAGGAAGTCAAATGTAAATAACTGAGATTTTATTATTAAAATTACAGCGTATGGGATTTTAAAAGCAGTCATTGAGAGGCTGTTAAGGTTTATTGTGGTTCTGACTTTCATGTATTAATGTTTTCTTTTTCCAGTGATGGGAAAATGAAGCTGTTGGTATAAAGGGACGATGAGAAACATGAAGATACACCCAGGAGGCAAAAGTTATTGTTCCGCCCAGGAGATTATATGCTTGGCTGCGGGTTGGGCTGGGAATAAATCAGGAATAAAGCAGTGAAGGTGAACCAGAACAGCTGTTTAGCTGGGTGTAAAAAGATAAATAGATGAGTTTCTAAATTCCAAGCCCATTACCTTTACAGTAATGGGCTTGGCTTAATTAGACAAAGCTGAAAACTCAGATCAATCCTGCACAAGAGAAAAATAATATAAACCTTATTAAGAAGCCTTTTCCTGTGATGAGATGGGCTAAAATGTCTCAATTAATTTAAAAGAAACATTGTGCCAGTCCATGCAAATTTGTTTTGAACGACAGCCTCAACTTATTGATGAAGCTTTACTATGAGGCAAAATTCAGGCCATAAAGTTTAACAAAAAAAAAAAAATTGACCTTGAAAATAAAGACTTGAAACTGACAAAAAGAAATCAGAAACTGAAAATAACCCATTAAATACAAAAAGTAGTTTAAAACATTTTCAGCTTCATATCGTTTTTGAACTTCAAAAGTTTTTTTTTTTGCAGTTTCCAAATTTTTATTTTCAATTTCAAATTATTTTTTTTCAGTTTTAAATTAGTTTTTTTTTTTTTTTCCAGATTCAATTTTTCTGTTTCAAAATTTTCAGTCTATTTTTTTCTTCATTTGAACAAACATTATGGCTTCAATTTACCCCCATACATTTCTAGTTTTATGGTGAATTTCTGGTCTTATTCAGGATATCATTTCAGGAAGCCCTGAAACCTGACTGGTCAGTGAATTGATAAGCGCAACACTGATTATTTCCAAATACATTTACTGATTAATATAAGAAATACCTTAATAACCAATAGACAACAGTTTGTTATATTGTTCAAGTAGGGAAAGTGACTAGAAATTTACTTCTTGCTAACTTTTGAAGAGCAACACAAATCTGTCGTTGAATATCATGAATTACTAATTAAATATCTAAAAAAAAAACTATGATCAATTTTGAAAAAGAACCCAAACTAAAATAAACTGTAAAACTACTTCAGTTATAGTTGTGTAAAGCTTTCTGCATGTTCTCCTTGTGCTTTTGTGGGTTCTCTCTGGATACTCTCACAGTCCAAAAAATTGTTAGGTTCTTTGGCTTCCCTAAACTGGCTTTAGGAGTGTGTGTGTGTGTGTGTGTGTGTGTGTGTGGGTGTGTGTGGGCGTGTGTCTGCGTGTGTGTGTGTCTCCATGTTGCCCTGTGACGGACCAGCGACCTGTCCATGGTGTAGCCACCCGTCTCTCACTCAGGGACCGCTGCACATGGACACATGACTCCGATAAGGAACAAGCAGGTATGAATGAATAAATAATTATAATTAAATGTTAACACATTCTAAATATATTACTGTGAAATTATGCTGCTGCATAACAGCTTTTAAAGGCTTTTTACACATCTTTAACGGGAACTAATAAATGTACAAGATGATGAAAGTGTGTAAATGTTTTAGGACTGAAGCGATTAATCAAATTAATTGTGATTGATCAGTTATTGAACTAATCGTCAGCTAACTAAATATATACTGCATTTAAGATGAAAAACCTTATTTGTCTGTAAATATGTTCTACCCAGAACTCAGTTTGCATTTTTAGCTTCACCTGGTTAAAAGTCTGTAAAAAAATCTATTGAGCACCTTTTGCTATCCATTTATTAATCCAAAAAATAAACAGATTAATAAACAGCATGCTTTTAGCTGTACATACACCTTTTACTACAAATGATCAAGTGTTGATTGAAGGACTGCAATGTTATTGCAGCTATTCAATTATTATTTTTATTCAAAAAAGTAATTCAATTATTTGCATCTTTTAATGTATTTCAAATATTCTCTTTACTGGTTAAATTAAAAAATCTCCAAAGTTAGACAATTTTTTTTTATTTGATTAATCGATTAATAGTCAAAAATAAATTACAAAAATAATTAGTTGTAACCCCAAAATGTTTTTCTTAATGAAAAAAACATGAATATTCAATCACAATAAAAGAATTAGTATTTGTCTTCAAATCCTAAGATGTCAATGGTATTGTAAAACAGTTCCACAGAAAAAATTAGCTACAATATTCCAGTAATATGGAAACACAGTAAATTCTAGCTTTTATTGTCTTCTCTGTAGTTGAATTAAAACATTTTAAGAAAGAGCCTCCTTGTGAGTTCGTTGATGAGTGCGCAGGTTACTCCTCTGGGAAAAACTCTTGCCACACATTTCACACGTGTACGGTTTCTCCCCGGTGTGAATTCGCTGGTGGATCTGCAGATGGCTGATGCGGTCGAAGCTTTTACCGCAGAAAGGGCAGATGTACCATTTCTCCTTGATGCGTCGACTCGCTGCAATTTTGTGAACCTCCAGCTCATTTAAAGCAAACAGACTCCTGTCGGGGTTGAAAGCTGACGCGTTTTTAGTTCGCCGTTGTTTTTCCAAAAAGAGCCCAACAGCTGTTTCTCTTTCTGCATGGTGTGATGTTTGCTGACTTGGCTGTGGTTGGCTGAAAGTCAGGGGAGCGCTGGATTTACTTGAAGCACCTTGAATCGTCCTGCTGTCCCTCGCGAGCCGATCAGAATGAGCAGCCTCTGCCGAGTTATCGAAGATGTCCAGAGAGTTTTGAATAAGTAAGATTTCTGAGTCCAGATTGTGTGAAAGCTGGTTTGGTTCGAAGAAGCAGTCAGAATCATCCTCCGTATCGCTGTCTCCCACTGAAACAGACATCCAGTGTTGGGTCTCTTGTTCTGGTGCTGCTTCAGCACATCGTTGGAGTCGTTCATGGTGACCCACTACGCTGCTTCTGGGATTCAAATCCACTTCCTGCTCCACAATCTCAACGTCA
This sequence comes from Xiphophorus hellerii, assembly GCF_003331165.1. Classification (NCBI taxonomy): domain Eukaryota; kingdom Metazoa; phylum Chordata; class Actinopteri; order Cyprinodontiformes; family Poeciliidae; genus Xiphophorus; species Xiphophorus hellerii. The sequence goes on from NC_045677.1 coordinate 24,840,768, forward strand.
TCATCCTCTTCCAGCTTCACTACTGATTCCTCATCATCTTTATCTTCGGATTCACAGAGATCCGACTTACGTTGCTTTGCAGCACTTTCATTGTCTTCCATCTGAACAGGTAGCAGTGCTTCATTATTCCCTGAAGAGTCTGCTTTATCCCGAAAGCTCTGATCTGAAGGCAGTGTCTGCACTGATTCTATTGAAAGCCCTGAAATAAAAAAAAAAGAAAAAGCCATCTTAATGACAATGAAATGTAAAAGGGAGTCATCTCAGGAAGTTTAAGCAACAAAATGAATAATCTACAAATTAAATCAATTGTACCAGCAACCTGTTTATTATAAGAAAATTCATTATTATTATTTATCATGTGTAGAGCATGTGTTACACTATTTCTCACATGTAAAATTCTGATGCATCTAAATAAATTCAATGCTAGTTTAATTTCAGTATTCCAAATCAAAACTGAAGTTTATTTCATTACAACAGAGTGATATATTTCAAGCATTTGTGCATGTTAAACTGAATGGCTTACAACTCATAAAAACTCAAAATTTGAATATTAGATAATTGCAACAAAATAAGAATTTGTAATGCAGAAACCTCTGTGACTTTTAATGTAAAATTCTAACTTCTTGATAAACTAAATTTTGGGTTTTTATCAGCTAAAAGCATCAAAAATAATTTCTTGAAATGTGTTGTGCAGTGTGTGCAACGAACCAATGCATTAGTTTTACATGACTACTAAAATAAATTAGATTGCTTTACTTCATTGAGCTACAACCGCTCTTACCATGGTAGCAACAATATTCTCTAATTAAAATTCTATGTCATGCATATAGCTGCAATTGCGGAAAAATATTAGGGCCATTATAAAGATTTCTGACTTTAAGTATTTAGACGTTAAAGTGAGAATACTTAGATTTTTCCAGTTTCCCATCCAGTATTTTAGCTGCTGTTCCTACCTTCGCCGGCAGATGGCGGCAAATTGTTTTGCTGCTCTCTCCTTGGTAAAGATGAGGACTTTGCTGCTTGAGAAAGAGCCGTTAAACGCTCGTTTTCCATTGATATCAGCTTTCTGTTCAGGGCTTTAATTTCGCTCTCTCTCCGAAGAAGCTCCACCTGAACCACAGCGAAACCCTCCTCCCACAGCTTGCTGATTTCCATAACGGCCGCTTTAGCCAGCATCTCCATTATGGAGGTTAGCTTGCTCTGGAAAGCCACACAGTTGTTGTTGTTGTTGTTGCTGCTGCTGCTGTTAGCCATGTTGCTCCGGTTCGCTGGCTAAAGCAACGTCAGTAGGCTTTTACAGGACTTTTGTATGCCTCAACAAATCCAACAGCAGCAGAGGTTCTCACCTTAAAAGTTCACATTTACTGATTTGAAGCCAAACCATGGATGTGTAATACAATAGAAACAGGAAACGGTCATGATCACGTGATAAGGATATTCGGCGCTCTTGATTGGCTACAATTTCTGACCAGGAAAATAGGACATTATGAAAGTCAATAGTGCTTCTCATGTTTGTCCACTAGGTGGGGCTGCATCTTCATGTTATTGAAAAGAAGGTTTTACAAAGTAAAATAAATAATTTTCAGGTATATCATTTGTAGGCAAGTGTTTTAAGCACACAAACAATGACCAGTTTTATTCAAATTCCAAATCCGAAATATTTTGTCAACCAAAAAGGAAAATTAAATGTTGCTTTAACTCATATTAACTCAAATTCCACAAAGAGTTATTGTGGATGGTGTTAACATATGTAATGCATGCAGTATACCTGCAACCTAATTACTGGTCTGGAAGGTCCCATCATGTTTTACTGCCATTTACCAAAGTTCACTCCTCTCTACTTTAGTGAAGACGTCAACTAATGGTTCTAAAAAAACAACTACTCGTCAATCAGTCTTTATTTATAGAGCACCTTTAATATGTACAATGTAAGTAGCAACAACGGGCATGATAATAGTAAAAACAATGAGTTTAACACGGCTAAACATAAAAAAGCAAAACCTGAAAAAAAAAATACAGCTACAGACTGTTTTAATGGTAATAAGCCAGAAGAAGCAGACGTACCACATCTAAATATTGATTCTAATATTAAGATTAGAGTTAAAACTGTCTTCACAAATAACTAAAACTAACTAACTAGAAACGTTATTCTGCAATGTACATTGCATTGTTCCCTCCATCTATAACTATATAGATGGACGGAAAGCTGGAAAATATTCAACCAACAGTGTTTCTTTAATATTTTAATCAAATTAACTCCAGCTATTTAAACCTTAATTAGCACATTTCCAACTTCAAACGCTACAAAGCAGCTCGCACGCTGATTGGCTGACAGACGTGCCCTTCCAAAGTGGGCGGAGTCAGAGCAGGGAGACGACGGAGCTGTCAAACACCGACAGTCGTTTGAAATATCAGAGAAGCGGATAACAAAACCGCAACACTTTACCAATGTGTAGATTAATTAACGACAGGAGCAGACTTTGTGTTAGATTTTGGTGTTTAACCGCGGGATAAAAGGACTTCTAAGCCGTCGTTGGGAGCAACTTGTTGTTAAGTGCGTGTTTCGCAGGCTCTCCCTCTCAGGCTAATGTGCGTTAGCTCTTCGCTCCGCTTCAGTTTTGTTGACAAAACTAGCCCATTCGCTATCGTTGAGCTAGCTGCGGTGTTTCGGAGTTAGCTCGTCATTTTCTCAGAAATGTATCCGGGTACAGGCATGGAGCCCAGCCCGGACTGTTCCTGGAAACTCCTCCGTGAAATAAAACTAAGTGAGTAAAACTTTGAACACTAACAGGGGCAAACCTTAATAATGGCCACTGCCTCTGGTATTTGTTTACATCTTCCCTCCGGAGTTTGTATTATACGTATAGCAAATTAACATAAGTCAATCTAGCGGTGTATGTATTTTACTACTTGTCTAATTGCTGTCATTTGCATCCAGGTAGTGACAGGTTTTTGCTACCCGCCCCATTAGTTTGTTCATTACTTGTAAGCCATTGAAGGTTGACTGTCTCTCCCTGTCAATCTTGTGAATGTGCACACACTTACACATAGTGGATGTTTACCACAGTTGATTGCGGTCAGATATCAGACTGCTTTGCTTTTTCGTTTTGTGTGACCTTGCTAAATGTTTTGCTATTGTTGATTTGTGTGTACAGAAGGAACATCTAAAAGATCATTTAAATGTTTAAAGTGCTTTGCAGAAATTGTATGAGGAGAGGCAAAAACGCTCGTTTTAATGTATCTCATCCTTTTCAAACCAAATTCACTTGATTTATAAAGCACATTTAAAACAAGAAATTTGATTACAGTATTGTTCAGTAATAGAAAAATAAATGACTGATTGCAAAAAAGGCTCAGACAATAATAATGATAAGGAAACCTAGTGGGAATTTATGTATTTTAAGCAGTTTGTTTTCAAAGTTTGCACCGCTACTGACTAATCCTCAAAGTGTTTGGCATCCCTTTGTAGAAACAGCTGCCGTGAAGTGTTGGGATAACTGTAAATGAATCTTTTACATCACTGTGGAGGAGTTCTGCCCCACTCTTAGTTGCAGAATTGTTTTGATTCGGCTACATTGAAGGGTTTTCAAGCATTAATGCGTGTTTAAGGTCATGCCACATGTTCTCAATCAGATATAAGTACATACTTTGACTAGGACATTAAAACATTGTCTTTCTGAGGTGGACTTGCTTGTGTGCTGTTTTCTGCTGCTCAACCAAAGTGCAGAGCAGCCCCATACCATCACACCACCACCACTGTTTTTCACAGGTCAATATGACCTTTTTCTGAAATTTTCTATATTGGTTTTATGTCACATTCATCAGGAAACACACCTTCATAAAAAGACTCACTTCTGACTCATTGGTCTACAAAACAGTTTCTTGAAAGGTCTTGGAGGTGATTAAGAAGGTTTTGGTAAAAGTCAGACCTGCCCTTGTGTAAGTTTGAACTTTTAGATGAATACCAATCAGTCTGCTAGTTATTGTTAAACCGTGAAGACTGACCTTGATAGAACTTGGTTAGGCATGCAGTTCTTTACATAAGTTAGTGTTGTTGGAGTAATTTTGTTTGCCCGGCCAGGCCACTTCTGGGGTGGTTCAATACTGTTCCATGTGTTTTCCATTTGTGGATAATGGCTCTCGCTGCACTTCACTGGATTCCCAAAGCCATACAAATGGTTTTGTCACCATTTCCTGACTGTCAATTGCTTTATTTTTGGTTGGTTCTTGAATTTTAGTAGTTCTGGGCATGATGCGTTGCTATTTAAGATCCTTTAGCCTACTTTATGTTGTCGGATAGGTTCTGTCACTTCTTGATTCTCCAGGTCTGGCAGTAATAAAACCTGGTTGTGTCTCAGAAAATGTTACTATGAAGGTGGGCATCTATTTTATGTACACTCTTAATGAATAAAATAATTTTAAACTCTGTTCTGTATTTACACTGCTCATTACCTTTGCTTGTTACTGCAAGTTGCTTGATGATTTGATACATTTAGGTTGGACAGAAAAACAAAAATCAGATGACATCACAGCACCGTAGCGGGAATCAAACTGGTCCCAAGAGGAACACCAGAATTAACAGCTGTACAGGAGGAAAAATCTTCCCAGTTTCATATTGACAACCAAGCTATTTCCTGAAACCTTACTGGAAATTTTTGGTAATTTAGAATTAAACTAGTTAAGTGTATACATCCAGAAATTTCAGAAGAAATAGCAGCTAGGAGATTGGCCTGCAGTTATTTAAATCTTTGCAGTGACATTAAACTATTTGCTGCAACCTCCACATCATAACATCACTTATCTTTTGATTTATTGATGACATGTCCCATTAGCCTGTAATCCACTAGGACACAACTGGATAGCTGTTCAGCGCCCTTCTCCAACCACTCCTACAGTATTCGGCCTGAGGCTGCTTTGGTGTTATGCCCCATCTGTTTTGAAGTAGTAACAGGCCACATTTTACACACAGAAAAAAAGCCAGACTTTTACATTTCCACCCTTTCCCACTCAGTGTCCCTTTAGTGTGGTATTCTAAATGCATACCATTGGAATATGAAGCCAGCAGGGTATAGTTTGGAAACAAATATAGCAATCAACATGGGTGGTTTTTGCCTATATTTGTATTTTATAACTTGAAACGTCATTGAGGGTTATTATAGATGTAAAACAAAATACACGTATGAGATGTATGAGCTTATTTTGCTTGTTTATTTCACTATATGAATTCCTCATCACTGGATCTTTGCCAGCATGAAAAATGCGAAAACTTTCCGTGATTCTTGCAGACTCTGTATTGCAGAGGTCTGTGGAGCTGCATGCGGCTCTTCAGATCCTTATTGGTAGCTTTTAATAACTTGGTGGAAAATATTATAGAACTGAGCAGAGTTTGTGTACATAAAGCTAAAAAAAAGGCTGCGCTTAATAGCTCTTCAGGAAATATTTGGATAGAATTTGCACAACAGAATGGCACCAAAAGTTCAAGGAATACTTTTACTAAATTAGTGTTTTTGTTATTGGGCTGCAAATGGTGCTTGTTTTTCAATTTTTGGATCAATATGGAGCATTCATTCAAGAAATGCATCCGTTCTCTTCTTGTAAAAGTCTGATGTTATTCTTGGTTTTAAAAAACTAAAATTTTCCTTTTTCAATTTCAATAGCGAGCTAATCAACTTTATAGAGTAATTATTTATTGCACTTACATTATAGGTCTAGAAAAATGTGGTTTTTGTAGGAGGAAAGCTAAATGACTCTGGATTATAAAAAGTTGCTGACTCCTGATCTAAACAGTTATTTATCCAAATATAGCCGTTCATTTTTCTCTGCTAGTTGTGTAAAACATCACGTCTAATACTATAAAACTATAGTGAGATAAAAGTGTTGATGGTGATTATTGGTTCCAATCTGGAAGTCTTTTAAGAACATAGATATTCAAACTTGAAGAGGAAAAATGTACAAATATCTTTCAAGCCTAGACTGTTGTCACAAACAAAACATTTTATCTCTTATCTGTCTCTCAGTGAGTTTGTTTACTTGTAGATCAACAAAGCAGCTATTGACCTTAATATAAAAACTTCTGATCAGATGTTTACTTAAAGTTGCAGCATCTTACAAATGTAAATGTATTCTAACCGTTCTAGCTTCTGCACAACAACACAACGCTTAGTTGAACTTATTACTTACTTGCGCCTGGTTCACATAGCAAGATTTAAAAATTGTCAATTGATTTTCTAAACCTGAGAAAACCCCACATATGGCGATTTAAAAAAAATCATAAATACGTATAACAGGTTTGGTCCTACAGTATGTGGTGTACAGACAACATGCCACACACAGACAGACTTCACTCACTAACATTACCATGTCAGATGGAAAATCCTGCAAAACCTCTCGAGCGCAAACGAGAGGTTAGAGTAAATAAACATGGCAGACGTGGAAGAAGCAACGGTGATTGTGAACTATTTTAAACGGAGAAAAAACAAGACAAAAAGACAGCTCTAACATCTACCGGACTTTAGTGGGTCGTTTGAGCAGTCCGAATGGACCAGATCACTCTGACCACACCATGTACAGCAGGAATATCTCCTGAAATGATCTTTTGAGACATCACAATAACCAGAACGTCTTTCAGATTGCCAAAAAGGGAAGAGCGGGTCAAAAATCTGCATAATTATCTTGCCCTTATTTAAGGGTACTGGAGTAAATGTTGCTGAACACAAATGCACACTTTTCAGATTTGTAGTTTCAAAAATTAAGACAAGTTTCAGCTTATCACTTTACATGTGCTGACAGCTATCACATATATGTTTCTTTCTATTAGTCTGCCAAACGAAATCCCAGTAAAATACTTTGAAGTTTGTAGTTTCTAGGAAGCCACTGTACATAAAACATACTGCAGGAGGATCCAGTTAGTGGTTCTTTTGGCCCATAAACTGTCGTTCTACATGTATATATCTGTCAGAAGTCAGAGCTTTACTTCAACGTCTTGTTGTTGCTCTCAGCCGCCCCTGCTCTGCAGTAATTCTGCTGGAGCTGAAGACGGCACACTGAGGTTAGTGTTTTGTAAGATGCTGCACAAACCTCTGGTCTGCAAAACAGCATGATGGAAACTCTAAATAGCACCAGCATTCTATGCATAGCTTAATTGGATTGTTGCTCTATTTATATACGACCTGATTATTGTAACAAAAGGGCTGCTTGCATGTCAGTTTCTTTTGAAGATTCAATTCAGTTTGGTTTAGCCACACAGTTTGAATTTCCAGTGTTTATTAAGGGGTTACTTTTAAAAAGCAAAGGTAATATCTTTCCTCAAAACTGAAGTAATCCTTATTTAAGGATATTTTTTTTACCTTCTACAGCAGGCATGAGATGGTATGAGATTCTGACCAAACTGTACTTTTGTAGTAGAAATACCACATCTTCTCAGTAATATTGTATTTAAACAGTGGTGTCCCTATGAGGGGGGCAGAAGGGGCCATTTCTCACTCTTGAAAAATGCTGGCCGTCCTACTTCCCTGCCCTGAAAATTATGTTCATTTTATAGAAAGGCATACAACTTCATCATCTTCAATGAAGACATAAATGTAAAACCCAACAAATAAATAAATCAATAAATAATAATAATAACAAAAATTCTTATTTCATTACTTTGGCTGAATCATGATAAGCTGCCTCATTAGCAAAACTGTTACACTGCTTTCATAGACCTAAGCTTTTTTTGTCAAAGGTAGCAAACATCTCATTCATATTTAGCTCTTTAACTTTTAGAACAGATAGAAGAAACAGAAAGTTATGCCTTTATTTCTCACTATCTTTAAAACCACAAAATAAAATCTGAATATTTTTTTATATAAACCCTGGTGCTTTTAAGTGTTATGTTTAAGTTATAATAACACCCAGATATTCATTTCTATCTGCTTGTTGGTTCTCAGTCATCCAGGACATGCCAAAACTAAAAAAACCTTAAAAATAAAGCAACTTAAGTTATAATTTAAAGAGGCCATACCTTGTATTGGGAGCCATTTCAGTAAATTAATGTTTATGAGGAATTTTATTAAGAGCAGCTACTCATTAAAGCTTTTTTATTTAGAACCTTACATTTTTGTAAAGGTGTAGCAGAGATTAGATCAGTGAGACTGAACAAAACTTGCATAGAAGCAACATTTGAATTTTAGTTTTATTTCTCAATAGTTTGTTGATATGCATTACTAGTCAGTTTTGGTCCTGGAGCTTGAATATATTGCATTACATTTCACTGTAACTTTGCCGACCCCCCCAAAATTGCTCTTAAGAAACAGCGTGACGCTTTAAAAGATTAATTGGCTGCATCCCACAGGATGATGCTGTCACCACCATGTTTTGTCTTTTATTTTTTTACACCATAACTGTCCTATGTTTTTCTTTTCTTTGTAATCTTTGTAAAAAATGCAGACATTTTTTTTCCCTGTCAACAAGGGAAAAGTCCAGTGTCCCTCTCTCAGCACAGAAACGGGGACAACAAAAAGAGGAAAACTCTATTTATTCCATCTCATTATAATGATTTTAAACTGTAGCTACAATATGATGGTAAATTTCATTGGTTTGTAAGTCTTAGAAACTTGAATAACTTGATGCTGATGGTGTTTCCAAGCCTAAGCTGCAGTTAATAAGCAGTGATGGGTGAATTTGCAGGAATCAACAATCAGACTTGTGCTCATGTTTGGTAAGAAAGGGTAGAGCACTTGATGAAGGGGTGTGAAAACAAAATCTCTTACTGGCTGCTGCTCACTGTTATGAATAACGAGTGAGCTAATGTTCTACTTGCTGACCTATTCTCGTCGATTCGCTCACTTCCTCACTAAAAGTGTCTTTGCTTTTGCGTTTGGATTGAAGCCTTTTGGAAAATAGGCAGGAAAGTTCATGCCTGGTGCTTTGGGCTTGTGTTTGTCTTGGCACAGGCCAAAAAATTTAGTTTTTTCTGCTGTACCATATTAACAAGGCATAAAATGAAGTGTCATTGATAAAATAAATACTTAAAAAAAAAGAAAGAGGAGGTTGAAATCCTTTTTAGGGCATGACTGGGACAGAAATGGGTCTCTCAAGCCATCCAGCTGGTCTGCAGCAACAATCCTAGTTTGTATATTTCTGTTCTAATATTTATAAAACTCACTTAAGTTTTTACATGTATTCATTCTTATATCATTAAGCTGAATCCGTTATATTTTCCTCCTTTTCTTTTACTTCACACTAACTATTTTGCAACAAGATTAAACTTTACATGATTGCTTACCTTTTCTAAATTAAGAAGATAAGCCACTGAGTAGTAAGCCAACTGTGCCTCAGGTTTTAAATATTATTGCACATCAGCTTTATGTGACACAAGTTGACAAAGTTGCACAAGTTAATTGAAATGTGTTCAAAAATGGTCTTTGACTTAAATACTCTATTTATATTTTCACGTTGAAAGTTATGATACAATCGTACTTTTTATACTAAAGGTCAGTTTTAACATGTCTACAGGGAAGATTAATATAGATTAGAGATGCACCTGGGTTTTCTGTTTCGTTTCCCTTTGAGTTCTGACATAGTAAATGGAAATTTTACCAATTCAGTTTTATTTGTTCAGTTTTACTTTTCTAAGGAATGTTAAAAATAAAAGTGATGCAAGTCACTTGGTAGAGACAGCAGTTGTCACAGCATATATTTGATTAAACAGTTGTTAATATAAAACATCTGTTTAAACATTAAACAGTTTGTTATACACTAACATAATATTATGTGACTATCTTATATTAGCTCTACATTAATGTAAAACTGATGTATTTCACAGCAGTCATGGTATTTGTGGAAAAGGTTTGCTGCATTAAAGAGTAAATCTTCCTCTTATGTTTCTCTAAGATTATGAAAGCTACATTGTTTACATTGAGAATAAAACAGTGCTGTAGCCACAGGCTTCCCTTCCTGTTCCTCTCTGTACTCTGCTGACTTTGTTTTGGCTGGCAGAACGGTCCAAAACTTGAGCTATTCCCCAGCTTATCTCCCGTAATTGAACAATCGGCCCCTTTAGCAAACCATTACGTTTGTTTTATTAATCCAGAGATCTGTCTCAGTCTGCAGAAGTTGTTTCTACTGCCTTCATTGTAGCATTACTTGCATGTATGTGATCCTATAAGCAGTTACCTTTTTGAACAATAAATCTCACAAAGCACTAATTCTTTCATATTTATCTTTTTTTCCCCCCCAGCTCTTCAAGGATTGTCGAGCATGTGAAGATCTTGTCGTTTTGGACAATTCATGCACAAGCAGTGAGGAACTGGACCGGTTGGTAACCTTGAAGGGCATGAAAACAGGGACATCCAAAGTAAAATAAGAAAAAAAGTAAAACCTGAAGTCTATGTGTGTGATATATCTCCTACCACAACTCAAACTGAACACACACCGTGCTGCCGTGAAACCCTCGGCACCGTTAAGACACTCTATTCCTCTTGTCATGTGGGTACATTACAGAAAAAGGCCCATATTACCCTCACTGGTATCAGCTTCTTTTACATCGCCATGGACCGGAACAAACGCAACTCTATTGCTGGGTTCCCAACATGGCCGGAACGCCTCCAGGAGGACAGGGATGGGACCGGAGGCGTAGGAAACTGCGAGATGGGCCAGCCCTCACAGGTCAGTTCTTACACCTTTTGGTACTTAATGAATGTAGTGGATGCTGTTGAGGCTAATTTGTGAAATAAAGGCCAAGGATCTTATCAGTTTCTTTCACAAAAGTTGAATCTATACAGTAGGGGAGTCAAAATCATTTTCATTTTGGGTCATATCAAGTTTATGAATGTTCCCAAAGTGCTGGTTGTGTTGATAAAACCTATTAACAAGCTGTTAAAATATTAATTACATACTTCTTAAAATTAAATAACACTAAACATCTTTTCATATTGATGATTGGAATTGTTTTCATTATTTCACAGATTCTGTGGTGCTAAATTAGAAAATATTTGCAAGGAATTTTGCAGTATTTGCAGTATGTATGTCGATAAATATAACTTTTCTTCACTAGCCATGTTGATTACGGACTATAACTTGAGATCAAGTAAGGCTGAGGCAGCAGTGGAGTAGAAGTTAGAAACACTGCCACCGGTTACCATGGTTACCCACCATTGTCATGCTGTTTTAACACTAGCTAGCATGTTGACGGCGTACTACAACTATTTGCCACACCGTGATAAAACAAATCATGCTACCAAGTTGACATTAGTGAATGGGAGACGCCTAAAATTCTCAAACATGTTTCATGCAGGCAAGTTAATAAATGATGAGAAAACCATGGAAACGGATGGAAAATAAACATGTAGCTGCGGTCATCCAGGCAGGTAGCAAACTAAGTCATCAGAAATCAAAAGTTCAGGAGGCAGTGTTAAAAATAAAACCTCCGTCAGTGGCACTGGGCGAAGAGATATGATTTGGCTGCAAGTTGTAAATAATTTTATTAGCCTAATTAAAAATAGTTTAAATAGTTAATATTCTTGGGTTTTTTTCTGCAGGCGACATGCACGGTATAGTGGGTGCTGACGCAGTGTGACGTCGATCGATAATCTCTCTATTGAATATTGAATAGAAAAAAAGGAGAAGTGCAATTATTGTGTATGAATTCTGTGAGGTTTTGTGTAACTGCACTTCGGAGGCTGAAATTGGATCAATATTTAATATATTCAATATTAAAGGTTCCAACCCTGAGCCTTCATGTGGCGTTTTACTCTCTCCGCAACGACTCTTAATTACTTGGAGCAAGCATGAAATAAAAATGAGTAATCTTTTGAAGTTCTCTTACTGTTTTTATGTGATAATAACACACAGTTTCACAAAGTATATGTATATATTTTTTATTTGTTTAGTCCTTTTAATGAGTTTTTTTGAAGTGGGTGAACTGCTTTTCTTCATTTTTCATAATATGGAAAAGGCTCAGTTTGCATAATCTTACTCAAGAGAGAGCGTTTTATTGCTCTTCTTGTAAAGGTTGGATGAAAACCTAAAAAAAGAACCAGATTGGTTCTTTAATTTTGTAGTAAAAGTAAATACTAGGGCTGTACTGTATTAGAAAGCCATTCAGTGGCTATATTATTGGTAAAATTTACCGCAGTGATATAAAATCCACATTTTCTTACGACTCTTTTAAAAAAAAAATTTTTTTTAACTGTGCTTCCAGCACTCTGTGAACTTCAGCCTCTTGAACATAGTCCTTTTCTGCAGGAAGTCTCCATTCAACAGGCCGAATTTCTTAAACCCCCGACAATTTTTATACGTTGGCAAGACATATTGTGAAGCTCAAATATATGTTTATAAAGCTATACATGCAAGACTGGAAATTCTTACTTATTAACTACTTAACCTAGGCAATTAATTTTGATTCCATACATTTTAACGTGTTAAAAATTTTAATGCAACTGATCACTTTTTAGCATTCTTTACATACAAAGTTTTCGGCTGGAACTTTGTATTTGCGTGTTTCTGTTGTACCTGTAAATCTGGCACACAACAATATCCGCAAACAGACGACAAAACTGCTTCTCTGGGCCCAAGGGAGTTCATATTGGCTTCAACAAACAATCTGATCGGTTTCTAGAAAATACTATTTTGTTTAAGTTGTGCTAAAAAGAGTTAGTCTAGCAGCGAAGCTATTCAAGGCTAAAATAGCATCTCAGTGCTAGGCGAATAGACGAGTCGGCATCCACATAAAGAAGTATTTTTTTCAAAACGTTGCATGAATGATCAGAGGTTCCTGAAACAATTGAAAGGGTGTTATAGCACTTTGCACCAATCTGATGGTTGAAAAACAAACAAAAAATCAATAAATATCTTGAGCTAGGATGTCTATTTATATAATAATTTAGCTGCAAAATTTTTTTTTTCGAATTGAAAGTGTTGACTTTTGTCAGTATTTTCTTTTCGATTTAAATGCAATTAAGTATTTACTGACCCTGCAAGTAATTCACCACTATTTATGAGTATTTATTTTATCAATGAGTCAAGTAGGTTTTTCGGTTCTAGACTGTCCTTTATTTAATAGGACCCAGGACAAAAGACGACTTTTTGAATTGTAAAGGTTGTTATTGATGGGAAACATCCCATAGTGATTTGTGCTTTTTACAGCAAACATTCAAAATGAGCAATTAGTGATTCTAATCCATTGGTTAAACAATTTATTTATGGATTTTTGCAGATTTTGATCTGCAAAAACACAAAAATATGCTTTAGAATAGAAATATTGCACCTCAGTGGGAGAATACAGGTGTACCAGCAGTAAATTTAAAGGTAAAATATGAATAAAATGATAATAAGAGACTGTATAGTATCAGTTAAATTGAAAACTGTGTTAAATAGGCTCCAGTGTGTGCATCTCCCTTCTAACTTTCTCCATCTTTTACCATTTATTTTCAAGTTTTTGAGTTTATCATGAAGCAAGAGGCTGAAATAACCAGGAAAGTTTGGGATTTGGAGCATGAATATTATGTCACTTTTTTCACCTGTTTGTTGTTCTTTCATCCAGGTGGGCAGGGTGTGTCCGTCCTCCTACAGAGCCCTTATCAGTGCCTTCTCCTGCCTGACACGCCTTGATGACTTCAGCTGCGAGTGGATTGGCTCTGGGTTTTTCTCTGAAGTTTTCAAGGTGGGTGGAGAGCGGAAATTACCTCCCTGTTTATCCTCTCTGAAGTGTTTTTTTAATTATTTTTTTATGCTGAACCTTTAGATCCTTTGGATTTTCTTCTCATGTCCTCTCATTTTTGATTTCACACATCATCACCCAATTAGGAAAATTACAGAAGCGATAATAGGTCTTTCATGACTTTTCTATGACTCATTGTGTTCTTAAGGTTAGAATATCATATGAGGAAAAAGTTGTGAGCAATTACCATTTTTATTTTGATGGAAATGTTGAACTGAAGGTATTTTTTAATTTGATTTGACTCTGTTGACCCTTAGTGAGTTGAACACTTTGTGTTATCTTCAGTATCTTTGGCGTTTTGAGGTCAAGTTGAACATCACTTAAACCCCCTTACCCTCCAGGCGTGTCACTTCAGGTCACACAAGCACTTTCACAACTACAAATTTGACGTTTTACAAAATACCGTCATCTATCACAGTATTTACCGCTTGCTGAATTGTTGGAAGCCTGTCTGAGTGAAAATTTATAAGAACAATTTTGGTTTAGATAAAGTGTAATGGCTGCTAGTCTTTAGAATAAAGCAGAATTGTACAAAATTGCACTTAATTTTGATTTTGTTGTGTCATTCTCTGATGTAAATCAATTTCTTTGACATTTTCTCAGGCTTGTTTTTCACACTTTTATTGCCCTCCACAATATTTGCTATTCTTGATAAAGATGATATTAATATATTAAAACAAATTCTACTTTTGCTGTTGTACCAAAATCTCACTCTGGAACATTTTTCAAAAATCCAACCTTTTGATTTGAGATAAATTCGGAAATAATTGTTTTGAAGAAAATCATCATTGGCATCTGGACACAGAGGCCCATTTCACTTGGCCTCTCTTCAAAATGCGAAAGACAGCAACACACTCCATTAAAGTAAGGCAACCGTGTTCAAAAGTTAGGTAATGGCTCCTCTTGAACAATAGCTAATTTACGTGTTTATATTTAAAGCAGTCGTTTAAGACATGGGTGTCAATCATATCAAGATCACGAATATCTTGCAGCAGTATATATTGATAAAATAATAAATTTACAAACTGGTAAAATATTGATGTCTGCATTTGATGAGTTCTTTTTAAAATTAAATAATATTGAACATCTTTTCACATAAACATAATTTGGCAGCATACATATAAAAACCACCAGCACACAACTGTTATCATGAAGGTTTTATTTTTGAGTCCCACTAAAGTCTAGATGGGCAGATTTGGCCCCTGGGCCTTGAGTTTGACACATGTATTTTCAAGGCTTCTATACAAACTACGATTGTAAACGGCATAATGGAGAAGCATTGTTGTGATGTCATGCTGATTGGGGGAGTGTTGAAAAGAGTAGGAGATTCTTAAAGAAACAGAGGCCCAATTTTAAGGCGTTAAATTGCAAAGTCAAATTTGTTTTTAGTTATGTTTGATATATACAGCATTTTAAAAACAACTGAAGGTAACATAGCTGCTTCATTCTTCTGTAAAATGGCACCGTGTACATAATACCTCCTTTAGTATTGGATTCCCCCTTACTGAGTCTAATAAAAGTAAATCTGGAGGTGTTTAAAAAAACACCTCCAGATTTTTATTAAAACCAATTCTGAGAAATTTAATAGGAACAGATGTCGTTGTGGCTGGGTTTTACTCTCATTCGTAGTGTGAGACATTTATGACCTAAATGTCTCTCTTTGTAAGGTGAAACACCCTCATGATTCCACTAAATATAGGTACCACCTCAGTCTAGTGGGAAATTCCTGTGACTAATGGTCTTATTACTGCAAGAAAAGAATCTGCATACTGACAAGAAAGCAAATGGGAATAAAGATGAACACATTGTGCTGTTGAAATGCTTACACTCAAAGGAGAGTGATATGTATGGAAAAATGGGGCAAATAATGAGGATGAAAGTTGGAGCTAAGAGAGAAGCGGAAACACAGAAGAGAAAAACCTCTGATGTTAGAGAGTTAAGGTGAGGGAGACGAAAGAGGGGGTTTTAGATGAGGTTTTAGGTGTCCAGCGAGTACAAAGGAAGGCATAGACGGAGATGAAGAGGAGTTTGTGGGGAAGAGGTTGGTCGGATCTTGGATTCAGTAGGGTGGAAAAAATTAGAGGGGCGGGTTTGGAGGGGATGGACAAAGGGGTTAAGTTTTCCACTTGAAAGGAGAGCCGACAGAGGTGGGGGGAGACTTCAGAGGAAGATGGGAAATAAAATATTACTACTCCTGCTACTACTACTGCAGGGAATGATTAGGATGATTAGGGCATCATGGTTTGTTTGAAGCCACAGAGCGGAGAAGAAGAGGGGAATCAGGAACACATGGAAACAGGGAGGAGGGGGATGTGAAGAACGAGAAACGGGGGGTCGGAGGAGGATAGACAGAGATGGGGGAGAAGGCCTTCAGAGGAGTGGCCATCTGTTGTTTCTGCTGCCCTGTGGTGGAGACTGTCGCCTCTTATAGCCAAGCCCCCTCCTTTGAACTTGAACAGAGAGATTTTTGTCTGTGGATGAGACCCAGAAAGAGAGAGAGAGGAAAACGGGTACAGGAATCTCTGATTATAAGAATCTAAATCCATGATCCTATTACGTTGGCGTACCAGGGCCGTTGTAG
Organism: Xiphophorus hellerii; assembly: GCF_003331165.1. Lineage (NCBI taxonomy): Eukaryota > Metazoa > Chordata > Actinopteri > Cyprinodontiformes > Poeciliidae > Xiphophorus > Xiphophorus hellerii. The sequence goes on from NC_045677.1 coordinate 24,857,048, forward strand.
ACAGAAAAAAAGTAAATCTCCACCCAAAAATCTTTCTTTGAAAAAAAAGGGGAATTTCTGTATTTGAACGGTCAAAAATTTACTACAAAAAAATAGAAATATTTTGGAATTAATCTTGAAAATTTCAGTTTCAAAAGTCGCACATTTTCAAATTTCAACACTGAAAATTTCTAAAAGTCAGAAATTTGCTAGAAAATACTCAGAAATGTTGACATTAATCTAATTTTCTAAATTGAGACTTAGAAATTTCTGAGTTTCAAAAGTAAATTTTTTTATATACCTTTAAAAATTGTAATATTTTAGACAATGTTTGACTTTTCAAACTCTAATAATATTAATACCAAATTTCTTTTTCTTTTTTTCTAGCAAAGTTCTAAGATATTAATTTCAAATTTTGATTTTTTTTCTAGCAGATTTTTGACCTTTCAGACTCAGGAATGCCTTTGTTATTTCTACCAAATTTCTGTGACGAATCTCATAATTTCAGATTTTTTTTCTAGCAAATTTTTGACTTTTCAAACTCATACATTTTCTTGTTTTTGTTTTTTTTTTTTACTTCTGTTTTTGTCCATCTGCAGTAGCCCTAATGCACTGTCATATCCTGTAACTAATGGTAGTAATCCATTGCCGTTTTTCATACTAAAAAACTGCACACATTTATATATTTCCTAACTTCTGTTGTCATTAATACCAATGCAGTTCATTTTAGCTTTCTGTTGCTGTCAGATCTGCTTTCTTTTGTAAATGATGCCACCTATTCATTGTGTTACTGTACCTGTGTTTGAGGAAGATATTAAAATAGCTAGAAGATGTCATTATTCTGACTTGTAGGCCAATTCATTAGGTACAAACAAACATAAAACATGTCATAGACATCATGCAACTATTTGCATATATTTTTGATATTGTTAAATAATTTCCTGCTCCTAGCCTTCTGTCGATAGAAGAAGTAGAGGAAGTGTCGGCACAGTCGTGTCAGATTAGTTTCATCTTGATCTATAAATGTTTCTGCTTCCAGGAAATGAGTTAGCAAATGTAGGTAGATAAATGTGTCTGTCCACAGAAGCACAGTCACGTTGTGAGCGTCTCAGTGGTTTTGTAGGTTGATATTTCCTATTTGCCTGCATGCATCATCGGTTAATTTAAATGTGCAGCATTTTTTTGTGGTGGTATGATCTATTTTTACCTCTATTTCAAAGATTGTGAAGAAATGGGGAATTTTGATAGTTTCTAACATTTATTGACGAGTTCAAGGGACGTCCTTTTTGTTCATGCTGTTTTGTAACATATTTGTGTTTGCTTTTGAAATGTGGTTAATGTAACATTGACCACATTAAATGGTTACGTCTTTAAGAGCAAACCTTAAAGACTTTAGAACTGGTATGGTGCTGCAATCTACATCTTTCTGCGGTGACTTCCACCCAAGTCCGGTCAGCCATAGATAAATGAATGCTGATGCTACAGCTATCTAAAAACTGAGATGATCCCAGTGCACAACAGTACTAAATTGATTGTAGGGTTCTGAAAATGACACATGCACTCTGTTATCATGGCTGGTCAGTAGTGACTGACCTCATTTCACTTTTCTGTGTCGCCTTCTTTATCTGCTTCCTCTGGCGTCTCGCTGCATGTGCTAAATATGTGTTTAGCAAGTTTTATTCACAGAAGAGTTTTTAACATGCTTCCAAGGCCTTTTCTGCAACCATATTTAGTTTAAACTGAAACAGAAGAGCAGTGAACTGTCAGAGCAGCACAGCATTTGAATATTTTACCATCAGAAAAAGAAGATTTCTGAATTTAAAGACTTTAGGAGACATGTATAGCATTAGCGGAAACGTTAGCTGGCATTTGAGCATTAGCTTTTCTTTCTGGAAATCACACTTAAAAACCTAGCATAGCCAAGGTTGTATGTTAGCCATGGCTTTAAAAAGCTGTAATTTGAAGCAAATTTTACTGTAGTCAAGTTTATTTGTAGAGCACATTTCAGTAACAAGGCAGTTCAAATTGTTTTACATAATAAAAACATAACACAATAAACAAAAAGTTATACATACTGTATGTGTTCCTGTAAAATAAATAAATGTTAAATTGACTGAATTTATATAGTAACCAGTGAAACTGGGTGAATATGGTTATGTGGGTGAATATGGTTCACCCATGTGAACCATTACATATCGGTGTGTGTAATAACAAACACACACCGATATGCAGATCGCTATGCAAGTCGGGTTTAAAGCTAGAGGGTGTTCGCGCTGTCAATCATCCTCATGTACGGGCTGCTACCACCCGCTCCCTTGCTCTCAGCTAAGCTGCAGCTAGTTCTCCTCAGCGGAGCCTGTTGTGAACGCTAAAGCTAGCTGGTGTTGCTCCCAGTGACAGTGAATAAACATTTTTCCTGTAACACTAATATAGGGCCAAACCCTTGCTTCATATTGAATACTTTGAATACATGCTGTTTGACTTCTCAATTGAATGCAAGGTTCCCAGTTGTGTGGGAGCCAAACAAACCCATATCATTACTCCTCCGTCACCATGCTTGACACTTGGTTTCAGAAGTTTGTTCTGTGTATGGTTTTTAAATATGGTGATGTACATTGTGGCCAAGCACCTCCATTTGCTCTGATCTTGCTTTAGAACATTGTTCGAGATGTTTTAGCAATTTATTTCTGTTCTTTATATTTGTCCTGACTTTTTCTCATTATACCATTATGAACTCCGACATTTAACGGGCACGTAGTAAAGACTGGGAACTCTTTGTTTTTATGGGATGTTTTTAGCACTGCATGCTGCAGTCTTAGTGAGAAATTGCTGGGAAGACTGGCAAAAGTCCTTAATTTTTCCTGCTTGTGAATAATGTTTCTCACCATGGACTTTAGATTGCTTATAGATTACCTTTAAACACTTCCCAGATTGAAGGGTTGCAACAATTGGTTCTCTGAGTTGAGTTTGATATTGTGTTAAACTGATTTTTGCAATTGTAGCGTGCTGTTTAGTTAAATAACTCCATAATATCTGTTTTGTCCTACTGAGAACAGATTTTAGCACCTAAAAATCTGTCTTTTGGTACATAAAACCCTTTTTACCATTACTGTAGCTAAAAGTTATGCAATATAATAATCTGTTTTGACATGTTTGCCTGTCTTTGAGCATTAAATGAAGCTGTTCTGTTTTTCAGGTACGTCATCGCGCTTCAGACCAAGTCATGGCTCTGAAGATGAACAAACTCAGCAGCAACAGGGCAAACATGCTGAGAGAAGTTCAGCTCATGAATCGACTCTGCCATCCAAACATACTGAGGTAATCAACAATCTGACTAAAGAGGCTACTAATCCCTGCTAATGCTGCTTACAACCAAAGCTAAGAAAATAATGTGATTATTTTCCACTTCGTTGAGCTCGTTGATTAACGCATTATGTCGCAACAGCAGCTGACTTTTAAAGTGTAATTTAACCACAATGTAAAAACCTGAATATTTTTTGGAATTTAACAAACAGTGTTCTTGGTTATAATTTCTCTCCATATAAATAATGACTCAAAACATTTCCACCAGCCTATTTTATCATCACTATCTTCTCTCTGTAGCTCATGATCCCCTGTGGTGGTGGACAGTTTTCCTTTGGGAGAACTAGAAAAAGTACCAAACGCAGAGACAGTTTGTTTTAGAGTTGCACCAGAAGCCTGGAGGCAAAAAGCAGGAATGACATTTTTATGTCGTTACAGACTTTAAACAATTATGTCAGCATTTTATTGACTCTACAAATCGATTGCTTGAGGAAATTGACAAGTGTTTTTACGTAATATGGCTTCCATCAGCAAATTATTGAATGTTATTGAATTTCAGATCAAAACCTCAAAGGGAAAATGATGCTGCTGAGCCAAAAAGCTTGCGGGGTTGTGTGTTCCTAACAGTTTTGATATGTTTGGAGATATAGTTCTGTTGGAAAACCCAAACGTTGGAACATTTGACCTAAACTGGCTCCTTTCAACAAAAGAAAGATTCATTAGGATTAGGCCTGTCACAATAACAAATGTTCCTGGAAAATAAATTGTCCTGGAAATTATTGCGATAAACGATGATATTGTCATTTTGAAACAATTTTCAACTACTATAATAAAAATTTTGTAATAATGCCAGTTTGCCCTCTCAAAGACTAATACATTTTTATTTTGTTCACAAAACTCCACACTGGAACTGGAATACATTTTAAATATCCAAAATAAAACACATCAGTCAGAAACAATAAATAAAAAGGAACTTAAAGAAACACAAAACCGAAACTTTCAATAAAATCAATTATTACTAATCTGTCAACAAAATTGCCATTAATAAAATATTAATCATCAAAATGGAAATTATTAAGCTTATTCTAATTTTTTATGCTTACTTGATTACTGCAACAGGACTAATTAGGATATTAAGAATCTGTCCAGGAGCCGCTAATGTTTAATAATGTCCACAGAGGACAGAAGCTAGTTTTAAGAAGACAAAGATTGAGCATGGTGGTGGCAACATCATGCTGCGGGGCATAATGGAGGACTACCTAATGTCCACCCAAATTAACAGCTAAATGATTGGAAATGGACACAAATTGGTGTTCCAATAATCATAAACACAAATCAAAAGGACTTTTTACATAGAAAGCAGAAAATAATCATCTTCTGCAATATCATTAATCCCATTTAAATTAAAACCGTATGCTTTAAGTTCTTAGATTTGGTTGGTTTTTGAAAGGAAACCAAACATTTCTGCTGAGAAGAGCTTATTGTTTTGACATATAACTGGAAGCCTACTGTAAATATTTGTGATTTAAAAAAAAAAAACGTTTTACCGTCGTATGGATATCAAAGTTGAACTCATTTTTAATTTATATTTAATTTGCTTGTTGTATTATAATATCCACTGATCATGGATGTATGGCCAGAACTTTGTAGAAAACAGAATCTTGAGTCTGAACCCAGAAGTTACTGCTGATTAAGACGCTGTAAACATCCGACAGAGCTTTTTTTCTTTGCACCTGTTTAAATCTTTTCGTTTTATGACCTGCAATAATAATAAATGTTGAAATAAACAATAGAAAAACAAAATGATCGAAATATTCTTCAGGACATGATTTATTTTTTCTTGCTCTAAGCCTCTGGGTGGGAGAGTGTGTGGACGAAGCATGCACATACATGCATAAATATTCTTCTGTGTGCACACATCTTGTACAAAGTGATCTTTGTTGAGCGTGCCTTGTATGTTTGTCTCTGTGAACAAACACTGTGGAGTCATTGTTTGCTAAAAAATCCAGCAAAGACCTAGAAATGTGACCTTTTCTTTGCCTCGAGTGTTATGAAGCCCTCAAAGCAGCTCATGAACAAAGTTTGTCCATTTGTTGCACATTGTGTCTGGTTAGTTGAAGAACATGATGTTTGTTTTTGATTATTCAGCCCTAACTTCAGATTAAAGAAATAGACAGGCTCTAAAGTGGCTGGTTAGATTTATTAGGCTTGGAAATTGATGGGCAAGGCAAAGGTAGAAATGGGAAGAATGTAGGTGAGGCAGATGGGCTGTTATTATCCCACTTTTAGCAGACAGTCCTACAGCAATCACCTGTTCAGTCTTGCCTGGTTTCTCAGCTTACATATTCCAGAAAAAACCTTAGATTATTCTAAGCTTTTTCAAAATTCTTTGTTGTTTTTTTTTCCAGGTTTAAGGGAGTGTGTGTCCACGAGGGCCAGCTTCACGCTTTGACAGAGGTAAGAGGAAGTAAACACAAACCGTTTCACATTACAGGGGACGTATTATGCAAAATTCAGATGTTGCTTGTTCAATACTTCCATTTGGGTTTCTACAACTTCTAAAAACATCCCAGCTGTAAAAAATAATTTTAAGAAATCCAGCCGTTTTGTGACAATAAATTAATATTTCTTGGTGTCTGGAAAAGTAACCATTTCAAAAACCTCCAGAACAATCAGCACTCACTGACCTTTCACCCAGTAACCCCAGAAACCCAGCCCGTTACTTAGCAACCTAAGCATAGCTCCAGGACTTTTTTTCAACTTGTTTTACTGCTGCTGGAAAAGACATGTTTTGTTGTTGACTTAGCATCCAGAAACCACTTTCTCCATACTTGTTGGTTGTGCGGGAGGCTCCACTTCTGCGTGTGAAATGTGTACGGCTGTAAAATTATGCATCTGTTCGCAGCCATATTTATGTGCGCTTCATCTCATTCGGGTTTAAAGTGACAAGATACCTTAAAACGGCTCAAAATAGGCAGAATTGAACAAACTAAAATCTCATTATATAAAAATGATTTTGTGGAAAAAAATGTAATATGTTTTGTGTCACCCATAGACCTATCCTAATCTGTTCAAGGAAGCATGCAAGGTCACCTTTAAAGCTCCAGAACAAAGTAATGACACCTCTGATCAAATGTCTCAGCTAATGAAAGGCACACTACTTCTGCAGTCATGTTCCATCTCTTGTTGTGGAGTTCATGTCCCAACTATTATTAGGAGAACATCGCGTCACCCAAGAGCACAAAAGCCTGTAATTGTGGAAAACCGAAAGAACCAAACTAGCCTTCTAGTTTACCTAACGTTTCAGTTGTATGTTTCTGTCTGAGAAAGGTTCTTAAAAAGAGTTTCACAGCCTTCAGCTGCAAAATTTAAAACAAGCATTGCTTTATCAATCATGAAATGGATAAATGCATGTAAATGTATTATTTGCATCCATAACATTTTTATTTATTTACGGTAAATGTAAACATTTAGCCTCAGGATATAAAGGCAATTGGTACAAAAGTTGCATGTTTTTATCTGAAACACATGAAGGTGTGAAAAATTAAAACATGTCATTTTCAGAATAAATGATTCTTCCCATTGTACTGAATTTATGTTCCTTATTTTACCTACATTGTTAGTTTAAATGCTTCAACATTTTTTGCCAAATGAAATTAGACAAAGAAAGATTTTTTTATGAATTTACATGATCAATAAAAGAATTAAATTATAAATTGTAGTTATTTTTAAGCTAACTTTAATAAGTGGTGAGAATTTCTGATTAATTATGTCCACATTTGTGAAAATACACCACATTAAATACATGTATTGCTTTTCAAAGTACTTATACTCCTTGAGCTGTTTTTTTTTTTTTTTTTTACGTTTAGATTTTCTGTTACATTCACAGTCACGTTTTCTTCCAGGTTTACCCTGTTTTCCTTCGTAAGTGTCCCCATCAAATTTAACCAGCTTCCCCACATCATTGTGCTGCCGCCCCCGTGCTTTGCAGATTGCATGGTGTGTTCAGGATGATGTGCAGTACTCATAAACCAAATTGTTAATTGTTAAATTTTTGGTGTTATCTGCTCCAAGTACCTTCTTCCATGTGCTTTTAGTTTCTCTTGCATGGCTTGAGGCAAACTGCAAACAGAACTCCCTTTGGCTTTCTTCTTGCCACTCTTACATGAAAATGTGTGATGTAAACGACTAAATGTTGATGTCAGGATATTTTCCCACCTGAGCTATAAGTTACTGCAGCTCCTCCAGAGATACCATGTTGGCTGCTTCTCAGTTTAAAGATGTTTTTAGAGAATTCAGATCTGAAGAAGATCTATATGATTTTTATGCTCTTGCTTGAGATATTTACCACATTTCCTGTCTTCTAGCAGTGGATTTCACAATCTGACCTTATTTAACAATTAGTAGCAGGTGAAGAATTTATAGATGAAGTGCTTCCCTAATACAAATTTAACTTGAAGGTTGGGCTGCATGGGTGTTACTCATTATATGATTTTACAAGTCTTTGAAACTTCTGTTAATATTCAACCATGAATATTCTTGTAAAAATGGACATGCTTTCAAACTTCTTTGCTGCTTTTCCTGTTTGGGCCTTCCTTGCTCTTCTCTCTTATAAAAAGTACGACTAGCTGAAACAACAGACACTAATGTGGTGAGACACCAGCATAAACCAGGTGTGATGTTCACTTTGCTCAGCCTGTCAGTTTGTGGGTGCAGGTTGCCTTCATTTATGACCTGAACGTACTTTACGACGTCATTCCTAACCTGTCTGGCATATTTCTCAGTTTTCATGACTTTATTTGTTCGTTAAATTTATTTAACGAAAGTCTGAGGCCTGCACAGAGGAGATGGAATTCAACAGAGATTAAAGAATCAAGATTCACTGAATTTTATCTAGGGCTTTTAAAGTGAAGAATAAAAAAAATGCATGCTGCATTTTAATATTTTTTCTATATATAAAACAACACATTTACTAAATTAGAATATTATTTAAAAGTCTATTTACTTTAAGAACTTTGTCTCTAAGTAAAACACAATATATAGATTAATTACGCACAGCTTTTATTTCTGATTTTTCCACTTATAGATAATGAAAACATTCCATGTAAAACTGGAATAATACATTAAGCCAAAAAAAGTAAACTTTTAAAAACAGAAATGTAAGCTTAACAAAAAGTTTGGTAATGCCTGCTTAAAGTTTGTTGTAAGAGGGGCATAAAATCATAAATGCCTTTTAATCTTTTATTGCTCCTTTTTGAACAATTTGTGTAAAATTGCATGTCAATTGGCACGACTATTTGGGTTATTATTATTTTTTCTGATTTTACTTTTTGTCTTTTTGAAATAAACACATTTTCAAAATATACTTTTAATTTGACAAATGATACTCTTTTGGACGTATGTTCACATTTTTTGATTGTATGTGCTGCTATGTTTGGTCAGATAAAACTCCAACAAAACACATTAAAACTTGCGTTGTAATGTGACAGGATGTGTAAGACACGGTATGTTAGATGTAACAGTAAGTAGCTTTAAGCTAATATTACATCACACTCGCTCAGATGAAGGCATCGTTTATAGAAGATGCTCCCAGACTCACACATGTTCTTTATTACTTCTGTGCTGCAGTTTGAAAGTGTTTATTGTAGCCGTGGGAGAGGAAGCCACCAGCTTTCTGCAGCTGTGTACCATAATACCAAGTCTTACAGAGTTTGCGCACATGCAAACACACACACACACACGGTAGTTGTGATGTAAATAAGCGCATTGTGAGGCACACGTCTGATTATGCCTGCTCAGACATTGTGGTAGGTCTTGTTTTCCTTCTGCAGGGTAAACAGATCTTGTCGTCTCATGTCGGTCGCAGGCTCCTGGCATTTTTTGGTTTTTTTTCTTCTTTTGTTACGTGGTTTCTGTGACTCTGTATGCAGAAGAAAATTGGAATAAAGTTACAGGATTGCCCCAAGGTTACCTTGAGAAACTCATTAACTTTGATACAAACGGATGAAAACCACATCTTTTCTTGGAATAGTGAGGAAGCTTCATGCAGTGACGGTAAACCTTTAACCTAAGAGCAGCTAAAGTCTTTGTTGCAATAAAGACTGAATGACTTTAAATGCTACATCCTCTCTTAAACGTTTTAGGTTTCACAATTTCCACCAGCTGGCTCCAGAATTGCTTCAGAATGCAAATATTTAGCATCACAAGATGATTTGACAGTTGGACATGATTATCTGCAAGGGCCAAAATGACCTGATGGACGATGACCTGCTCTGATTATACTGACTTTCAGTTAAATGCATCCGGCTCCTCTAGTCATATTCAGGGCTGATGGTGAGTCATGACCTCTGATGGGATTATGGCGATTTAAGCTGATCTGGAAAGCAAACAAGGATTCTTTGTTCGAGTTTTTCCAGGGTTTATAGCCCGAATCCCAGACAGTCCATCACAGTAACTTCCACAACATTTTTGACCTGACATATGTTTTGTATTTCCTCATTTCTCTTCATTGTACATCATGATGGAGAGGTTCCTATATGGCTCAAACCCAAACTGAGCTGACTGCGTGGTATCAGCAACTCTAAAGCAGATTTTAGGAAAAAATATACAACTTTATTTCCAATTTTATTTGAGCTGGTTGAGATTTTATCACTGGTATTCTTCTACCGTAGAGTGATATTTGTGTCGTTCAGGTGATCATAAAGAAAATAGAAGTTGGACATGTTTCAATTTAAGTCACCCATTATCAATTAATGTTGAGCTGTGTTCAGTTTTAAGGAGAAATACTATTATCAGTTTGTATTGTTATTTACTGTTAAATTCTGTCAGTTTTATAAGACAAGAGGAAAATTTTGTTGGAAACTGATCATTTACCCAATTCTCTCACTGTCTGACTTGAAAAAATTATGACGTTTTTCTGTTTTTAGAGCAGTTAAGATCAACAAAATTCTTACCGTTTCTGAAGTTGTTTTTACACCTGATAGTCTAGTAGACTTGATTCAATTGAGGACCAAAATGGCAACATGTGTTACATTTTCAGCTGCTGCGGTTCGCTTTCACACTGCACTGTGTCAAACCAACCAAACCCTTTGAAAAACATGTTCCCGTCCTCACCTGTGGTAGCGCTACACCAAGAACAACTGAAGAAAATGACACAAAAACTTCTGAAGAAGACTTGAGCTCAATTTCCTTTTTCACAAAATGGAATGGCGTCAGATTTTAGCAGTTGGAGGATTTCTTTTTTGTCTTTGGTAAAAAAAAAAAAAACAACCTACGAGCCATTTCCCTCATTGGCATTACATTATCACGTTTGTTTTGGTTCTATTTATGTTAACCCTTCGAGGCAGACGATTTGTCTCAAGGAAGTTTAGTAATGGAGGTCCTTGACTCATTCGATGAACCATTCCAGCTCTAGTTTTCACTTTGCTTGGCGTTCACATGTGCATTCAAACTGCGCCAGAGCTCACGTTAACTGAGCTGAGACTGAGATAAATGGTTTCATGAGAAACAAATATATTGACATGTTCATCTCAATATATCAGCAAAGAAGTTGAGTTTGGGCACAAATGGGTCTTCTTAACAGAAAATGACCCTAAGATTTCTGCTAACTTAGTCAAAAAGTGCCTTAAAAGGAACAAAATCAATGTTTGGATCACAAAGGCCTGTTCTTAGCCTCATAAAAAAATGTTTGGGTTTTGACCCAAATTGTATAGTTTATGGATAAACCAAGTTTAGAGGAAGTAAATGAAGCTTATGAATTTGAAGAAAGAAATAAACAATTCTGACCTCCTGTTCTAACTGACATAAAAGAGGAAACATTTAGTCAAATTTAATGTTCGACAGTGAGAAGAAATTACCCAGAGTGTACAAATATCTGGTCTAAACTGTGAATCTGGATTCAGCTGAAAGAATTTAGTAGAAAAATACAATTGAATGTCTTCTAAAAACAAATCAGTGAAAGCCACACGAAGCCAACGGTGGAGACTTCCTTCCAGCACCACCCTGTGCTGCCTTTGCTCTAATTCTGTGCCTGTCAGTCAGTAACCACAGCTTAACCAGACCGTCTCTCCATGTCATGCCAACTTTCTTTAGTTAACTGCTGCTGCTCATGATATGTGACATGGGATTAGGGTGTTTGCATGCCAGCAGGAAGGTCAGACGAGTTCTTGAGGATCAAAGCTGACAAAGCGACAAACCCAAAACCCAACGGAGTGAAGTGGGTTTCTTTGGTTTTCATTCTTGAGTCTATATTTGGACAGACACTCCATATTCATATATGAGAAAAATATCTGTTATGCCAGTTCTGCAAAATGAGTCTGCATGATATTTTTAATTGAGATTAAGTCAATACGTAGGCCTGTTGCAATAAATCAGTTAATCACTTAATAAATTAAAACAAGCTCAATCATTTTCATTTGCATGATTTATTGTTTTTGTCTTTTCTCTCTCTTTCTACCAAAAACTGGATGACAAAAGTCTTCAGTCTTATGCATGGTCTCCACTAGCCCCTTTTTTCAAATGACAACTTTGTTTACTTCGATTCATAATTCGTTTATTTGTTGTTCTATTTATTTTTTATATTTAAAATGTTCTTTAGAAATTAAAGTTTACTGATCTTTGAGAATGTATCATTCCATTACCATTATATTACTTGAAATTGGTTTCAACGATATTATTGTTTGTCGCAATAAATTCTTGGCTGTTCAGTTATGTCCCGTGTGATAATTAGTTGTTTGGGAAAAGTGCTTTATTATTACATTAGTGTAGTTTCACTTTGTCTGTATATTTAAATATATGCTATAATAGATCTCAGCTTCAAGTCAAAAGAGACTTTCAATAAACAATAAACCCAAATTTGCACCCAAATATTTCAAATATGCTCTGCAAAAAAAAAATCTCAACTCAAATATTATAGTTGTGCTGCAAACAAAATTTTTGGGACACTGTGACATAAGTTAAATTTCTTTTTTTTTTTAACCACTTCTATACAGTTCTGTATATTCTGTTTGCTCACATGTTTGAAATGTTTTTCCTCTTTCTTTAGTACATCAACGGAGGAAACCTGGAGCAACTTCTAGACAGCAACAAGCACCTGAGTTGGCCCGCCAGAGTGAAACTAGCTTGTGATATCGCCAGTGGTGTGGCCTACCTGCACTCCAAAGGCATATTCCACCGGGACCTCACCTCCAAGGTTAGATGAGGCTAATTAGAAAAAGATTATTTCACTTATAACAAGACATTTTTCCCATTTAAAAATGAAATAATCTATTCATCAACATTAAGGAATTACTGACTTAAATTGAGCTCCAGTATGTTGCTGAAAAGTTGCTTGCAAGTTGTCTTGTGTTTTTTTTAACTCAGTTAACTCAGAAAATATGCACCGGGCGTGCCGTGGTGGCGTAGCGGTTAGCGCGACCCATATTTGGAGGCCTTGAGTCCTCGACGCGGCCGTCGCGGGTTCGACTCCCGGACCCGACGATATTTGCCGCATGTCGTCCCCCCTCTCCTTCCCAGTTTCCTGTCAGCCTACTGTCGTATAAGGGACGCTAGAACCCACAAAAAGACCCCCTGGAGGGGTACAAAAAAAAGAAAAAAAAAAGAAAATATGCACCAACACATATTTGTTGGGGCTCCAACAAGAAACGATGACCAATTGTAAAACTGAAGGTTCATTAAATTTATTGGCAGGAATGTTGAAAACACACCTTTGACTATGAGAAGGAAAAAAAAACTTCCTTTAAAAAATAAGCCCTAAATGGATATAAATTAGTTTAACATTAAGCCAGGGAATCAGCAATTTTTTTTCTACTTTTGCATATTATTCCTACAAAATAAAACTTGTCTAAATCTGCTGATCTATGCAATATAAAATTGTAAAATCAAAGAACCAAGACTTAGATTTTAGAAAGAAAGACAGTGTGTGCAGTTTTCCAGAGGAAAAAATGGTGGAACAAATTAAATTTAGTTATTTTATATCTGGAGAACAAAATAGCCCATATAATGGGACTGGTGCACATAGATCCTACAAATGTCATTTGATTAAAGCAACACTATAAAAAGAAATTCACAGTCTTCCTTCATAAAAATCAGAAATGACAATAAAGTTTTTGTTTGCTCTGTCAGTAATGACAGAGAACCATTTCATACAGTATTTTGCATCGTTTTCTTCTAATTAATCATTTTTAGAACAGCTTGTCTCACTGTAAACAACAATGGCTGCATTACTACAGAATTTTTTAAGCTAACCCAGACACGTTTGGCCTTGAAGGACAGCGGGTATGTTCTCTTGTAAGTTGTTTACGGTTAAGTTGTTTCTGTCTGCCTTCAGAGGGTAGAAACATTGCACTTCCTCAAATCATTTAAAGTAATTTAACTTTTAACTTCCCCAGTGAGCATGTGCAAATGGAGCTGTAGTTTTCAGAGAAGCTAACTGTATTCGACCGTTGCAAATTACGGAGATTAGGAAGGAAAGCGTTATGAGATTTAAGTTGTGCATTAGCTTCATGCATCACAAATAAACCGTGAACATTAATATGCAGCTCTGTTAAGTAGGTGTCATGATAATTTCTTACGGTTTACAGGTCTCTTTCATTCTCACTGCTGGTTCCAGTGAGAGTTTGAATATTTTACAGTAGGTTGAAGAGGAAGGAAGTGCCTAAACTTGTAATGCACAGTTTTCTCATTACTACTTTAAATAAGAAGCGAAGGTCTGGTTAATAAACCATAAACTGTTGTTTAATCCATCTGTGTTGCAACTTCCCCAAGTAACATTCTGTGTTTTTGGGGGTGTCTGTCTTCACAGAACTGCTTGATCAAATGCGACGACAACAGCTACACGGCGGTGGTGGGAGATTTCGGCTTGGCAGAGAAGATTCCCACCAAACAGTAAGAAGAGTCGGAGTGAATCTTAAAAATACCAGGGGGAGTTTGCAGGAAAAAGAAAAAATTAGAAGATGAAATAAACTGAAACATGCTGGCTGTTTGTTTTCTACTCGTCTCATTATGAGGGATAATTTTCAGAAAGAAAAATCATATTTAAGTGACTCAAACTGAAGGCCAGTTCAGTTTTATCTCCCTAATGCGTCTCATTTGTGTTGGCCTTCAAACTAGTGAGGCTCATTCTTTTCTTTATCTCCCATCTTCTGGGTTAATATCAGTTCTATTTGTAATATTATGGTTACACTCAGGGAAAACATGTCGCGTAATAAGAATTTTATTTCTTTAATCATCTTTTTGTTTGTGTCAGCTCTTCATTCCTACAGCAAACTCAGCTTAGTTACTCCTCCTCCTCCTCTTCCTCCTCCAGGGGTTATTTATTAGCACACAGGTCACTAAAAGCCGCCTCTACAGCTCACATTCTCTGCCTCTGTGTTTTGATAGCAGGAGGATCAAATCAATCTGGGGTTTTCACTTTTTAATCCTGCAGTAGCAAAAAAGAAGCAGGGAGTCTGCTTTCTGTTCTCCAAAATGTCCAAAATAATTCCTCTGATCTTTTCCAAAAGTTTATGAATATGACCACACAGATTTTGGTTGTTTACCGTGCTGTGAAAAGGCTCTCTGAAATATTTCAAATCATCAAAGGAGATGTTATGTTTTGTTGTCAGACAAAAATAGCTTAAGTAAATACAAGACAGACTGACTTTAATCTGTTTTGGGGTGAAAAAAACTATCCAAACCAACCCGAACTGTTATGTAAAATTCACTTTTTGCATGTTTGATACTTCCTTTTGGGTCTCAACTGTTTTCAGTCCATGTACTTAAAAAAAATCACCCAGATGTTTTTGTTTTTTGTTTTTTTTGCTCTCTGTAAGTCGTTTCAAGAACCTCCTTATTGGTAAGTCGCATTCAACTGGTACTGAGCTGTTACCTAGCAACCCCAGTTAGGGCCAGCCCCGCCACCTAGCAACCTCAGCAGAGTTCCAGCACATTTGGTCAGCTGGTTTACCATTGCATTTGAACATTAGAGGGCACATATTATGTAAAATTCACATTTTGCATGTTTTTATACTTTCATTTGGGTTTCTAAAAAAACACCATCCTGCTGTTTTTTGGGGTTTTTTTTCCAATAAATTAAGATTTTTTGGTGTCTGGAAAATGGCCAATTTCAAAGATTTGTGAAATGTAACGTCACGTCAGCAGGCACTGTCCCTCGCCTAGCAACCCAGCGAAGTCCAGCCCGTTACTTGGTTCCAGTGTGGCTAAAGTAAAACAATGCTGCAAAGAAGAGTGGGCCAAATTTCCTCCCTAAAGATGTAATAAACTCACTGACATTTTCTGCTAATAGTTGTTGTAGTGAGTTGTTGCTGCCAAGGTTGGACCAACCACGTATTCGTTTTAGTTGCTTTTTCTTATTGGTTTGGATGGCTGCTTTCCCTTAATACATATAATTATTACAAACTGCTTTTTATGATTAGGTTAACTTTGATCTGATCCTGAAACCTTTAAGTAAAAAAAAAAACCAAATCTGTAATTGGATAAAAGATATGTAGATAAATGTTATTTAACCTCCAGGCTGAACATTATACATCTAAAATAAATTTAGTTTAAATCTAAATGAGCAAATGGGACTGATTAGATACATCTGTGGGTTGTTTTAAACATAAACTGGCTGCCATATTCACACAGAGCAGCTTCCAAACACAGCAGAACATCCAGTTCCTTTTGGACTCACGTTCTGTACCAGCTTATTTCACACATCAGTCTAATGATGCAGACATTAAGCTTTTTTTCTGCTCATGTGTTCTGTTTAGGGCTGATGGAGAAAAGCTTGCAGTGGTTGGCTCTCCTTTCTGGATGGCTCCTGAGGTGCTGAGAGATGAACCCTATAACGAGAAGGTAAAATCTCTATTAGTCCAAAGAAGGTTTGCAGATTCAGATCAGTTTAAGTCAGACAGAATTTGCTTTTTGCATCCAAGTTGTGCAAATGCACTACTGTGCATTTGCCATTTACAGAGCCCATCCAATCACTGAACAGATGCTTAGAACAGATAAATGTGTGGATGTGCCAAAACTTTCTCCAGCTGAACAGAAACAAAACTGAAGTTATTATTTTTGGACCTAAAGAGGAACGATCTAGAGTCAATGCACAGCTTCAGTTATTACAACTGAAAACTAGCGATCAGGCCCGAAACCTGGGAGTAGTGATGGACTCTGACCTGAACCTCCAGAGCCACATAAAGACAGTCACAAAGTCGGCCTTCTATCACCTGAAGAACATTTCCAGGATTAAAGGACTAATGTCTCAGCCAGATCTAGAGAAACTCATCCATGCGTTCATCTTCAGTCGTATTGATTATTGCAACAGCGTCTTCACAGGTCTGTCCAACAAATTAATCAAACAGCTGCAGCTGATCCAGAATGCTGCTGCTCGCGTTCTCACTAAAACCAGGAAGATAGAGCACATAACACCAGTTCTAAAGTCCCTCCACTGGCTCCCTGTAGCTCAAAGAATAGACTTTAAAATACTGCTGTTAGTTTATAAATCACTGAACGGCTTAGCACCACAATACATTAAAGATCTGCTTTTATTGTATCAACCTTCCAGACCTCTCAGGTCTTCCGGTTCTGGTCTGCTCTGCATCCCCAGAACCAGAACCAAACGAGGAGAAGCAGCTTTCAGCATCTATGCACCACGAATTTGGAACAAACTTCCAGAAAACTGTAAAACAGTTGAAACATTGACTTCTTTTAAATCTCGACTGAAAACCCACCTGTTTAGAATTGTATTTGAAATGTAATCAATTACAAATTTATTGATGTAACTTGACTTAATGATTGATTCTATATTGCATTGTGATTCTGTGTTTGTTATGATGTAAAGCACTTTGAAATGCCTTGCTGCTGAAATGTGCTATACAAATAAAATTTGATTGATTGATTGATTGATACTGTCATGACATCACAGCTACAAGCAGAGCGTAACATCCACTCATCATGAGCATAAATACCACATATGTCAGTGATATCAGTGCTTTGAAAGAGCAAGAATCGGATGCACACATTTGAATGTACATAATCTGTATATAATCTACATTATATACAGTTCATAAAAAGCGATTGTGAAGATTCTTGAATGTGAAACTTACTGACTTTGAACATGGCTGACTGTAGGTAAGCACCATAAAAATGTGCATAGAGTACCCAGAAAGTTTGCTAAACCCAAGGAGCTCATTAAAGGGGGTTATTACCAGTGTTGCCAGATATTGAAAGAACAACGATCAACCAGCTTTATGAAGATGAGGCCAGAAAAAGCCAACTGGCAACCACACTAAGAGGTTTTAAAGTGGGTTTACAGCAAATGCCTGCATATGACACTACATTACTGCAAATGGCTTTAATGTTTTGCTTTATTGTGCGGAGCTATTTTTCAGAAAGAAAGTCAAACACAAATAAGCAACTTGACATTCAAAAACAATCCCAAAGTGGCCTTTAATAAGCAGACTTGGCAACACCGGTTGTTATACAAAACTGATTTTTTTTTTAGCTGTACATCATATTATTCTGTTACTTCTTCACAAAAAATATGCTGTTGCTTTGATTCTTTTGTGGATGTTTGAGGAATCTTTGAATCTCTGATGGCAGCCATTCAGGGGTACCTGAACACTTACTCCTTCAGACTATTGACAGCAGAAATGAACAAACACCTCATTATATGAGCTACTTCTCAGTCCGAGGCTCCTAAGAACAGTTGTAAATGGCATAATGGAGAAATGTTGTGATTATGTACTGAAGATGGAGTATCTGAAAGAGTAGGAGCTTCTTAAAGAGACAGAGGCCCAATTTCAAGGAGATAAATTGCAAAGTAAATTTATTTTACATTATATTTGATATATAGCATTTTTATAACAACTGAAAGTAGCGGAGTTAGTTGAGTGTGCTATAAAAGAGTACTTAATACATAATACTGCCCATTTAAAAGTTCAAATTACTACTACATTATTTCCATGCTCAGTGTATGTGATCTTCTCACCACAACTATAGCTATACAAAAGTTGCATTAAAAATGAGTGAATATTATGTATAAATTTATGTGTTTCTGAGTTTATTATGACTGTTTCCAGGCTGATGTTTTCTCATATGGAATAATTCTTTGTGAAGTCATTGCAAGGATCCAAGCCGACCCCGACTTCCTTCCCCGCACAGAGGTAACGACTTTTCCTCTCTTCTCTACCTCCTGACTTTACAACACCCTGTGTATATGTTTGCAGTGTACACTTCTCAAACAAATCTGGGGAAGAATGTTAAAATATTTATTTCTGCAGTTTTATAATCCAACCTCATGGTATGAAGCAAATATTTGTTTTGTTTCTGAAGGTAGAACTTGAAAATGCCAATTTATAGACTTGTGCAAAGGTCAGAAGACACTCCTTGTTTCTTGATATTTAACCGGAGTAATTTCTAATCTTTAAACTGAGTCTTCATTAATAATTCCCCAAACAATGTGGAAATTCTTTGCTTTTTCCACTCATTCTCTCGGTTTTTAATATACACACACTATGCAGAATGGGGGCACACCATAAATATACCAAATAGCCCTGAAAGGATTTGATGTTTTACAAAGGCTGGATAATTTCCTTACAATTTTACCACATAAAGAATTGATGTTACATGCATAAAAATGCATAAAAGATGCTAAGAGATCTAGTTTAAAATTTGATGTATGTATTCTAACACATACAAGCAGTTTGTATTTTTAACCACTGAGTTTCAATTCTGTGTTGCCTCTTAAAGTCAAGGATTTCAAATTTGTATTATTATGTATTTACTGGCTTGTTTATTGCTCACCTTTTAGTCCTTCCAGCACTTTATAGGTTATTGATCAACAAGTTTTGTGTGTGTGTTTTTTTTTTTACGTCCATTTATTGAAGCAGTGTAATTCAGTGCCACACCCTCTAGTTAAATATTAATTGTTGGTGTATTGTTGTTTTTCTCGTGACTTGCCGTAAATTTTAATTGCCCATTAGAACATGAATAAAAATCTGATTTATCTGCTACATTTGATTCATAATTCACTAGTTAATCAGGATGGTTTAAAACTTAAGAAGAGAAATCTTCCTTATAAAATATAAAGAAATGCACAGCTTAGGTTATTTAAAATGCATTTTCTGAAAAATGTGAAAGATATGTTGTTTATATAGTCTCTTCCTCTAATTTATCTTGTTTAATGCTGAAATCCAGTCGGTATATTAACTACTAGAGGGGATCATCCTTTGCATCCTAGCATAGATTGCACCATTAAGTCAGGCTTACAAGTAAATCCCATTTTAGGAATCAGTTGTTGGTAATAGTTTGACGGCCTGCAAGCACAGTGGGACTTGGCAGACAGCAGGACAATGTCAGGGAGATTACTGTGACATCAGCCTGGCTTTGGCTGCAGGGTTGCACTATGCCAAACATCTAATGAAGCATGTTTGTATCCATGTTTATCTCTCTTTTATTATGAGTTTCCTGTTTGTTTTCCGATGTGTCCTCCTGAGCAGAACTTCGGCCTGGACTACCACACGTTCCAGCACATGGTTGGAGACTGTCCGCCTGACTTCCTCCAGCTGGCCTTCAACTGCTGCAATGTGAGTCCGCCATCTTTCTGCGTCAAATCCTCGACTATAATCAGCACCTGCTGTCTGTTTACCAACTGACAGAAAAGGCATTTCTAAACTGTTTTTAATTTTATTTGCAAGTAGTATTCTCTTGTTGAGAAATACAAGGCAATGAGATTATGGGATTAATTTGATTTAATCTGCTGTATTGAGGATTTTGTTCTCTGCAGTCTGGAGTATTATTTTCTCAGGTTCAACTAGCTGGTATAAAAATTACAAACAGATCTGGGTGTGAAAATTAGCTAATTTTCAATCACTTCACCCAAGTTGTGAACCTTATTTTTCTCATTTGTTGTTTATTTCCGCTCTTTGTTTAATTACATCTCCTAATAATAAGATAATAGCATTTAAGTTTTTGGAGCGTCCTGCTAATTGATCCTATGCAGACTCCTTTATCCGCTCTCATCCTTTTCTGTTGTCTTTTTTTATCATCCGTGTCTCTGTTACCCTTTTTCCAACTCCGTTGCTGAATCTTTATTCCACCTAATCTGTAAACTGCATTGTACCTCTCTGCAAGCATCGGGGGGTTCAGCAAACTTTATTTTTTATTTTACCTTTCCAAATTAGATCTGCCCACAGCCTGGATCACTTTAAATCGCTTCTCAAAACTCATTTTTATTCTTTGGCATTTATTTGAAGTAGTGTTTTGATACTCTGTTTTATCAATTTGTGCTATTGTCGTTCTTGTACAGCACTTTGGTGCAGTTTTACACCTGTTTTTAAAGTGCTATATAAATAAATTTGACATTAACATTTGATATTATGTGTAAACTAAACACAAAAATTCTTTTCATTTCTTTCAATGAGAAGAATTGTCTAATTTCTTTATCTACATCAACTCCTGACTTGGAAATTTAAATTAATATCTGTTTTAGTTGTGGGTAAGGGCTTCATAAAAATCATCCCAAGGGCCACAAATGGCCCCTGAACTGCACTTTGGACATCCCTGCCCTATATGATTATTCAAATCTAAACAAGCCAGTAGAAATGCGACTTCTCCTTTTGATTCAGCTCTTTTCAGTATTTCTGGCTGGGGAAAAACCCAAGAGGATGAAAGTTAATTGCTAAATCCAAAGCATCCAAATGAAAGTTTTCACACGTCTTGCACTTTTTTGTGACATACATAATTTTCAAATACTTTTGCTCTTAAAAATCTGAAAAATCAGACATCCCTAAATAAAAAACCCTGCAACCAGTTACCATCTGAACTCACCTTAGTCATAAAATTACATGGTGCAGAGGACACAGAAAACCTGAGGGAGAGGAGACTCTGGTCCAAGAAGAGCAAATGTAACTTTTTTTTGGCTTTTTCCAGCAAAAAAAGTCCTCTGAAAACTATATATTTTACAAAGTATTGTGCGAATTAATTGGTACACTTAAAAGTAAGACAAAACTAACTTAAAGGTAACTTTAAGGATGGAGCTGAAAACAAGACGATCCTGGTGCAAGACGTATTGTTCTGGAAGGAAAATATACACAAATGGCTGCAAAGCAATCGCTAGTGTTGCTATGCAGACTACGAAATTACAAAATTAAAAGCAATTTTTGTATCTGAAAAAAAACTGCATCGTCATTGACTTCAAAATTTATTTCCATAAAATTTTAAATTCTCATTCACAATAAAAATGTATAGATCATGTATGATGTCTTGTTGCAAGTGCATGTTTGCCCAGAACTAGAACCAAACGTGGACAAGTAGAATTCAGGTTCTGTTCACCACAAATCTGGAACAAACTTCCAGAAAACTGCAAAACACTGTGTGCTTTGGATCTGGACTAAAACCCCACCTGTTTAAAGTTGCTTTTGAAACATAATCAATGAAAAATTAATCAACAATCTGATGTGTAATGATGGTAAAATGTAATGCTTCAACTGCTGACTGTGTTTTCTATGACTGGGTTTTTATGGTGTAAAGCGCTTTGAAATGCCTTGATGCGGAAAGGTACTACAAAAATAAAATTTGATTGATTGATTGCTGCTTTATATTAGTATTTAAAATTCTGTATATAGTTTTAAGTGCTGTTTCCTGCCTTCCATGTTCCCTTCAGATGGATCCTAAACTCCGTCCGTCGTTCGCAGACAACGTCCGGCAGCTGGAGGAAATCCTCGCTCGGCTCAAAGTCGTAGAGATGGAAAACGAGAGCGTTTCACTCACCGGCGACAATGAGAAGAAAGCCATGTCGAAAAGTAAGAGCCCTTCAATAAAACTGCAGCCTTAATATCTACTAAAGTCATTTATTTATATGTATTGTTTGTACCTCATCTTGATCTAAAGAGAAACTCTGGTGAGTTTATTTAAATGAGAGACCCGGTCCTTTCAGGCCAACATGTCTCCTCTAATTCAACCTAATGTTTGGTTTCCGGCCTTCATGACTATCAGAATATATATTTTAAAAATAACAATCTGAGCCTGTGGACAGAGGAATTATTTCTATTGTGTACAAAACATGGAAGTGATGATCTCTTCTTGCAGCTGTTGGTTTGGCTGATAACATCAGCACTTCTTAAGACACTATCTCTCGTACTTGGATATATTTATGTTTCATAATAAGAAGTCCCAAATGTTTTTTGTCAGACATGATTGTAGTTTTTTGTAGTCGTGTTGTTGTGAAGTTGCATATTTTTGTTATTTTGTTTTAAAGATATCAAATTCTTTTTTCCATCTTTGATCAGAAAAAAATATAGATTTACAGAAGCAAAGATTTCTGTAAAAAATCGGTTTCTGTAAACCGCTTGGTACTATGAATCAGCCTTTTCTCAGAGAGTTACATTTAGTAAATCTTGTCCAAATGTCTGAATAATCATCCAATCCAGGACCTTTGAAAACTGCTGTAAACTCAGGAGAATCCTTAAAGAATATACTTGTGCTGCCACCTAGTGGTCATACTAACTTCTTCTCTGCCATTGTCCTTTACCTTTGCACAAACTTAACTTATCATTTATCAAATGATAAGTTATCATAAATAACTTATTGTTTATTAAGTCAGGTTAAGTTAAGTTTATGTTAGTGTGAACTTGCAGTGCAACAGAGGAAATCAAGCTTAATTTTTCTTAATCACTTTTTAAAAAAAATAAAAGAGCCTGTTTAAATTTGTCGTTGCAGTAACCAAACTATGATGGGAGCTGGATGCTTTCCAGCTTATTTGACAAGATGAAGGCTGGTGAAAAAACAACATGTAGACTTTAAAATGGTTTAGCTCAGGTTTTCTCAGAAACATGGTGGCTGCACTTAAAACAGCGATGCTGTAAAAATCTGGACTGTGTGTCATTAATGGCTGGCAAAACATGAAATTCTGCCACAGCAACATTAGCTGCTGGTCTCTGGGCGGTAATTTTGCACTTAATGGAGGTTTACCTTATAAAAATGGATGCTAAGTTCTAATCTTGGGCTGAAGCAATTAATCAGAGTCGTTGTGATTAATTGGTTATTGAAATAATCGTTAACTAATTTAGTAAAAAATTAGTCGTTAGCAGGACTATAGTGAATTATAATAGGTAATATACTCAGAGAAGTAAAGAAGCCAAAACTATTAAAAATATGCATATATTGCATTTAAAATGAAAAAATATTTTTTATAAATATGTTCTGCCCAGACCTCCTCAGAGTTAAGTAATGCCAAGTTGTATTTTAGGCAAAGAAATGGTTATTTTTATGTTTCAAAAACTAACTGAATTATTTGTTTATTTGCATCTTTTTATGCATTTCTAATATTATACAAAAAGACTTAAGTCGTTAAACAAAACATCTGCAAAATTTGGCAATTTTCTATCCAGATTAATCAATTAATTGTCAGAATAATCGATAGAATAATCAATTACTAAAGTAAGTTTGTGCTACTTTGTGCAAATCACCTTGGATCATTTCTACAAATTAAGAAACATAGAGGTTCTGTTTTATTTTGCATGTAAAGCAGTTATAGAAACTCTGTTTTCTGCATTGAAGGTGAGAAAATCCAGGCCTTCAAACGACTGAATCCTCTTGTCTGCCAAAACGATAAGATCCCTCCCAAATCGCCCCGGCCCAGACGAAACATCTGGCTCAGCCGCAGTCAGTCGGACATCTTCTCCTGCAAACCGGGGAGGAAAATCAACGTCCAGGACCCGTACTACAACCCGCCCAGTCCTCAGAGGAACCTCCGGACCCGCAAGATCAACCCGTTCACGGCCCGGGAGGACCTCTGCGGGGGCAAGATCAAGTTCTACGACGTGCCCAGCAAGTCCGTCTTCTCGTTGGTGTTTGATTTGCACTCGCCTCCGGGAAGCGTGTTCAGCAACCAGCCGCCGACCCACGGGCCCGGAGCGTCCCAGCAGGAGACGTCCTTCTACTGGCAGCAGCTGCCAGGAAGGCAGTGCCACTCCCTACTGGTGTCCCCGCAGCTGCCGCGCTCTGAGATGTTCCACCTCACAGACCCGGTTGGATCCAATAACACCGGTTCTGTTACCTGTACGTCTACTCTGCTCTCCGTCACGCTTCCAGGTAAACCTACTGAATGTTTCATGTGTATGGGAAAGCTGTAAATGATAATTATTTGCAAATATGTAGATATTCTGTCAATGTATGTTTTCGACTGCTTTTTATTGTCTAACAACTTATTACACTTATTAGACTCCATGTTCCCTATGCTGCAAAAACAAAAAAATCTTGCCAAGTATTTGGGTCTAGTTACTTGTGCAAATATCTTGGTACACTTGAAATATGGTAAAACTAACTTTTCAACAACATATCAGCTTGTTCTAAGTAAACAATTACTTCAAATTGATTTAAAAAGTACTAGTTCTACTAGCAGATCATTTCACTTATAACATGGGAAACATGTCTCATCTCCCAGTGGAACTAGCACTTTTGCATCAATATTAACCAATTATTGACTTAAAACAAGCTCCTATATTTTTCTTAAAAAGTACTTGTAAGTTAGTTTTGTCTTATTTAAAGTCTACTGTGATATTTGCAGTAGAAACTAAGCCCAAAAATACTTTGTATGATTTTGTGTAGGGAACATGGAGCCTAAAAACACAGATTGACAGAAACAATATCTACACATGTGGAAGTATGTTTTTTTTTTTAGCAAGATTATTACAAATTTGTAAGAAAAAACATACAAGATGTTTTCATAAGTTAAGTTATTTGCAAAATAAAATAGAGATCTTCGCGAATATAAATCTTTTTGTTTTTCTTCCCTTTAGCGACAAATTCCAGGTCCGACGCGGCGCCGATCCTGAACGACATGCGGCAGAAAGCGGTTCTGAGCGGCTGGGCGAGGAAGTACGTGGTGGTGGAAATCCCACCTTTCTGCAGGCAGAGAGGAGGCTGTGCCGACGATGGCGTGGCGCCGAGGACGGAGAACACGAGCGGGGAGAGCTGGTCTCCGATGCTCACCGGCAGCGAAACGGACAGCGCCGAGGCCATGGACTGCTCCGGCGGACGAGAGGAGGAGAAGCCGGACCGAGGGACGGAAAGCTGCCTGGTGTGACGAACATTTCAGCAGGACTGTAGACTCCTACATTCAGGGAGGTGGAGACATAAGACTGGAAACTTGTATTATTAAAATAAAGCGCTCAATTTTCTCTAATCTGTCAGGTGAATGTATCACATTTTGAATAGATGAACCACTTGATTTAGATAAATAACTATTTTTCAACCCGGTTAGCGCAAGAGACTTTTATCTACACGCTTTCTGTAAAGATTATATTCTGAAACAAAGTTGTTGATATTTAATATTTTGAGATGTAGATATTTGTTCTTTTCCTCTAAGACTTTTTGTTTGTTTGTTTGTTTCTTTGTGGGATATTGATGATCCCTTGTATTATGTTTGTGAGTGTGAATTTAAAGTTGCTTTGATCATTTTCAGTGTTCGCTCTGTGACAAATGCTTCTGCTAAATTAAAGAAACAAACCCTTCCTGATTCTGATGAAGACGGTCTTGCACTGATGGGCCTTTGAGAAATTAAAATTCACAGCAAATTTCAGCCTAAAACAGGCAAGAGTGAATTTTCTTTCTTTTTTAAATTTTTATTTATTTGTCTTAGTTTGTTAGTCTTAATTTTAGGTTTGTCGCTCCTTTCTATCAAGGGTCAAAAGTGCTACAGTTTAATAGATAAAGTGATTATTTAAATACATTTGGAAATTTATATTTGAAACAAATTGATCTGCCTTTATTTAAATTTAATAATACATAGATAATACAAAAAATTTAAAAAAGCATAAATATTTTAAAAGCTGCAGCACATTCTGATTATTATTATCAGTCTTACCAATGAAAATGAGTGGGAGGGGCTAATATTTATATAGATAAGATGATTGGTCAGCAGTTAAGCAATCACATGTTTGGGTTTATTACAAATGTCAGAGGGCAAATTAATATTTTATCATCATGCACTGTTCGGAATAAAATGTAAAACAATTAAATTAACACTTAAAAATATCTTTAAGACATATGAGAATACAATTAAACTTATGTAAAAGTTAATTTATTTTGATTTCTTTAAATTATCACCTATAAAAATAATTCAATTATTTATTTGTGTGATTGTGGCACTTTTGGGGCTCCATAGTTGTATATTCTGTTGAATATTCAATATTCTCTTTTAATCCCCCAAAACCACCAGTTTATGAAGTTCTGCTGTCAGAATTTAAGCCAAAACACAATTTATTACGACCATTTCTTGTGGTAAAGTAGCGACAACATGGTTAAATGTCTGCAGGATGAAATAGAAATGTAGGTAACAGACCTGGCTAGTAAAATATTCTGCAATTTTGCTGAATATAGAATATATTAGTAATAGTGGCTTCAATTGCCTGGATTTAAGCTGATAAATGATCCAAATTTGATTTAATCTTTTAACCCTCAAAATGGTGACTTTCACTTATAACATCTTCATTGTTGATTTCTATCAAGGACGTATTTTTCAAACATTTTGGTTCTGGGATGAAGAGCATTTTTTCCCTCATTTCAAAATTATTCAGAAAATTTGCAAATTACTTCTTAACTCTTCACTCTGGAGGTCCGATTGCTGCTTAAAATGAGAACATGGGTTTACTGTATTGTGGTTAACTACTTGTTGACAACACAAGAAAACAGCACAATTTGGTGTCTGTGAGGAAAAAATATGACCACAAATGTTTTTGCTGAATGTTTCTAGATAATACAGCTGCTAATATTTTGGTTTCCATATCTACTAAGTGTCTAAAACAAATCTAGTGCAAGAGATTTTCAGGTGTTTAGGTTCCTTGTTTTTCAGCATTGAAGTGTTTTTGCAAAAACACCATTTTACAAACTGAATTATCTCTAAAATGTATTATTTAGGCCTAAATCTGGTCTCCTTAACAGGAACTCAGATGTTTAGAACCTTCCTTTGCTATTTCCCTATGCAAGTCTGATTGTGTAGTTTTACAGGATAAAGCTTTGATATTTATGAAAACCTTCAATGTCTTACTCTTTGTATATTTGTGTAAAACTGTGGCGTTACCTGAAACCTGTTGAATACAGATTGAAATGTTTGCTTTTTTTCTGATCAAATAACAAAATTTCCCCTAAATTTTCTGTGTTTTATTTTTGTTTTTTTTCCACATTTGGATCATCGGCACAGAAACATTTTACTAAGCATCACTTCTTCTGCCCTTCTTCTTACCCCGATGCGCCCATCACTCTGGACTGATCAGAACACATGACCTTTATTAGTTCAATCTTTATTCTCCCTTGTAAATTGATGCATTTTTTCCCCACTGATAATAATAATTGTACAATCTCTTATTCTTGTTTTTCAGTTTTTATATTTCTTACCTTAGTTTAACTTTGGATGCCACTTTCTACCCTTATCTTACTGCTGGTACAAATGAATTACCCCACTGTGGGGCAATAAATTATTTCTATTCTATTCTATTCTATAGTCCTAAGACAAAAAATTGTATTTATCAATGAATTGCTGGAACATGACTGGTACCCTCGGTGATAAAAACAACAACAATAATAGTTATGATGAAAGGCTTATATATAAATAAAGAAAAGATGAAAAAAGGGAGCAAAGGTCAGAAAAATGTAAAAGATAAATTAAAATACCCGTTTGTGCTGATATTGTGGTTATTATATCATTACATCTTTATAAGTATGTCACCATAATTATTGTGAGAAACAATAATAGCTTCATAGGCATGCAGCTGTAAGAATATAAAATTAATATGTTGTTAATCATTAGTTAACCATTAATAAATCAAAGTATCCAATAAAGTAAAGTCACTGTTTGTTAATTAATGATTCTGATTTGTAGCTTCACTTTAGGGGAGTTAGTCCCTGACTTTGCATCAGCCTTTCCTTCTCATCCAACCATTAAGTCTTGCTGTCATGTAGTATGAGTTTGGTGTAGTTTAATGTTAGTAACTGAAACAAAAAATACAAAAACTGTAGCAGAGAAGCAATGGGACAGCAGGGAAAATAGTATAATGGAGAACAATGAAACCAGAGAGCAACACTTAGACAGAGGAGGACAACATGAGCTGCATGTGAGGCAATCAGGAAATGGGCAACAGCTGGCAGGCTGAAGGGAACGGAGGAATGAATCTAAATGAAGAGAGAAGCCTAAAGACAGAAATTAAAACTTTAATCCAAATATCAAATTACAGAAACGTAAGCTGAGACTCTAATACAAAAATGTAAGATTTAAAAAACAAATGATCAAAAGAGAACAGAAAATAAAATATCGTAACACATACTGCCACCACTGTGGTTGTTTTGATTTAAATATGATTATAATGTCAATGATAGGCAAAAATATCAGCTTATATTCATATTACTGCCATGACTTCAATATATACATTCTAGTTCTGTGCTAAAATAACTAAACGACCCATAAAACCATCAGTAAAGCATTTTGTCATCACTGGATACCAAAATATAAGGTAATGGTGAATTAAGAGTTAGTTCAGGATTCGTTCCAGACTTCTTCATGAGTGAGTAACTATTACCCTAAATATTTTTTTTAGCATGCAGACACTGGGATGGAGGTCATAAGAACTTAATAATTAGTTGAAATAAGAGTTAATCCCAGATTAGTTCCCTGTTAATTTCTGTCTAGTTTATTGTTTGTTTCTGTTTTGAAGCCTTATTGTGCACACTTGTTTTTATAATGCTACTTCTTATTGGGACTATGACCAACTGTGGTACTTTGGCACAAACAGTGTTTATTTTTGCACCGTTTATTTGCATATCATGATACTAACTTTTAAACTATTAATAATATTATGAAAAATAATAATTCCATTTAGTCCAATCCAGGTTCATTTAGAAAACACCTTAAATTACCAAAAGGACCAAAATGCTGTCCAGAAAACATAAAAACATTTAAAACATGACAGATTTCATCGTAAGGCCACAAAAACTCCAAATACAGAAATAGAAAATGTTGTTTTTCATATACGTATTAACATGTCCGCTTCTTCCCATCTGAGTGAGTAAACCACATGGAAGTTGGACGACAAAGAGGCAAACGTTGCTCACAAAGGGAAATAGATGCAGCATGCAGGTACAATGAACTGATTTCCCTACAGAGGCGGAGAAACTGCGAGCCGCATGCACAGAGAAAGCACAAGAGAAGGAGAGACTCAGGAAGTTAACAGGGGAAGTTTAGTGGTTTTTTTGCGTCATCACTTTATGCTGCTTCTTGTGTGCCGTTGCAGAGTGAAGGTAGGAACACTTGTTTTTGCTTTGTAACTTGTTTATTTCGCCTTTGTTCCTAGTTTTAAACTCCAACCTCAAAAGGGTTGTGTGGATAGGGATGGGACGAGCGATGGGAGGGAGGCAGCAGGTGTCAGGATGGTGGAGACGGTGGAGGGTTGAGTTTGAACGTCGGTCTGAGTTTGTATTTTCAAGCTCGACTTCCGCTGCAGTGAGAAAGGGCCCTGCGATGGCCGTGACATGTGTTCAGGAAGGGCAAAAAGGCCATTTGCGAAGGCAGCGGTGGGGTCAAAGCCGAGACTGGAGGCTTCAGTTGGTCCAGCAGCTCAAAGAGTCGAAAAAAGTGTGACAGTGGTGATCATTCAGGGGCTCTTTTCACTGAATAGCAGAAGTACAGGGACAAGGGTGTGGCCTGTCATTCGAAAAATAAATTGAGTTCATCGGGGGGGAAGTGGAAAGCCACATTTGCACACCAAGGATTGAGTGCAGCTTGTTTGATTTTGCATGGATAGTCATCTGCAGTTTGTACCGATAAAAACTTGTTATATCTGGTTTTGCAGGGGGGGAAGACTAACAGTTTGTCCAAAGACTCCTGCTTTACAATGCGACACAGCTCAAACAGGTGGCAGAGTTTCCAGCAGCAGCAGCAGCAGTGCGCTAGAGTCCCTGAAATGCACAGCTCCTCCACAAATTCACTGCCACACTAACGAGAGTTGGAGAGCAAATCCAGCCCAGGCAGGCAGGAAGGCAGGCTGAGCTGACGGAGGAGCACCGCAGGCCGCTCTGAATGTGAGGTGGGAAACCCGAGGCAGGAAGAGATGCGGAGAAATCGAAGAAAAGGAGGCAACAAAGAGAAGGTGTTTGGATGTGATCTGCTGGAGCATCTCACCACCTCCAATCAGGAGAGTAAGTGGATAATCATCACCTCTGTCCTTACACATTCAACTCATGACTGTATTTGTATTTCCTGCATCACAAAACCGCAGTCAGATTGCTGAGAACCTGAATGTAAAGCATCAGATGCATCTTATTGAGTGTTTTTCTTCTTTTTTAGCTGTCAGGATTCTATAGTTTCATAAATAATCATTAACAAAGACACTTACGTACCTTTTACGGGACTTTCTATAATAACATTAAAACCACAAAACTTCAACCACACCTGATTTGACAAAAACTGATCATGTATTACTGCAACACTGACTACCATTGCTATTTCTGTCTGGGGCTTCTGGAGTTCATCACATCAGAGAAGTTTTAGCTAAATTTATGAATTTACAGCCTTTTTTTAAATAAGTTGTCATGTCGCAACTTCGAACTTCAGTGGGATTGGATAAGATAAATCAACATTGATTAGAGCAAAATTATGGATGTTCAAATAAAAATATTAAAACCCTAAAAGCTTTTACATTTGTATTCCTGTTTAATTTGATATTTTAAAAAAATTTAGTGCAACCACTTTTCTTCAGAAGAGACTAAAAAGTGCATTATTGTGTGGTAGAGTAGTTTAATTTAGTAGCTTTAGTGTTTTGCACAGTGCAATGGACACACATTTCAGTTTCTTGATATGTAAAGCTGATAGTGACATCGATTAAAAAACTTAATCAGACATAAATTTCTGCTAATTTGGGTATAGTATGTAAATTATACCTTTTTTGCCTTAAGTCAAACAAACTGTTATGTTATTTCCTCATCAAGTATATACCTAGAATGTTGTTTTGATTTCTGACTCAGCTCCTTCAGACTAGCGGCAGCAGCAATTAGCAAACACCTGCTGGAACTACGCATTTTCTGAGCTCATCTAATGCGCCATTAAGAACAATCATAAACGGCCTAATGGAGAAGCATAGTTGCTATTGTTTTTATGACGTTCTGAAGGAAAGAGCAGGACCTTCTTAAAGAGGTAGATGCCCAATTTCAAGACATCAAAGCGCGAAGTCAAATTTCTTTTAGGTTAAGTTTGATATGCATTTCTATAATAACTGAAGGTAACATAGTTACTTAATTGTGCTACAAAATGGCACTCTGTGCCTGGAAAATACATAACACTGACCCTTTAACGTTGACTCTGCAGGGTACTGACACTGCAAACAGCAACTGATGAGAGGCATTATAGAGAATTTTATCAAGCAAAACTTACAAATCTCAGAAACATAAAATAAAATGGGACTTAAAACGGAGCAAGGAACTAGAGGTGAGTCAGGGCTAAAACCCCCTGAAAATCTGGCACTGAACAAAGAAAAATAAGAGCTTTTAATCTCTTGAATATCACAAAATATGGAAACAGAGTCCCTTCTTTCAAGAATCAATAAAGTATCTGTCTGTCTGTCCATGTATCTAACTATCTAGCTATACAGCCAGGTAGCTAACTAGGTAGCTAGATAGATGTATGACTGGCAGATTGGGTGAAACATGGGGATAATAAAGCAGTGCAGGTGAATGAAGTTTACTGGTGAGTGTATAATATGAGAGAAACCAAAGATGACATACTAAACCAAAGAAATGCTAGAAAATAGAAAATGACTATGAAAATAGGCCTACAAGAAGAATTATAATGGCAGAAACTGTGATGCATAAATCACCCAGTAGAAACAATCAATGTCATGACAATGTCTGCAAACTAATTAAAACTTTCAAGACTTTTCAGATCAGCCTTCATCTGAAAAGTCTCTGGTTCAGTTCGACAGCATTTAGCACCAAATTACGTCTTTCTGAAACAAAAGAAAACAGCTGGAAACTTGGCAGACACACAAGTCATGCCTGTAAGTTGTGCAAAAATGCCGCAGTGCTGTTACTGGGATTTCATCACAGATTGAAGAAGTTGAATTGCGGTCTTAATATTTTGTTTCACTCATTTTTTCAGCAGCAGGTATTGTGGTTATTACAGCAGTCTGTCCTAATACAAAGTCTGGTGGTTAAACTAAACATGCATTTTTACTTTTATTGGAAAATTTCAACAAAGAAATTCTTTATTTTATATGGATATGAAAGATCAAACATAAAGCTAACTGCTGATTGAATTCCTCAAGATCATCATGAAGAAATTATTTTTAGTAAAAAAATAATAAATAAAAAAGATTTACTGCAATGTACACCAAAAAAAAGCCTTTTTACTGTTTAGCATCTAAACACTCAGGTTTTATTACGTGCAACTTGTACTATTTTATCAATATTCAAGAATTACTGACTTAAAACAAGTTCCTAAACCTTGCTGAAAGGTTACTTCAAGTAATATCTGCACTAGAAACTAGACAAAAGTACTTAGCAAAATGTTGTGTTTTTGCAGTGTTGGATAGCAACGGGTGGCTTTAGCTTGCCACATTTTTATGATCTGGTTTGATATGTAAAGTCCTATATTGAAATTCAACAAATGTATCAACAGAAGTACTATAACCTTTGTCCATACCTCATTTTGTCTGTTGTTCTATAGTTGCTTTTAATAATCAGAGTGATTTCCTGCAGTTCCCCTGGTGCTACGATCCTGCAGCGAGTTTGTGGAGCAACATGGGATCGTGGATGGAATCTACCGCTTGTCTGGAGTGTCGTCCAACATCCAGAAACTACGGTTAGTCTTTTTTATTTGGCTAATTGTGTGCTACCCATTCACACTAGATATTTCCATGCTTTCAATACAGTCAAAGGAAAATCTAAGTACAACCTTAAGGTTTCTGCTGGAATAGAAGGTGGAAGAGGCACAAACTGGTGTTTTACAATCAAATCCACCTGATTAATTAATTAATTAATTAATCAATTAAGACCATTTCTAAACAATTTGAATCCATAATTTTACAGTAACAAAATTATTCCCATGCAGAAATCGATTATGACAGAAACTAATCTTCCCCGAAGGGAATGTTGGTGTAAATTCACCTAAAATAAAACACAAAAACTAGAGTCGGGACTTTAGTGAGTTAATGAATTACTTAGATTTTAACATGTTAATAATTTTAACGCAATTAATTGTATTTTTTTTTTTTTTTTTACATAAAAAAAGTCCCGAGCCGGAACCTTTCTATTCATATGTTTCGGTACGCCGGTAAATCTGACGCACAAACAACATCCGCCAACAACAACCATGGATGACAAAGCCGTTTCTCTTGACCCACTGGATTAATCTTTTGCGTCTAAAGACGATCTTTTGGGACCCTGGTAAATACTTTAGTTATGTTCAAGTTGTGCTAAAAGGAGTTAGCTGATCTCCAAAGCTGTTCAAGCCTAAAATAGCATCTCAATGCTAAACATGTAGCAGCACACATACTAATGTTGGCGCTGATGTCTGAAGGAAGAAAGAAGTTGCATGAATGATCAGGGGTTCCTGAAAAATTTGGGAGGTGAATAGTGATAATAGCACTTTGCACTAATCTGAATAACAAATTTATAACAAAAAATATGCATGTAGCCATATGTCTATTCATTCAATAGTTTAGCAGCAAAAAGGGTTTTGGAATTTAAAATGTTTATTTTGTCGATTAATTTTGATTAATTAATTACAAGTAACGCAATAAAATTAACTCAATAAAATATTTTAATTGAGTCCCACCACTAGTCAAAAACACAAGAGCTCCATGTCAGGTTCTACAAGTCTCAGTTAGCATGTAAATAATGGAGTTTATGACAGAGCGGTTAGAAAAGGCTTTGTCAGGAGGCAAATTATTAATGCAAAGAGTGATTCTGCATTCTGTACTACGTCCTTCTGATGATCGCATTCGAAAATGAGTTTAGATCTTATCTAGATTTGTTTGCGAAAACCATATGAGGTGAATCTTTTGTTTCTGTGAAACCAGGGGCGAGTTTGAGAGCGACGGGTCTCCAGATCTGAACAAAGATGTGTATCTGCAGGACATCCACTGCGTCAGCTCTCTATGCAAAGCTTATTTCAGAGAGCTGCCCAACCCTCTGCTCACATACCAGCTGTATGACAAGTTTGCTGTGAGTAACTCTGATGCTGCTCTCTGAACTTACGTGGTCAAGATCAAATGGATTCTCATTGACAATTATGTTGACTGATTTTGGAG